>NC_043711.1:78930346-78932638 GCF_006229205.1 Suricata suricatta | reverse complement strand
AGAGTTGGGCAGAGAGAGGGAAGCAAAGCCTGAGAGACTATTGAATACTGAAAATGAACCGAGGGTTGAAGGGGGATGAGGAGAGGGAAAAGAGGTGGTGGTAATGGAGGAGGGCACTTGTGGGGAAGAGCGCTGGGTGTTATGTGGAAAACAATTTGACAACAAACTATTATAAAAAAATTAAAAAAACCTTTTTAAAACCAAAAAAAATTTTTAATGTGATTTATTTTAATTTTTTAAGAGACAGAGAGCAAAGCAAGGAGGGGCAGAGGGAGGGGAGAGAGAAATCCCAAGCAGCCTCTGTGCTCTCCAGGCAGAGCCCAATGAAGGGCTGGAAACCATGAACTGTGAGACCATGACCTGAGACAAATCAGGAGACAAATACAAATGAATCAAACCAGGGTGGGATTCATTTGTATTCAAGAGGGATTGAAGAACCTTACCAAGGCTGGGAAGCCTGGGCATTGGCAGGAATAACGCATGAGAGCGTGGAGTTGAATGTGTAGTTCAGGATCATGGTGCCCATGAAATGGATGAGAGATAGACTGGTGTGTGTACAAAGACTTGTTTCTCAGATTCTAGTGAGATATCCGTGTGTAAGTGTCAAGAGAGGTTCCCATGGCCCCTGCTCAGGCCCAGGTATGAAGACCCAGTTTGGGGGGCATCCAGGACAATGAGAAAGAGCAGCAGGAACTGTGGGCAGATGGGTCCCTCGGGAAGAAAGCATTTGGGGCAGAGTTTTGGAAGCTTCTAGTTGTTTCTTTTCTTAGACTGGGCCCCTCAGGGAAGGAAGAGGGCAGCAAAAACTGTGGGTGGCATGTAGCAGGCGAGGAAGGAAAAGCTATGGGCCCATGTTTACATTTTATTATCTGCTCATTTTGCCTGATATGTTTTCCATGTGCCTCCTATGTCCTTGGTGCTATTTTCCTTCCCAGATGCCTGTTGTGAGAGGACAGGCAGCCTCTGACATGGACTCTGCCTCCTCAGCCTTCTTTCCTGGTCCTACTCTTCTCTCTGATCCCTCTAGTCTGTCTCACAGAGGGTCAGAGAGGGAGCTTCAGCATTACTCTCAAAGTGGACTCCATGTGCCCAAAGAATCTAGTGATGGACTCTAAGAGGTTTCCCTCCCAGCAATCACTCATTCAGCCCACTCCCTTCCCAGAAGTTGTAGGTTTCTCTATACATCCTTTCAAAGCCCCTGACCCCATCCACCTCTTATAGAACCAAATAGACTAACTGGAAGTTGGGAACCTGAGGGAATCCCTGAGGCTCCAGAGGGCAAGAAGGGAGGTGTATCACCTGCTCTTTACTCCAAATGGGCTCGGACCCTGTGTGACTTGTGTGCTGTCCCTAGTGCTGAACTGGCTCCTTCTGGGACTGATCTTGCTCGTCCTCCTTGACCATAACTCACAATCAATCCATTGCTTCTTGTGGGCATAGATGGCAGAGACAGTGAGGAGCAACAGCAGCTTGGGGCCCAGGCAGAAAGCCACCAGGAGTGAAGTGGGCAGTTCTTGATCTGGAAATGAAGGGACAAAAGACAATATTAGAAAGTGATCCAGGAGTCCACTCTCAGGGGCCTCCAATTACATATTCTGAGAAGACCTGGATCTGTCAATGCTCTGAAGCTCATGAATCTCCCCTGTGGGACACTCGAGGCAGATCTCAGTGTAAGAAGTACCTCATCTCGCTCACCCCTTCTCAGGCTACCAGGTGCCCTTCCTGAGGGAAGGGGAGGAGATATTAGAACACAGTAACATGGAAGTGAGCTTTACTGACTTGGTCCCCACACCCTGTGGTGCAAGGACTTCCATCCTGTTTCAGATGAGGGAACAGGTTCAGAGTTTATGGAGGGTCACAGGATGAGTGGGAAATCCCTCACTGGTGTCCCTTAGGATGAATCTGAGACAGAATTTTGGACTGAGTCAAGTTCAACCCCTCAGGGTCATAGGAAGGAATGTCAACCTGGCCTTAAGTCGAGTGAGGACAGTGTCATGGTGACATGACAAGATGCAGGAATCCTCTTCTTTTTGCTACACAGGAGCCTCAATGACCTGATGTTCTTGTGCTGAGGGAGCCATCAGGGTGGCCAGACCTGATAAGACATGCTGGCTGGAGAACACCCTGGTTAAGAATGGAAATGGGGTCTAAACATGGGAGGGGCCTCAAACACCATCCAGTCCATCCGGGCTCCAGAGCTGACATCAGGCAACCTCTTTCTCTTGTGCATAGATCACTGGATCTGGAGGACAGCTTCAGATCTTTGCCTTTTCACAACGACTGGAGTTTGCT
>NC_043711.1:78928164-78930246 GCF_006229205.1 Suricata suricatta | reverse complement strand
CACACCCTTGCCAGCATCTACAGTCTTTTGATTTGTTCATTTTAGCGACTCTGACCGGTATGAGGTGGTATCTCAGTGTGGTTTTGATTTGAATTTCCCTGATGATGAGTGACACTGAGCATCGTTTCATGTGCCTGTTGGCCATCTGGATGTCCTCTTTGGAGAAGTGTCTATTCAGGTCTTCTGCCCATTTCTTCACTGGATCATTCATTTTTTGTGTATGGAGTTTAGTGAGTTCCTTGTATATTTTGGATACTAGCCCTTTATCTGATATGCCATTTGCCACTATCTTTTCCCATTCTGTTGGTTGCCTATTAGTTTTTTTTTATTGTTTCCTTTGCCTTGCAGAAGCTTTTTATCTTGATGAGGTCCCAGTAGTTCAATTTTGTTCTTGATTCCCTTTCCTCTGGGGATGTGCTGAGGAAGAAATTGCTGCGAATGAGGTCTAGGAGGCTATTTCCTGCTTTTTCCTCAAGGGTTTTTATGGTTTCCTGTCTCACATTCAGATCCTTTATCCATTTTGAGTTTATTTTTGTGAATGGTGTCAGAAATGGTCTAATTTAATTTTTCTGCATGTTGCTGTCCAGCTCTCCCAACACCATCTGTTGAAGAGGCTGTCTTTTTTCCATTGGACAATCTTTCCTGCTTTGTCAAAGATTAATTGGCCATACACTTTTGGGTCCAGTTCTGGGTTCTCTATTCTATTCCATTGGTCCAAGTGTCTGTTTTTGTGCCAAACCATACTGTCTTGATGATGACAGCTTTGTAGACGACATGATACTCTACATGGAAAACCCAATCGCCTCCACCAGAAGCCTTCTAAAACTGATCAATGAATTCAGTAATGTTGCAGGGTACAAAGTCAATGTACAGACATCAGTTGCATTCTTATACACTAAAAATGAAGCGACAGAAAGAGAAAGCAAGAAACAGATCCCATTCACAATTGCACGAAAAACCATAAAATACCTAGGAATAAACCTAACCAAAGATTTAAAAGACCTGTAAGATGAAAACTATAGAAGACTTATGAAGGAAATTGAAGAAGACACAAAGAAATGGAAAAACATTCCGTGCTCAAGGATTGGAAGAATAAACATTGTTAAAATGTCATTATTACCCAAAGCAATTTACACATTCAATGCAATCCCCGTCAAAGTTGCACCAGCATTCTTCTCAAAGCTAGAACAAACTATCTTAAAATTCATATGGAACCACAAAAGACCCCAGATGGCCAAAGTAATATTGAAGAAGAAAACCAAAACAGGAGGCATCACAATCCCAGACTTTAGCCTCTACATACAAAGGTTTTTTACAGGAACTCATTTCCGGTAACAGTCTGGGGATACATATGTGTTAGAACAATGCCGCCCCCACTAAAAGAAGTCCATGTTATAACACCCAGGACCAATGATCAGTTTTCTCTTATATGGAAAGAGATTTTGCGGAAGTGATTAACTGAAGTCTATTAAATGAAGAGATTATCTTAGATTATCAAAGTGGCCCAAATATATTCACAAGAGTCCTTATAAGAATAAGGTAGGGAAGTCAAAGTTGAAGAATGATAAGTGACAAACGAGGCAAGAATTTGGAGTGACTGGAAGATGGGAAACCATGAGAAAAGGATTGTGGGCAGCTTCTAGAATTTGAAAAGACAAAGACCATAACCCTAGATGAAATGCAGCTCAACCCAGCCTTGATTTTAACCCAGCCACACCGATTTTATGCTTCTGACCTCAAGAATTATAAGATAATAAATTTATGTAGGTTTTCATATTAAGTTATTTTTTTCTCCATAATATTTTATTGTCAAATTATTTTCCATACAACACCCAGTGCTCTTCCCCTTAAGTGCCCTCCACCATCACCACCACCTCTTTCCCCCCCCTTCCCCCTCAACCCTCAGTTCATTCTCAGCATTCAATAGTCTCTCAAGTTTTGCATCCCTCTCTCTCCCCAACTCTCTCTCCCTCCTCCGCTCCCCCTGGTTCTCCATTAGGTCTCTCTTGTTTTCCTGCTAGACCTATGAGTGCAAACATATGGTTTCTGTCCTTCTCTGCCTGGCTTACTTCACTCAGCATG
>NC_043711.1:78918111-78928064 GCF_006229205.1 Suricata suricatta | reverse complement strand
ATATACACACACACACAATATGGCAATGAGAAAGAATGAAATCTGGCCATTTGTAGGAAAGTGGATGGACCTTGAGGGTGTCATGCTAAGCAAAATAAGTCAGGCAGAGAAGGATAGATACCGTATGTTTGCATTCATAGGTCTTACAGGAGAGACCTGGCAGGGAACAATGGGGAGAGGAAGGGGGAAAGAGAGCGGGGAAGAGTGAGGGACACAGATCAAGGGAGACTACTGAATACTGAAAACGAACCATGGACTGAAGGGGGAGGGGGAGGGAGGGAAGGGGTGATGGTCATGGAGGGGGGCATTTGTGGGGAGAAGCACTGGGTGTTATATGGAAACAAATTTGACAATAAACTATTATTAAAAAATTAAAAAAATAAAAATAAAAAAAAGAAATGCACATAAAAAAACCACTTTGTATGATCCATCATTACACCGGCTGAGAAGTATGCAACTTAATGGAATCTGGAAGAAATTCTTTTCAAGCAGTGAAATGATGAAATAGTTTGTGAAATAAAATGAGAAATGAATAGCAGAACAAGAAATCGAACATTCTTAAATATATAGAAATAAAACTCCTCATTATTAAAAAGTCAAAAGTTGAACAAAAAGGAATCACAATGGAATTTAGAGAACACCTTGCGATGAACGAAAATAGAAACACAACTTGCCAAAACCTACAATCTGTGGTGAAAGCAGCTCTAGAGGGAAATTTATGACTCATGCCTATGTTTAAGTAGAAGAAAGATCACAGAATGCTTAGTAACTATACATCTTGAGAAGTCAGAAAAAGAAGAGGAAAAATAAGCCAGAAGCTAGCAGAATGAAGGAAATAATAAGGTCTAGTATCTCTATAGTATATATAAATCAAATGTGAAATAAAAACAACAGAGGGGAACCCTTTTGCACTGTTGGTGGGAATGCACACCTGTGTGGCCACCTTAGAAAACAGTATGAGGGCACCTAAAAAAATTAAATATAGCACTACCGTATGTTCCAGCAATTGCACTACTCAGAATGTATCCAAAGGACACAAAAATGTTGATTCAAAGATTCTTAAAAACCCCAATGTTTATAGTAGCACTGTACTGTCAACAATAGCCAAGTTATGGAAAGAGCCAAAATATCCATCGACTGATGAATGGATAACACACACACACACACACACACACACACACACACACTATATAATACCATATATAAAATAACTAATATATATACTATATACCATATACTAACATATAATATACATACTATATACTATAATACAATGTATATGAATACTATACAGTGATGAAAAGGAACGAAATCTTGCCATTTGCAACAACATGGATGGAACTAGAGGATATTATGACAAGTGAAATAAGTCAGTCAGAGAAAGAGAGATACCAAAAAAGTTCACTCATATGTGGAATTTGAGAAACTAAACAGATGAACATAGGGGAAAGGAAGGAAAAATAAGATACAAAGAGAGGGAGACACACCATAAGAGACTCTGAAATACATAAAACAACTTGAGGTTTGCTGGAGGGGAGATAGGTGGCAGGGGGGATGGGTTCAATGTGTGATTGGCATTAAGAAGATCAGTTTTCAAGATGAGCTATAGGTGTCATAAGTAAGAGCTGAATCACTGGGTTTTACTCCTGAAGCCAGGACTACACTGGGGGTTTAAATAAAATCTTAGAGGAAAAATAAAACCAATATCAACAGCCAAAAATTAAGTGCATTTTTATACATTAATGGTGAGCAATTCAAGGGAAGTTAGCAAACAATTCCACTTATACTAACATCAAATAGTATAACATGCTTAGGAGTAAATTTTTGCATGGGGATGAAAGAAATGAAAGAAGTCATAAGTGGGAAAACTTTCTCTGTGCATTGGAAGACTTCATATTTTAGGGTGTCATTACTCGCTAAAGAGATCCACAGATTAAATACAAGTGCTATCAAAATCCCTGTGGCATTTTCTTTGTTGCAGACATAGGGAAGCCGATTTTAAACTTCATATGCAATCTCCAGGGATCCCAGATGACCAAACAATCCTGAAGAAGAAAATAGGTGGAATACTACTACATCTTTACTTAAAAACCTACTACATGGTATAGTAAGTAGAGTACTCTAGTACTAAAAAGGAAGAGAGGTAAAAGCAATGGGATGCAGTAGAGAGACTAGCAATATTCCCTGACATGTATGGTCAAAAGCTTTTTCAACAAGCGTGCCAAGACCATCCAACGGGGCAAAGAGTGATCTTTTCAACATGAGATGTTAGGAAAACTGGATATCTACATGCAACAATGAAGCTGATCCCTCACCTTACTCTGTGTAGAAAAATGAGCTCAAATCGAATGAAGGGACCTCAATGTAGGAGCTAAATCTACAAAAGTCAGAGAAAAAAAACTGTAGGCAAAATTCATGATATTAGACTTGGCAATGATTTATTGTATGAGAAACCAAAAGCAAATATAACAAAATTAAAAATATATAAATTGGGATTCATGAGAATTAAAAAGTTTTGTTGCAGGGGTCCCTGGATGCCTCAGTCCATTATGGGTTTGACTCTGGCACAGTCATGGTTCATGGATTCGAGCCCCACATTTGGCTCTGAACTGGTGGCACAGAGCCTGCTTGCCATTGTCTCTCACTTCCTTTCTCTCTGTCCCTCTTCTGCTTCTGTGCCCTCTCTCTTAAAATAAATAGGTAAGCTTAAAAAAGAGAACTTTTAGGCATCATAGGATAATATCAAAAGTGAAAGAGAACTCACAGAATGGGAGTAAATATTCCCAAAGCACATGTCTCAGAAAGGATTAATAACCACCATATATAAAGAACTCCTATAATTCAACAACAAAATAATGAACAGCCCAATTAAAAAAAGGACGTAGGAGTAGAATAGACATTTCCTCCATGAAGATATTCAAGTGGTAAGAAAGCACATGAAAAGATGTTGAACAATACTAGTCCTTAGAAAAATGAAAATCTGAACCACAATGAGATACCACTTTCCCTGAGAATGGCTTTTACCAAAAACAAAATATAGCAAAACCAAAATACATACAAGAAAATAAAAAAAAATCACTGGGCAAGATGTGGACAAATTTAAATCATTGTACGTCATTGTCCGGAAATATAAAATGGTGCAGTCATTATGGGAACAGTGATGTTTTTATTAAAATTTAAACATAGAATTTACATATGATCATAATATTCCACTTTTCAGTAAATACCCGCCAAGTTACAGGTATGTACTCAGATAATTGGGCATCCATGTTCATAACAGTATTATTCACAGTAACCAAAGGGTAGTAGAAAAAATTCATATCCATAGATGAATGGATAAAAATAGTTGATGTAGATATATTCAATGGACTTGTATTAAGCCTTAATAAGCAGAGATAGTCTTATATATACTATCAGATGATACATACAATGGATGAACCTAAAAAATATCATTGTAAGTGAAATATGCCAAATACCAAAGGACAAACATATTATTCCACTCACATGAAGTACCTAGAAGAGATAGATTGTTAGATACAAAAAAGTAGAATAGAGGTTATCAGTGTCTGAGGGGGAAGAAGGAATGGAGAATCCTTGTTTAATAGGTACAGAGTGTTTGTCTGCTTCAGTCGTTGTAAAACTTCCTGAAATGCACAGGGGTGCTGGCTTCCAAATTTAGTGAATGTCCTTGATGCCAGTAGCTTGTACCATTAAAAATTGTGACACAGTAGATTTTATGTTATGTGTAGTTCAGCACAGTAAGAAACATGAACTCAAAGAAGGTGATCGCCCCATTTAGAGTCTTTGATTGGACTAAGTGGCTCGAGGACAAAGAAAATGTATGGTTCCAGAAACTGGTAGATTTGAGAAACCTGCCTTTGAAGAGGGGGAATCGAACCACAGGAACACCTAAACAAAGGAAATAGTAGTCCACAAAATTGTTTGTGTTCTGAGAAGAATTATGAGAGATTGCCTATGTCTGGACATTGAGTTATACACTGAAGGGACACAGTCATTTTGGGGGCAATCATTTAATTTCAAGATCAAGACTTTACCGTTGGGTTTCACTGCCTAAGAGGCTAGCCAGTCTCTTGAGACATAGAGAAATACAATTTCCTTCTTTTAGAAGTGTCCTAAAAGCTAGGCAGGGATATACATCAGAGGAGAGGGGTCCAGGGCGTCACACATACATCCCGTGCTCTTTTCTATTTCTTAGCTACTCAGGGAGAACATTTGTGGTTCGCTCTTAAAGAGTGTGAGCTGGCAAAACCATGCACTTAGCCCAATTTGCAACCAAACCTGCTTCCTAAGGAGGGCACATGCTATTACAGGCAAGTCTTGGGTGTGCCAGGTTCCTGAGGTGGTCTGATTTATAAGTCTGGAGAAGAAAGTTGGGGTCAGGAAGACGAACTGCTAAGAAAAATGGGAAGAAATAGGAATGCATCCTGGGGGATGAAATGGAGGAAACAGGGGAGAAAGGTGGTAAGAGGGATTAGAGGGTCGACGGAGTTAGTGAAAGATGTAAGCTCTGCCATTTGTATCTATAATCCTCACATTTCCATCTCCACCAAGGCCCTGCCCCTGAACTCTGGATTTCTATCCAATCAGCCACTCAACAATTTTTGGAGATAGAAGTAAACCTCTCACAGTTACGATCTCCCCAACTGAACTCCATTTCCAATACATCCTTGTACATCTCGGCTGAGGCACTTTTATTCTCCCAGAGGCTCAGGTCCAAGCTTTTGGGAGCCTCTTTCCACCCCACATCCTATGCATCAAAAGACCCTGTTGTTCCCCTTCTTCAGGCACCCACAATCTGACCTCTTTCCACTCTCGTCCTGGCCACAGTCCTGGTGCAAGCTATATGTCCTTGTTTGCATGAATGTGGTGAGCTCCTGAATGCTGTTGTTGCTTCTGTCTATGCCCTGTGGTGGTCTAATCTTAACCAAATACCAAAATAAGTTAAAGCTCATTCACATTATGTCACTTCTGTCTTCAAAGCCTTGCAGTGGCAACCATTCCACTCAGAGTAAAAGCCCAAATCCTTGAGCAGAACAAGAGAATTTTGCTTTCAGAACCTGTGCATACGTTGTTCTGATGCTGTTCAGGAAGGCTTTCCTACCAGAAATCACATGGCCCACACCCCCACCTTCTTATAATCTTGCTCACATCTCCCTTCTCAGTGATGACCACCCAGGCTGCCTCTTTATATATATCTCACCCTAAAGAATCTCTCATTGTCTTAGCCAGCTGTACTATCATTTTTTTTTAAACACTCATCACTTTCTGGTATACTGTGGGATTTGCTTAATTAGTATATCTATTGTCTCCAGTCCTTTTGTCCACTATGGTGTAACCTCCACAGGACCCACTACTTTATCTCTTTTAATAGCCAGCACCCCCTAAGCTCATGTAACTGTTCTTGGCACCTAGTACTTATCTAAATATTTATGTAATGTGTGAATTGCCCAGTGAAGCCTCTTTTGGAGATCCTGCACTCTATTTTCAGTGGAGCATTTCTCAGGAAATTATGAGAAGCTGAGTTTCCAATGAAGATGTCGTGGGGGGAAACAATCATTTGCATATACCCAGGAAGCAGAAAGGTCCAAAAGAAGCAAACCACAAATGCTCTTCCCCACACCCTCCCTTCCCTTCACCCATTGGCAGATCTGCAGAAACCTTAAGGGATGGCTGTGGGGTGACAGGGTTTGAGAAGAAGAGTGGTTAGACCCGGAGCTCTAGAATCAGACTGCCCGAGTTCAAATCATAGACCTGCCATCACCACTGAGTGACCATGGACTTTTCTGTGACTACTTTTCTCTTCTGTAAGCTAAGGGTAGTAGCATTTGGGGACACTAAAAAAAAAAAAAAAAAAAAAAAAAGAAAGGGAGAAAGAAAAGAAAAATGTCTGCCTTGGATACAAAGATCATACATAGGTAATGACAGATGCATGCCTCTCCAAGTATGTGTGGTACACCGTGAGTTCTCAGGAGATTAAAACGTTATGAGGCCCTTAATGTCCAGGGACAGAGGGAATAATGACTCATGAGATTTCCTGAGGCTTGGAGGCATCAGCTGACACAAGTGATTGGGATCAGGATATAAGTACAGGTGCAGATCATATAGGTAGGACTCTCCGCGTCTTGTATCCCCTTCTTTCCTCTTCACTCTGATCCAGTAGGGAAGAGGGCCACCAAGGCAGTAATACACAAGGTTCTAATCATTTTACCCAGAAAGAAGTTTACTTGCCTTAGGACCTTGGTGGAGGGTGAGCAGTAAGTTTAGAGAAGTGGAAAAAGAGCTACCCAAACACATGTTCAATGTACACTTCACGTAGAGTGGATGTGATGTGATGATGGCAATAAGGAAAGCATTTTCAAATACCTCATGTGTGTGCACATGCCTGTGCATGTACCCTTCCTCATGCTCACTCATACATGCACACACACACATACACAAGTGCATTGACAAGTACATACAAAGTGTGGCCTAGCATGCTGGTGTACAGATCATTTTGAGGACTACATGAAATTGTAATACATTTTAAAAGCTCAATAAAAGTTTTGGTACATAGGAAACATCTAACACATCATTAATGGAAGTTTGGGAATATACATCACAGATTTGGGACTCTGGAGACCTCAGAATGTGTTAAGTGATGCCTCCTCTTCTGTTTCCCTCTCTGTATTTTCTGATGTTTCCACTGAGAGGCCACGCAGCATGACATGGTTAAAAGAAGGAACCGTGGAGCTGGGTGGCCTGGACATGAACCCCAGAAGCAGCACTGACTTAGGTAGCTGACATTTGGCCACTCTCTCTGCCTGAGTTTCTCCATCTGCTGATTGGGAGCACAGTCCTAGCTATCAGGCAGGGTTGCTGCGAGGATTAGATCATTTAATACGTACACTTGTCCTTGTGGCTGATTAAAGCATCCCCTGTCTGGACACCACTGGTAACCAGCTGCAGGTGATGGATCCAGAGAGGAAATGCTCACATCCCGGATTCCATGCTCTCAGAGGACACCCAGTCCTTGGCCTTCTGGGGCAGCCATGGGCAGCACACCTGTGCTTACTTGGAGGCCCTTAATGTCCAGGGACAGAGGGAGTTTGAGGGGGCAGGGGAAGGGGATTGCACCCCAAGGCAATGCTTACCTGTGAGTCCCAACAGCACAGCCAGCAGCAGGTAAGGAGGCAGGTGGGGCCCGGAGGCAGGGGCCGACATCACGGAGGCCTGGGGACCCTCTCTGTGCAAATGTGTGTGCTGGGGAGATTAGGCCTCTCTTCTTTTGAGAGGAAAACCCGCCCTCTTCCGTAATTAAGAGGAAGTTCCTATGACGGGGTGACATGGCTGTGAGGAAGCAATCTGCTTCTAGATTGTGACATAGAAGTCAGGCAGAGAAGGCCTCACTTGGTGAGGGTCCTCTTCTTACATTTCAGAGAGAGTGGAGAGGCCCAGGAGAAATACTGCTCCCTTTCTGCATGGGGCCTCTACCTGCCTCCAGTAGGCTCCTTCCCCCATTTTGAGGTCCCAAATTGGGTGTAGAGATTACTTAAAAAAATAAGAAAACAAAATGTTTTGTATGTCCTTGCCTCCAATTAAACACATCATTTCCTCCATTCTTTCAGCAGAGGAAGTGGGTTATATGTCCCAGAAAATAACATTCCCAGGCATTTATCTGAGCACAGAAGACCACGGCCAGACAAAAACCTCATATGACTGTTTAGAGCTTTTTTCTTTGTCATAGGAAAAAAAGGGACACATCCAAAATGTCCAGCAATAAGGGGATGTTTGAGCAAATGTAGCAGATTTATACCAGGAAATACTTCTCAGCAATAAGAAGGAATAAATTATTTACATGTGCACAACCTATAAGTTTCTCAAGGCATTATGTTGAGTGAAGAAAATCACTATCAAAATGTCACATACTGTGTGAATCCATGTACACAACATTCTCAAAGTTGTAGAGAGCAGAGTGGCACGTGCCAGAGATTTGGTGTGGTGCTGTGAGAGATTTGGCTGGTGGGCATGTGAAAGCCTAGCACAGGGAAACCTTTGTTCTGAGACACTTTCAGTGTTTTTCAAAGAATAAAAATTTAAATTTTCATGAAGTGAAATTGATTGATGTTTTCTTTTATCAATTCTACTTCTTGTGTCTTTTCTTTCTTTTTTTTAAAAATAGTTTCTTGTCAAATTGGTTTCCATACAACACCCAGTGCTCTTCCCTACAAGTGCCCTCCTCCATTACCAACACTGCCGTTCCCCCTCCCCCTCCCCCTCCCCCTTCAACCCTCAGTTCATTTTCAGTATTCAATAGTCTCTCAAGTTTTGCGTCCCTCTCCCTCCCCAACTCTCTTTCCCCCTCCTCTCCCCCTGGTCCTCCGTTAGGTTTCTCCTGGTCTCCTGTTAGACCTATGAGTGCAAACATATGGTATCTCATGTCTTTTTTAAAAAGGTCTCAGCTAACCCCAAACCATTAAAATTTAGTTTTGGTTTTTTCCTACAGTTTCTTCTAGAAGTTTTATGGTCTTAGAATTTAAATTTATATGTGTATCTATCTGGTCATTTAAATTTGTTTTTAGTATCATTGTGTATATTGTACAGTAATATTTGTATAAGGTAATAATTTTAAGACATATTAAATTTTGTGTGTATTATAAGGAAACAGTCAAGATTCTCCCTCCTCCTCCTCCTCCTTCTCTGTCTCCTTCTTCTTATTCTTCTTCTTCTTCTTCTTCTTCTTCTTCTTCTTCTTCTTCTTCTTCTTCTCTTTACATATGAATATATAATTGTTTCAATGCCATTTGGTGAAAAGAATAGCCTTTCCACATTGAATTGCTTAGGCAATTTTGTCAAAAATCACTTGGTCAAATATGTCTTATGTATGGATCCAATATATTTTTTTCATGCCAGGGCAAAATTTATTTTTAAAATAGTTAAAAAAATTTTTATGATCAAAGTTGACATACCGTGCTATGTTAGTTTTAGGTGCTGAGCATTGTACTATGACAATTCTGTGCATTGCACAATGCTCACTATAGTAAGTGTAGTCACCATTTGTCACCATACAACATTATTCCAATACCGTTGATTGTATTTCTCTGTGGGGTATATTCATCCCCTTGAGTCATAGGGCACATGATGTTTTTTCCCCAAAGTATTACTTAAATTCTAGTTAGTTAATGGACAGTGCCCTATTGGTTTCAAGAGTAGAATTCAGTGATTCACCAATCACACCAACTCCCAGTGCTCATCATAACAAGTACCTTCCTTAATATCGAAGACCCATTTAGCCCATTTCTGACCTTCTTCTATCAACCTTCAGTGTGTTCTCTATCATTAAGAGTCTCTCAGGGTTTGATTTATCTCTCTTACTTTTTCCCCATCCATATGTTCATCTGTTTCATTTTTTAAATTTCACATACGAGTGAAATCATCTGGTATTTGTCTTTCTCTGACTTCTTTTGCTTAGCATAGTATACCTAGCCTTATCCATGTCATTGCAAATGGAAAGATTCCATTCTTTTTGCTGGTTGAGTAATATTCCATTATACACGTATATCTTTTTGCTTATATTTATGTTTTTTGTAAGTTCTTTTTTAATTAATTTTTAAAAATTCATATCCATACAACACCCAGTGCTCTTCCCCTCAAGTGCCCTCCACCAGCACTGGGTGTTGTATGGAAAACAATTTGACAATAAAATATTATGGAAAAAAAATTCATATCCAAGTTAGTTATCATATAGTGCAACAATGATTTCAAGAGTAGAGTCCTTATCCATTTAGCCCATCCCCCCTCCCACAACATCTCCAGTAACCCTCCGTTTGTTCTCCATATTTAAGAGTCTCTTATATTTTTGCCCCACTCCCTGTTTATATATTCTTTTTGCTTCCTTTCCCTTATGTTCATCTGTTTTGTGTCTTTAAATTTTTTTAATGGTTTTTATTTATTTT
>NC_043711.1:78914782-78918011 GCF_006229205.1 Suricata suricatta | reverse complement strand
AACCCACGAACCATGAGATCATGACCTGAGCCGGAGCTGGACACTTAACCGACTGAGTCACCCAGGCACCCCCATATGTTTTGTGTCTTAAAGCCATCATACAATTGAAGTCATATGATATTTGTCTTTTTCTGACTAATTTCACTTAGCATAATACCCTCTAGTTCCATCAACATAGTTGCAAATGGAAAAATTTCATTTTTTTAAATTGCTAAGTGATCCTCCATTGTATATATATACCACATTAACATTTGGGCTCTTTGGATAAATTCGCCATTGTTGATATTGCTGCTATAAACATTGGGATGCATGTGTCCCTTCAAAACAGCATCCCTTTATCCCTTGGATAAACACTTAGTAGTACAATTGCTGGGGCATAGGGTAGTTCTATTTTTAATTTTTTGAGGAATCTCCATATTGTTTTCCGGAGTGGCTGCAGCAGTTTGCATTCCCACTAGCAGTGCAAAAGAGATCCTCTTTCTCTGCATCCTCGCCAGCATCTGTAGCTGCCTCAGTTGTTAACATTAGCCATTCTGATGAGTGTGAGGTGGTACCTCATTGTGGTCTTGATTTGTATTTCCCTGATGATGAGTGACATTGAGCATCGTTGCATGTGTATGTTGGCCATCTGGATGTCTTCTTTGGAGAAGTGTCTGTTCATGTCTTTAGCCCATTTCTTCACTGGATTGTTTGTGTTTGATGTTGAGCTTGATAAGTTCTTTATAGACTTTGGATACTAACCCTTTTCTGATATGTCATTTGTGAATATCTCCTCCCTTCTGTTGGTTGCCTTTTAGTTTTTCTGATTGTTTCCTTCACTGTGCAGAAGCTTTTTATTTTGATGAGGTCCCAAAAGTTCATTTTTGCTTTTGTTCCCTTGGCTCTGGAGACATGTTGGGTAAGCAGTTGCTGTGAGCAAGGTCAAAGAGGTTCTTGCCTGCTTTCTCCTCAAGGATTTTGATGTCTTCCTGTCTTACATTTAAGTCATTCATCCATTTTGAGTTTATTTTTGTGTATGGTGTAAGAAAGTGGTCCAGGTTCATTTTTCTGCATGTTGCTGTCCAGTTTCCCCAGCACGATTTGCTGAAGAGACTGTCTTTATTACATTGGATATTATTTCCTGCTTTGTCAAGATGAGTTGGCCATAGATTTGTGGGTCCATTTCTGGGTTCTCTATTCTGTTCCTTTGATCTGAGTGTCTGTTCTTGTGCCAGTACCATACTGTCTTGATGGTGACAGCTTTGTAATACAGCTTGAAGTCTGGGATTGTGATGCCTCCTGCTTTGGTTTTCTTTTTCAAGAAAGGGGAGAGAGAGGGGGAAGGGAGGTGATGGTAAAGGAGGAGGGTACTTGTGGGGAAGAGCACTAGGTGTTATACGGAATTAATTTGACAATAAACTATTAAAAATAGTTTAAAAAATAGACTTCTCTCAAGACAAATATATATAACTGGATGAGGGGATGGATAGCTCATTAAAAATATTCCCATGAGAATAATAAAAGATTGCTTTGGCTCTTCAGGGTCTTTTAGGTTCCATACAAATAGGATTGTTTGTTCTAGCTCTGTGAAGAATTCTGGTGTTATTTTGATAGGGACTGTATTGAATATGTGGATTGTTTTAGGTAGCATTGACATTTAAACAATATTTGTTTTTCCTATTCAAGAGTATGGAATATTTTCCCATTTTTGTGTGTGTGTGTCTTCTTCAATTTATTTCATACATTTTCTATAGTTTTCAGTGTATAGATTTTTCACCTTTCTTGTTCAATATATTCCTAGGTATTTTATGGTTTTAGGAGCAATTGTAAATGGGATCGTGCGGGGGACCAGCCCACGCACCAGAGTCCAAGAGTCTCTGAGTAGGGGGTTGGTGTCGGCGAAATATCTACAAGAAAGAACACAGACAACATGAATGGTGGAAGAGACCACACTTTACTGTGGAACTTGGTGTCTTATATACCATAGGTGATTACATCATTTTTCTAATGATTACATTGTTTGTTACTTCCAGAAAAATTATTATTTCCATGGTAGCAAAAACAGAAAATCAAAACAGAAACGAGGCACAGTACAGAAGATCAAAAAACATAATTCATCACTCAAAATACATCAGCAGGGGTTTGTTTTATGTACATAGTGATATTATTAACCGAAGCTTATGACAGGGCTATTTTTCTTTAAAAGTTTAAACAATAGTCTGTGAGTAAGGTGCTCCTAACTAGGGAGGAAGTTTCATTCAGAAAATCTGCCCAGTTACTGAAACCATGATTACCAAGTGGCATGATTAATAGGAGAACTAACCCCAGTCTCTGATCCACTTAGGTCAAGCAGTCAAGCACACACATTTTCAAGTAGGGAAAGCAGGGTCCCAAAGGCCACACAGCACTTCTGGTTGGATGGGCCCCAACAGGATGGATTCCTTGATTTCTCTTTCTGTTGCTTCATTGTTGGTGTATAGGAATGCATCTGATTTCTGTGCACTGATTTTATATCCTGCCACTTTGCTGAATTCATGGATCAGTTCTAGCAGTGTTTTGGTGGAATCTTTTGGGTTTTCCACATATAGTATCATGTCATCTGTGCAAAGTGAAAGTTTCACCTCCTCCTGGCTGATTTGGATGCCATTTATTTCTTTGTGTTGTCTGATTGCTGAGGCTAAGACTTCTAGTACTATGTTGAATAACCATTGTGAGAGTAGACATCTTTGTCATGTTCCTGACCTTAGGGGGAAAGCTCTCAGTTTTCCCCCATTAAGGATGATATAAGCATTGGGCCTTTCATATATGGATTTTATGATCTTGAGGTATGATCCTTCTATCCCTACTTTCTTATGGGTTTTTAAAAAAAATAGTTTATTGTCAAATTGGTTTCCATATAACACCCAGTGCTTCTCCCCACAAGTGCCCCCCACCATGACCATCACCCCCTCCCTCCCTCCACCCCCCTTCAGTCCATGGTTTGTTTTCAGTATTCAGTAGTCTCCCTTGATCTGTGTTCCTCACTCTCCCCACCTCTCTTTCCCCCTTCCTCTCCCCATGGTCCCCTGCCAGGTCTCTCCTGTTAGACCTATGAATGCAAACATACGGTATCTATCCTTCTCTGCCTGACTTATTTTGCTTAGCATGACACCCTCAAGGTCCATCCACTTTGCTACAGATGGCCAGATTTCATTCTTCCTCATTGCCATATAGTACTCCATTGTATATTTATACCACATCTTCTTGATCT
>NC_043711.1:78913492-78914682 GCF_006229205.1 Suricata suricatta | reverse complement strand
GGGGTACATGTGCTCCTAAGCATCAGCACTTCTGTATCCCCTGGGTAAATCCTTAGCAGTGTTGTTGCTGGGTCATAGGGGAGTTCTATCGATAGTTTTTTGAGGAGCCTCCACACGGTTTTCCAGAGCGGCTGCACCAGTTTACATTCCCACCAACAGTGTAGGAGGGTGCCCGTTTCTCCACATGCTCGCCAGCATCTATAGTTTCTTGATTTGTTCATTTTAGCGACTCTGACTGGTGTGAGGTGGTATCTCAGTGTGGTTTTGATTTGAATTTCCCTGATGATGAGTGACGCTGAGTTTTTTTTTTTTAATCAAGAAAGGATGTTGTATTTTTTCAAATGCTTCCTCTGCATCTATTGAGAGGATCGTGTGGTTTTTGTCCTTTCTCTTTTTTTTAAAGTTTTTTTAATGTTTTATTTATATTTGATACAGAGAGAGACAGAGCACTAGAGGGGGAGAGGCAGAGAGAGGGGGAGACACAGAATCGGAAGTGGGCTCTAGGCTCTGAGCTGTCAGCACAGAGCCTGATACAGGGCTCAAACCCATGAACATGAGATCATGACCTGAGCCAAAGTTGGAGGCTTAACCAACTGAACCACCCAGGTGCCCTTCTTGTCCTTTCTTTTATTGATGTGATGAATCACATTGATTGTTTTGCAGATATTAAACCAGCCCTGCATCACAAGTATAAATTCGACTTGGTTGTGGTGAATAATTTTTTTTGATGTATTGTTGGTTCTGGTTGGTTAATATCTTGTTGAGAATTTTTGCATACATGTTCATAAGGGAGATTGGTCTATAGTTTTCTTTTTTGGTGGAGTCTTTGTCATGTTTTAGAATCAAGGTAAGCTAACTTCATAGAAAGAGTTTGGGAGTTTTCCTTCCATTTCTATTTTTTGGAACAGCCTCAAAACAGAGAATAGGTTTTAACTCTTCCTTAAATGTTTGGTAGAATTCCCCTGGAAAACCAACTGGCCCTGGACTTTCGTTTTTTGGGAGATTTTTGATTGCTAATTCGATTTCTTTACTGGTTATGGGTCTATTCAAATTTTCTACTTCTTCCTGTTTCAATTTTGGTGGTTTATATGTTTCTAGGAATTTGTCCATTACTTCATATTGTCCATGTTATTGGTGTATAATTGCTCATAATATTTCTTGTTATTGTTTGTATTTCTGCTGCATTAGTT
>NC_043711.1:78900525-78913392 GCF_006229205.1 Suricata suricatta | reverse complement strand
GCTGCCCCTTCTGCTGACCTGGCTCCTTTTGGGACTGACCTCGCCCTGCCCTCCTCATTCATAACTCACAGTCAATCCATTGCTTCTTGTGGACATAGATGGCAGAGACAATGATGAGCAACAGCAGCTTGGGGCCCAGGCAGAAAGCCACCAGGAGCGGAGTGGACAGTTCTTGATCTGGAAATGAAGGGACAGGAGGCACCTTCAGAGTGGGCATCGAGGAGTCCACTCCCAGGGACCTCCACTTACTCCATCTGTGGAGACCTGGACCTGTCAATGCTCTGAAGCGCATGAATCTCCCCTGTGGGAGGCTCGGGGCAGATCTCAGTGTAAGAAGTACCTCCTCTCACTCACCCCTTCTCAGGCTACCAGGTGTCCTTCCCTGAGGGAAATGAGGAGAAATGAGCACTAAACAACAGGCAAGTGAGCTTTACTGACTTGGTCCCTACACCCAATGGGGCAGGACTGTCTTCCTCTTTCAGATGAGGGAACAGTCTCGTAGTTTATGGAGCGTCACAAGATGAGTGGGAAATCCCATGCTGCTGTCCCTTAGGATGGATCTGAGACCTTGTCACTGGGCCATGACAGTCCAGCCTCTCAGATTTACATCAAGAAATTCAAATAAGTTTTTGAAACGTACAGGATAATCTCAGAGGTAGGAGCAGAGACCCACCATTTTTATTCCTGGTGTGTTGGAGGATGGTAGGACTCAGCTGGGTGGCCCTCTGGATTTTTTCTCAGTTGAAAAAGCTGCATTGCCTGTGTTTGCACCTGCTTCTAGAGGGCGGCCTGCAGCAGAGTGCTGAAGAAGTGTGGATTCAGAAGTTTCACCTGTCTGCTCCAATGAAAACACATCAAAAATAGCATCTAGTTTGTCTGTTTTCTGTCAAGTATGGCTTGATATGCTTTCCAAGTATGACTGTTCTGTGCTGCATTGTGTTCAATATCTCCCTTTGCCAGTCTGGCCTCCTTCCCTGTCTCACATGCATGTGAATTGGGCAGAACTCCACAGTGAGCTTTCCCTTTTTAATGTGACCTTACAGGCTGCTTCCCAAAGCAGTTAACCTGTGGAGTTTGTCAGGAAAGGGTCTGGAAACCCAACTCTAATGTGCATATTTCATTCTGGGACCTGGGTCAAATGTCCCCGGCCTTCGTGGGCAGTGATGCAGGGTAGGTCCTAGCTTGTCCTGGTATCATAACTGCTAAACCTCAAAGTGGTGACCTGGATGGAGTAAGTAGATGAGGGGAATATCCTGGTAATCTGGAAATAAACTGGTAATTATAAAGCTATAGGATTGGCGGCTCTTGCTGGGCATCAATCTTTTGGAGAAAGACAACACAAAGCAAAGCCAGATTGATCTCACATGAAAAGTTCTGTGTGAGAGAGAAAGGAATTCCAGGGAAAATGGTAGACTCTTACTCCTAGAGCTAGAGGGCAGAAAAAGCTAAACACAAAATTGTGTCCAACGTAACCATAAGAGTGTCAGTACTACAGAGAAGATTGGATTCTCAGCTTCAGTGCACCTGTTTTGCCAGAATAAGGCTGTGATCAGAAATATGGAAGATAGACACTAGATGTGGGGTAAAGACTTTGGAGACAAGCATTCAAAGCCCTCAGGGTACTTGTGTCTGCTGAGGATAAGGCAGCAACTTAGTTACTCATCTCTGAATACAGTTTGTGAACCCAAAGAAAAAGCAATAAAAGGATGGTAAATAGTATGGAAACCTGGCTCTCAGTAGTCCTTGAAGAGCAATCCCAAACTACAAAAACTGGGAGACAAAAGAGAAAATTCACCAAATCCAAAAGCACAGTCCCTTATGCCACTGCCCGCCTGCCCTCACCATCCACAGGAAAGGGCAGGAGAAGAGGACAAGGGCAACTAGCCACGGTATCTGAGAGTTTTTAGGAATCCCACTGCCAATATGAAATCCAGCTTAAGTGAGAAAATATTGGAAATGTGTCCTGCACATCAGGACACAGATCATAGAAAATAGATTCAAAGTATGCCTGACTTAAGATGGTTGGCCCCAAAACCCCAGAGTCTGTGAATGTGTGGTCCTTTACATAGCAAGAGAGACTGCATGGTAACTAGCTTCAGCCTCGAGTGGCTCAGAATCTTGGACTATCTAAATGGAGCCAACATAATCACAGAGACCTTTACTAGTGAAGGAGGGAGGCAAGAGACTGCAAGCAGGAGGCATATTGACCGCAGCATAGGGTAGTCTGGACCAGGCCCTAGGAGTGGAATAGCAAGGACACAGACTCTCTCCCTGTCCCCCCAGAGGGATTGCAGCCCTGCCAACTCATGGTAGACTTTCTGCCTCTAGAAATGGAAGGAAAAGATTTTGTTGTTTTAAGTCACCAAGTGTGTGCTAATTATTATAGCAGCAATAGGAACCTGATATCAGGGAAGCAAGGAAATTTAAAAAAATAGATGTACCTCGTAGGGAGAAGAGCACTGGGTGCTATATGGAAACCAATTTGACATAAACTATTTAAAAAATATAAATAAATAAATAAATAAATAAAAAGATAGATGTGCAGATATATGTGCATAAAGGGGGCAGGCATGATTTAAAATGCATACATTTGAGGGAAAGGCAAAAAATATGAAAGAGGTGCTGTTTCAAAGTTGAGTGATGAAGGGAAGAAGGAAAACCGGGACAGGCAAACTTGGCATCCTGGAAGAAGAACCAGAAAGATCAGAGGACTCAGAACCTCTCTACCTCAACTATCCAAACCAGGCAACCAACCCCTGTAACATATCTATTTATGCTATACTGAGAAAACAGAGGTCTATTAAACTAGAAGCATTATAAAATACCTGCAAACCATAAGCATGAACTAAAAGATGTGCATCCTTATTCCAACCCATTGGACCAATGATAGCAGTGACTGGATCCCTGGGATGCCCAGGGGAGTCTGTGGTATCCTGGTGCAGCAGGGTCACATAGGCATCTAGCCCTCCAATCCAGAGAACCCTAATATGCATTTCTAGTCTTAGCATACTAGAAAGCTTGCTAGTTCAGGCACACTGGAAGCACCAGAAGTAACAGCCCTAGAGTGAGCTCCAGTGCAAGGCCAAAGATGAAAAACCTAGCCCACGCCAGTCCAGAAGAGGTGGTGTTGATGTATCTCTTCCTGCTCTCCTGGTCCAGTGCAAGACTGACCCCTGGAAACGTTATGAGATTCAGGGATAGGAGGACTCTGAAAGGTGGAAAAGGAAGGCAGGCAGGCTGGATGCCTGCAGTCTGCAAGAATACAGCACCAGATACCCTGGCTCCACCCAAGTAACTCCCCAAACACAGAAGGAAGTCCAGGTGTGGCATTCAAACAAAGAAAGACCAGTGTTAATATCCTAGCTCCCATTTCAAAAATGAGGAAGAGCAAAATAAACCCAAATTAACAAATCAAGAGACTATAGATGCTGGCGAGGATGTGGAGAAACGGGCACCCTCCTACACTGTTGGTGGGAATGTAAACTGGTGCAGCTGTTCTGGAAAACAGTGTGGAGGCTCCTCAAAAAACTATCAGTAGAACTCCCCTATGACCCAGAAATAGCACTTCTAGGGATTTACCCAAGGGATACAGAAGTGCTGATGCATAGGAGCACATGTACCCCAATGTTCATAGTGGCACTTTCTACAATAGCCAAATCATGGAAAGAGCCTAAATGTCCATCACCTGATGAATGGATCAAGAAGATGTGGTTTATATATACAGTGGAATACTACTGGCAATGAGAAAGAATGAAATCTGGCCATTCGTGGCAAAGTGGATGGAACTTGAGGGTGTTATGCTAAGCGAAATAAGTCAAGTGAAGAAGGACAGATACCCTATGTTTTCACTCACAGGTCTAATATGAGAAACCTAACAGAGGGCCATGGGGAGGGGAAGGAGGAAAAAGAGTTAGGGAGAGGGAGGGAGACAAATCATGAGAGACTCTTGAATACTGAAAACAAACTGAAGGCGAAGGGGGAGGGGGGAAGGAGAAGAGGGTTGGAGGTCATGGAGGAGGGCACTTGTGGGGAAGAACATTGGGTGTTATATGGAAACCAACTTGACAATAAACTATAAAAAGAAAAAAAATAAACCCAAAGCAAGAAGGGTGGGAAAGTGGAGAAAAATTAATGAAATTGAAAATAAACAATAGAGAAAATCACTAAAACAAAAGTGAGTTTGTTGAAAAGATTGATAAAATTGAAAAACTTCTAGTAATTCTGACAATGAAAAAAAGGAAATGAAATATTTCCAATATCAAGAAAGAAACAGGATATTACTACAGAGCCTACAGATAGCAAAAAAATAACAAAGGAATATTATGAGAACTCTATGGGTAGAAGTTGGACAACTCAGAAAAAATGGACAAGCTTCCTCCAAGAACAACTTGCTAAAAACATTCAACATGAGATGAATTTGAGTAGCCATAGCTATTCAGATTCTCTTCATATATATAAAAAAAGAATTGTGGAGTTCCTTGTGGTTTCACAAGAAAGTTCTTCCCAGCATTTAGAGATGAAATAAAACCACATTTGGTGCACAAAATTAAGTTTTAGGAGAAATTTTGGAAAATCTGAATATAGATTCCATTTTAGCTGGTAGTAGGGAGTTATTGTTAATTTTACAAAGTGTGTAATGGTATTGGATTTGTAGAAAAACCAAAGTTGTTAATCACATGACTCCATTTGCAACTGGATGTGCATCCATGACTAACTCATTAGTGGACACAATTATGCAACTTCTGCATACCTCTAGTTTAAAGAGAAATTGTTAGTTCTCCTTATCCTTACTTTCCTAGCTGGCAGAGACATGGACCTCAGTGACCCAGTGTT
The DNA here is from genome assembly GCF_006229205.1 of Suricata suricatta. Lineage (NCBI taxonomy): Eukaryota > Metazoa > Chordata > Mammalia > Carnivora > Herpestidae > Suricata > Suricata suricatta. The sequence continues at coordinate 78,908,559 of NC_043711.1, read as the reverse complement.
GACCCAGCAATGAGGACAATGTCATAGGGCATTTTAGAAGCAAATGTGCCTTGGAAAGATCTTCTGGAGCAAAGACTCCTGGAAACATGGCTCAAACTCCTCCTGACATTACTTGAGAGAGAAATAAAATATGATTTGGTCATAGAAAGGGGACCTGTAGGTTGTTGGGACAATGCCCACCTGTTACATCTAACACATGTTTGTTCTACAGGTTGGTGGTCCCTGTCCTCAGGGACTCAGGTTTCCCTTGGCTAGTCTAGCCCATCACCTGGACTAAGGGCAGGACATCTTCACCATCTGTCCCCCCTTGCATCCTAAGTTCCTTCTGTAAAATTACAAGCTCCCAGGGTGGTTAAAACAGGAAGAAGATCAGAAATGAACTGGAATTGGGATCAAATAAATGTGCAGTGAGGAATCATGATTATTGCTGGTCTGTTTTCACAAAGCAAGGGACAAAGGGTGCTAGAGCACCATGGTCACCTGAGAGTCTGGTCCAGACTCAAAACTCTATCCTCAGGATTCCTTTCCAGAATTTGAGAGGTGCCAGGGTGAGGATAGAAAAAGGTAAGAGGGATAGATATCAGGCCCAGGTGAGAAAGAACAGAGGAGGTTGCTAGCCTGGTGTGGGGACGTAAGCCCTGTCTGGTGAAGGTGCAGGAGTCAGGATCTAGCAACAGGATCATCTCCCTCCAGCTGTTCTTTCTGTCCCTACGCATATTCTTGTCCAAAGATCTAAAAAGCTATGTACCAAAATTTTAACAATGGTCCCTCTTGGAGCATGGGCTTTGGGGAGGGAAGCTCATATCATAATTCTACTTTATATCTATGGACTTCTAGATTATTCTAAAATAGGCATGGGTTACTGCTTTTCACATGAAAAAAGAAAAGATAACATTTAAAGCGCCAGGTCAGTTGGCATGTTGGTCTCATCCTGGGTTGTCAGTGTTTCCTGGTCTTTCTGGTGGGCAGAGACACAAGCGTATGGTTTTTGGTGACCGCGGGCTGCCCGTCATGCTGCACCTGGCAGGTGAGAACCTCATCTTCCATATGGGCAGATAAATTCCCCAGGAGCCAGTTCGTCCAGTTATAGGTCCCATCCTTCTTCTCTATGAGGTTCAAAGCCGACAAGGCTGTTTCCATTCGTGACACGTTTCTGTTCTCCAACCAGGTCAGCTGGAGGTGCTGGGGGTAGAACTTCTTCACGTGGCAAGTGACATTGACCTGGTCCCATGTCACAGGTTGCTGAGCAACCTCCAAGGTGAGTGGAACTGAAACAGCACAGAGCAGAAGCTCTGACCTCATAGAACAGGTACATCACAGGGGAGGGTCTTGGGAGAACTTAGCTCCCACCATGCAGGTAGGGAATCATCCAGAACAGTGTTAGGCATGCAGGGGGTGCTCAAACACTAAGGATAGTCTTTGCATGTGAATGAAATCCCTAGGACATTGCCCAGCACAGAGTAGGTGCTCAAGGACTGGTAGCTCCCATTAGGGTGATAATGAGTGAAATCAAGATACAGAGCCCCTGGCATGCAGTTGGAATAGAACAACTAGCAAAATACATGAAATCACCAAGCTCACAGTGGCTGGATTACAGCAAGGAGCTCAATCATTGGAACGGCTATGGGAAAGTAAATGAAACCACCTAGCACAGTGCTTGGCATGTGGTAAGTGTGCACCTCGAATTTACCATATAAAACAGTAGGAGGTGCCTTCAGGTGCCTGGTGATCTGGAGCATGTCAGGAGTCAGATTCCAGGAGATGGAAGACTGTGGGCACAGAGTGGGGGAGGGGCAGGCTGGCAGGCTTGGGGGCCAGATGTGGGCTTGGGCTGGGGGTGATGGGCATCTACCTTGAAGGGTGTCTGACAAGTTGGCCGTCCCACGAAGAGGAGGGCCCCCCTGCAGGGTCTCGTGGGCCACCTCGCAGATGACCTGGGAGCGGACGTCCCCCGGGGCCAGCTCCAGCGTGGTGGTGCTGGAGATGCTGTAGGAAGCGCTGTCTCCCTCCGGGTCCACGGTGGTGTGGGAGGCTGGCAGCTGGTTCCCGTTTTTGAACCATTTCAGGGTGACGTTTCTGGGGGAGAAGCCGTGGGACTCGCAGGTGAAGCTCACAGTCTGGTCAGGCGCGGCCCTGGCCGTGGGGCCCGACACCACGGTGGGGAGAAGGTTTGGCTACAAAGGCATTTATGAACAGTCAGCAGGACTGTGGTCATCCTCACCAACGACAGGTGTGTCACTGTGCAGAACCCTCGCACGGATTATTTTCAGCCCTTCTGATAGTATCAGGAGGGCGGTGTCAGAGATTGACTCAGAGTCAGGGGCAGGGCCCACGGTGATTCCAGCCCGAGTTCAAGGTTCCCCTTGTCTTCTCTGCCATCAGACTTCCCACCCACCTGGGCGCAGGAAGGACATTTCTGGTGGGTGTCACTCTTGGTCTCCACCATTCTGAGCTGCCTCGCTGGACAACTTACCGACTTTAGAGAGTGTGTCCAGCAGTCAGCACAGGAGGGACAGGGGTAGAGCAGGATCCCCACAAGAGCCAGAACCAGGTGGCCGGCCACCTTGAGGCATGGACATGGCCTAGCCTAGGGCTCCCTCTGTGACACGGGATGGTAGGCCTTTCTCCTCCCGGGTTTCAGTGAGGGGCAGTTTAGGCAGTGCAGACAGTTTGGCTTTGAATTTACCACTTAAAATGCTTATCCAGAACCAAACAAACTCAGATCTATCTTTATCCCAAACTTAATTTAGGCCTGGAGCTCTCCCTTCAAGTAAGTATGAATTTACTCAATTTTTCACTCCTACAAATATTCCATCAGGCCTTATCTATAATCCCTGAATCTGAGAGGGAGGGAATGAGGGGTTATTTTTTTCTTTAATCTGTGTTCTTCCCTTGAGTCAATGTTGGGTTGAGAACCAAGATCACGGATTGCTGAGAAACCAAAGTTTGTTAGTTCTTAACTGTGAAATAATTTCAAAGCAGAAACACTGGCCTCTGGAGCAGGCAGAAGCCCTCCTGTGTCCTGGAAGCACACACATCAGTGACTTGAAAGGGAGGGCATTTCACCCATAGAAGGTCCTGTAGGGTGTCTCCAAATTGTCACTTATTACCCAACACTTTCTATAACAGTTGGCAGAGGGCACATTTACAGATAGGTGTATTTGTGAATACCAAACTTCCTTTCTAAAACTCAGCAAACATTCTGAGGACATAAGTAGGAGGTGTCACATGAGTTAATCAAGTCTTGAAAATACCAGCAGCCCTGTCATCCCTAGAGAGATAAAGTTGTGTGATTGGTATATCGAGAGCGTCTTGGGCCCCTGATGCTAGGCTGACCCTCTGACCTGCAGCTCTTTCATCCCCATGCCTTCCTTGTGATGGGGGCACTTGGTGTGTCCCCAACATTCATGGGACACTGATCACGTGCCAGGCCCTGCTGTAAGCACCTTTCAATGCATTTGCTCACTTGGTCCCTGCAGCGGCTCTGTGGGGTCGTGTGGTCATAGACGGATGAGGACACTGAGCCCAGTGTGGGGATGACTCGTCAGAGGTCACAGAGCCAGGAAGGCAGACGTGATTGGGAACCCAGGCTCTGGTACTAGCTGTGGTGAGCAGGCAAAGGACATACCACTAGGAACTTCTGTAATAACCACATAATCAGGATAAAGCCACTATTCTGCATATGTCTGGGGATGTGAGGAGACTAAGTTCCTCCTGTGAGAGTCAGTCCCTGAATCACAGGAGCATTTTCCGAACAGACCCCAGCGAATGACCAACATCTGGCATCTCTTCTATCAGGGTGGCAGAATAAACAGTATGACCTGTCTCTTCTCCCTGTGATATCCTGAATGTTTATAAGGAAACTCCTCTCCCTCTCCCTGCGCTGGGTGCACGTGTCCTCACTGGAAGGGCTGGGAATGTGCGCTTCACGAGAGAGGAGGCCTTGGGTGTTTTGTTCCCTGCTACTCCCACAGTGCACAGAGCAGCAAATGCACACAGAAAGTTCTTAGTAAGTGCTGAGTAAAGAGAACACTGGCCGGATTGAGCGGAGGTCTCTCCAAAGGCAGGGATGTGGTCGGGCTTTGTAACTGGGCAAGTCACTCAGGTTTTCAGTCCCCCATAGCTGGAACCAGAGGGCTGGTCAGGATTGGAAAAAGAAGAGCTTGGAGCCTGCTGACTGTGGTTCCAGATTTTTCCCACTGTTTACCAGCTGTGAGGCCTTGAGCAAACAGCACAACCTCTCTAGGCCTCAACCTCTCTGATCCATGTAAGGGGCTCAGTTCAGTGGCACCCACTACAGCACCTGAGCCTTATACATTACTCAAACAATGTAGGGCATTCTTATTGACTTGTTACAACCAGGAGATGAAGGAAGCCCACGCCACACTCACCACTCACAATGACCTGGGTGCCTGGTCCAGACTTAAACTCCACATCAGGGGTCCCTTCCTCGAACTTCACACAGTAGTAGGTACCGGCATCTGTTGGGGTGATGTTAGCGATGCGGATGGAAAAGTCCGTGTTGTTTCTCTTTGTGGCGTCTGCAACCTTTGTTACTCGAGGCGACTGGGGGTGGTGGTCTCCTCCTCTGAAACTGAAGATTAATTCCTGGCCTGGCCCTGTCCCCTTGAGCCACTGTACCTTCCCAAGGGGGACCAGGGAGGTCACGGTGCAGTGCAGAGTGGCCGTCTCTCCGGCTGCCACAGACACCGACTTGTCCGGCTGGATCACCTGCAGCTCCGCCTCACCTGCCACACCTGGGGGGAACACAAAGCAGGTATTTCTCATCCTCGTGTGATCCTGTCTGTCTTCTCAAGTGTTTCCCCACAACAGCTTTCGCTGACCAAGTGCACCCCGCTAGTGGGCCTTGAGCTCAGCACGCTGCATGGACACGGCATGTAACCCTCATGATGAGCCTGTAACACGGGACCCTATTACAGCTGAGGACACTAAACCACAGAGAGACTGAGTGATGTGGCACACGGCCCTCCCTGAAAGTGCTGTGCTTCCCCAAATGCCTCTATGTGTGTATTGTGTGGCCCCTTCTGGTGTTACACTTTCTGAACCCTTGCATTCAGTGGGACCACGAGACTTCTTTAGACCACTGTGTGTGAGGTAAAGTGATGATTTGTTTTCTGGGCTGTGCATTTAACTTCCAGAACCCTCTATGGATTGACTCCCCTCCTCCACAAACACATGCACATGCTGGGGTCTGTTCCATCAGCCTGGGTAACTGAGTGGCAGTGATGGGCAGAGCTTTTAACACACAATAAACATGTGCTTCAATGAGACATAAAACATTTTTTCAACAAGCTGTGGGGTTTTTTTTTTTTTTTGCTCCCATAATCATTTTAGTTTCTGAAAGCAATTGCAACACATTAATTAAAACTTTAATGGCTGTGGGTGTGTGTGTGTAAGTGTGTACTACCTCTAAAACAAAACAGATGAACATATTTGGGGGCGGCAAAAGAGGGAAAGGAACAAACCATAAGAGACTCTTAATGATAGAGAACAAACTGAGGTGGGTGAGGGATGGACTAAATGGGGATGAGTACAAAGGGGGGGGGCTCTTTTTCTGATGAGAACTGGGTGTTATATGTAAGTGATGAATCACTGAATTCAACTCCTGAAACCAATATTACACTGTGTTAACTTTCTTGAATTTAAATAAAAATTAAAACACAACTTAATGTCAAAACCTAAATTTATTATCATATAATTCTTGAGGTCAGAAGTAAAATTGGTGTGGCTTGGTTAAAATCAAGGCTGAGCTGAGCTGCATTTCATCTAGGGTTATGGTCTTTGTCTTTTCAAATTCTAGAAGCTGCCCACAATCCTTTTCTCATGGTTTCCCATCTTCCAGTCACTCTAAATTCTTGCCTCTCTTGTCACCTGTCCTTCTTTAACTTTGACTTCCCTACCTCATTCTTAAGGACTCTTGTGAATATATTATCTTTGATAATCTAGGATAATCTCCCCATTTAATAGTCTCTAGTTAGTCACTTCTGCAAAATCTCTTTTGCCATATAAAGGAAACTGTTCACAGGTCCTGGGTATTATAACATGGACTTCTTTGTGTGTGTGTGTGTGTGTGGGGTCATTGTTCTCTTTACCACATATGTATCCCCAGAGTTACTGTAAAAAACCTTTGTATGATCCATCATTACATAGGCTGAGAGGTATGCAATCTACTGGATTGGGAAGAAATTCTTTTCAAGCAGTGAACTGGTGAAATTGTTTGTGAAATAAAAGAGAAATCAACAACAGAACCAGAAATCAAACATTCTTAAATATATAGAAATAAAGCAACTCTTTCTGAACAAATCAAAAGTTAAGCAAAAAAGAATCACAATGGAATTTAGAGAACACCTTGAGATGAACAAAAATGGAAACACAACTTGCCAAAACCTACAATCTGGAGTGAAAGCAGTTCTAGAGGGAAATTTGTGGCTATAATGCCTACTTAAAGAGATCACAAATTTATTAACAACTATGGACCTTGAGAAATCAGAAAAAGAAGTAGAAAAATAAACCAGAAGCTAGCAGAATGAAGGAAATAAAAAGCACTAGTGTAGAGATAAATAAAATGCAAATAGAAAAACAACACAGAGAAACACTTTTGGACTGTTGGTGGGAAGGCAAACTGGTGTGGCCACCTTTGAAAATAGTATGAAGGTACCTAAAAAAAAATAACATAACACTACCCTATGACCCAGCAATTGCATTACTAGGAATTTATCCAAAGGATACAAAAATGCTAATTTGAAGGCGTTATGAACCCCAATGTTTAGAGCAACACTGTCAACAATAGCCAAATTATGGAAAGAGCCAAAATGTCCATCGACTGAAGAATAAAGAAGATGTGATATATATATACACATACATACAATGTATATAATACAATATACAAATAATATGCTAACATATTATACATACTATAAACTGTTTACTAAAATATAATATACATACCATATACTATAATACAATGTATGAATACTATTCAGTGATGAAAAAGAATGAAATTTTGCCATTTGCAAAAACATGGATGGAACTAGAAGGAAAATAGGTCAGCCAGAGAAAGATACCAAATGAGTTCACTCATGTTGAATTCAAAAAACTCAACAGATGAATATGGGGAAAGGAAAGAAAAATAACATAAAAAGAGAGAGGAAAGCAAACCATAAGAGACTCTTAAATACAGAGAACATACTGAGGGTCGCTGGAGAGGAAATAGGTGGGGTGGGCATGGGTTAAATGTGTGATGGGCATTAAGGAGATCACTTTTCAGGATGAGCACTGGGTGTCATATGTAAGAGATGAATCACGGCGCTCGACTCCTGAAGCCAAGACTACCTTAGGTGGTAGCTAACTTGAATTTGACAGCAACATGCAGGAGAATGAAACTAGATCACTTTATTACATCATGTACAAAAATAAACTCCAAATGGATGACGGACCTGAATGTGAGACAGGAAACCATCAAAACTCTTGAGGAGAAAGTAGGAAACAGCCTCCTTGACCTCAAGCGCAGCAATTTCTTCCTCGACACATCCCCAAAGGCAAAGGAAATGAAAGCAAAAATGAACTATTGGGACCACATCAAGATAAAAAGCTTCTGCCCTGCAAAAGAAAAAAATCAAGAAAACTAATAGGCAACCAATGGAATGGGAAAAGATAGTTGCAAATGAAATATCAGATAAAGGACTAGTATCCAAAATCTACAAGGAACTCACCAAACTCCACACCCCAAAAAAGAATAATCCAGTGAAGAAATGGGCAGAAGACATGAATAGACACTTCTCCAAAGAGGACATCCAGATGGCCAACAGACACATGAAATGATGCTCAGCATCACTCATCATCAGGGAAATACAAATCAAAACCACACTGAGATACCACCTCACACTGGTCAGAGTCACTAAAATGAACAAATCAAGAGATTATAGATGCTGGCGAGGATGTGGAGAAACGAGCACCCTCGTATACTGTTGGTGGGAATGTAAACTGGTGCAGCCGCTCTGGAAAACAGTGTGG
>NC_043711.1:78898455-78900425 GCF_006229205.1 Suricata suricatta | reverse complement strand
AAATGAACAAATCAAGAGATTATAGATGCTGGCGAGGATGTGGAGAAACGAGCACCCTCGTATACTGTTGGTGGGAATGTAAACTGGTGCAGCCGCTCTGGAAAACAGTGTGGAAGTTCCTCGAAAAACTATCAGTAGAATTTCCCTATGACCCAGCAATAGCACTGCTAGGGATCTATCCAAGGGATACAGAAGTGCTGATGCATAGGGGCACATGTACCCCATTGTTTGTAGCGGCACTGTCAACAATAGCCAAATCATGGAAAGAGCCTAAATGTCCATCACCTGATGAATGGATCAAGAAGATGTGGTGTATATATATATATACAATGGAGTATTCCATGGCAATGAGAAAGAATGAAATCTGGCCATTTGTAGGAAAGTGGATGGACCTCGAGGGTGTCATGCTAAGCGAAATAAGTCAGGTGAAGAAGGACAGATACCATATATTTGCGGTCATAGGTCTAACAGGAGAAACCTAATGACCATGGGGAGGGGAAGGGGGAAAAAGAGTTGGGGAGAGAGAGGGATGCAAAACCTGAGAGATTATTGAATACTGAAAACAAACCCGAGGGTTGAAGGGATGGGGGATGGGGGAGGGAGGTGGTGGTAATGGAGGAGGGCACTTGTGGGGAAGAGCACTGGGTGTTACATGGAAACCAATTTAACAATAAACTGTTAATTTTAAAAATCTTGGAAGAAAAAAAGATCAACAGTTAAAAATCAAGTGTATTTCTATAAGCTAGAAGTGAACAATGCAAAAAGGAGAATAGCAAACAACTCCGCTTACACTAACGTCATACCTAGAAGTACATTTTTTCATAGAAATGAAAAACTTGTACACCAAAAAATGTAAAACATTGCTGAAAGAAATAAAAGAAGACAGGAATAAATGGAAAAACATCCCCTGTTCATGCAGTGGAAGACTTCATATTGTTAAGATGTCAATACTATCTAAAGCAATCTACAGATTCAATACAATTGCTGTCAAAATTCCCATGGCATTTTTTTGAAGACATAGAAAAGCTCATTCTAAAATTCATATGCAACTTCAAGGGACCCCCAGATCACCAAACAATCCTGAAAAAGAGCATAGTTGGAAACCGTGCATTTCTTATTTTAAAAAAGAGGTGGTGGTAATGGAGGAGGGCACTTAAGGGGAAGAGCACTGGGTGTTGTATGGAAAACAATTTGACAATAAAATATTATGGAAAAAAAACCTACTACATAGTATAATAGAGTACTATAGTACTGTAAAGAATAGAGAAAGAGAGAAATGGAATAGAAGAGAGAGTCAAGCAATAAACCCCCAATGCATTCAATAGGGGAAAGAGTAATCTTTCAACACGAGATGCTGGGAAAACTGGATAACCACATGCAAACAAGGGAGTTGATCCTTCACCATACTCTATATAGAAAAATGAGCCCAAATTGAATAAAGGGGCCTAAATGTAAGAGCTAAAGCTATAAACTTCAGAGAAAAAAAAAACTGTAGGCAAAATTCATGATATTGGGTTTCAAATGATATCCTCTGTTTATGTGACTTTTTAAATGTCTATTTATTTATTTAAAAAAATTTTAAATAGTTTATTGTCAAATTGGTTTCCATATAACACCCAGTGCTCTTGCCCACAAGTGCCCTCCTCCATTACCACCACCTCTTCCCCCCCCCCACCTTCCCCTTCAACCCTCAGTTCGTTTTCAGTATTGAATAGTCTCTCGGGTTTTGCGTCTCTCTCTCTCTCCCGCACTCTCTTTCCCTCTTCCCTTCCCCCTGGTCGTCCATTAGGTTTCTCCTGTTCTCCTATTAGACCTATGAGTGCAAACATCTGGTATCTGTCCTTCTCTGCCTGACTTATTTCGTTTAGCATGACACCCTCGAGGTCCATCCACTTTCCTACAAATGGCCAGATTTCATTCTTTCTCATTGCCATATAGTACTCCATTGTATATATATACCACATCTTCTT
>NC_043711.1:78896823-78898355 GCF_006229205.1 Suricata suricatta | reverse complement strand
AAAAAAAAAACCACTTCTTCCACAGCGGCTGCACCATCTTATTTTCCTACCAACAACATACAAGAGTTTCAATTTCTACAGGTTACTCAATCCTTATTTTCTGATTTTTATTTTCTTGTATTTTGGATTTGCTATGTTGTGTTTGATAAAAGCAATTCTCAGGAATGAAGGGGTATCTTATTGTGGTTTGGATTTTCCTTTTTTCTAATGACTATTGATGTCCAACATCTTTTCATGTGCTTACTCATCATTTGAATATCTTCTTTATAGAAATGTCTGTTATAGTCTTTGGTTCATTTTTTAATGGGGATGCTCATTATTTAGATGTTGGGTTGTAGGATTCTTTATATATGCTGGTTATTGATCCTTTCTGAGACATGCTTTACAAATATTTTCTCAAATTCTGAGCTCTTTCGCTTTTGATATTGTCCTCTGCTGCACAAAAGGGTTTTTTTTAAGTTTACTTGTTTAAGAGAGAGCATAGGATCAGGGGAGGGACAGAGAGAGAGGGAGAGAGGCAATCTCAGGCAGGCTCCATATAGCCACCACAGAGCCCTCATGAACCATGGGATCATTACCTGAGCTGGAATAAGAAACATAACTGACAGAGCTGCCCAAGAACTCCTGCACGAAAGTTTTTAATTTGGGTGAAGCCCAATTTATGTATTTTTTATTTTGTTTTGTGTGCTTTTTGGTTTCTATCCAAGAAATCATTGCCATATCGCCTGGGTGGCTCAGTCAGTTAAACAACTGACTTCGGCTTAGGTCATGATCTCATGGTGTGTGGGTTTGAGCCCTGTCGGGTTCCATGCTGACATCTCAGAGCCTGGAGCCTGCTTCAGATTCTGTGTCTCCTTCTCTCTGCCCCTCCCCTGCTCGCACTCTGTCTCTCTCATAAACTCACCAAACTCCACTCCCGAAAAACAAATGACCCAGTGAAGAAATGGGCAGAAGACATAGACACTTCTCCAAAGAAGACATCCAGATGGCCTACAGGCACATGAAATGATGCTCAACATCACTCATCATCAGGGAAACACAAATCAAAACCACACTGAGATACCACGTCATGCCAGTAAGAGTGGCTAAAATGAACAAATCAAGAGACTATAGATGCTGGCGAGGGAGTGGAGAGACTGGCACCCTTCTACACTGTTGATAGGAATGTAAACTGGTGTAGCCACTCTGGAAAACAGTGTGGAGATTCTCAAAAAACTATCAGTAGAATTCCCCTATGACCCAGCAATAACACTGCAAGGGATCTATCCAAGGGATACAGAAGTGCTGATGCATAGGGGCACATGTACCCCAATGTTCATAGCGGCACTGTCAACAATAGCCAAATCATGGAAAGAGCCTAAATATATATCACCTGATGAATGGATTAAGAAGATGTGGTATATATATACAATGGAGTACTATATGGCAATGAGAAAGAATGAAATCTGGCCATTTGTAGGAAAGTGGATGGACCTCGAGGGTGTCATGCTAAACGAAATAAGTCAGGCAGAGAAGGACAGATACCAGATGTT
>NC_043711.1:78885883-78896723 GCF_006229205.1 Suricata suricatta | reverse complement strand
TGTAAAAGACCTGTATGCTGAAAACTATAGAAGACTTATGAAGGAAATTGAAGAAGACACAAAGAAATGGAAAAACATTCCGTGCTCAAGGATTGGAAGAATAAACATTGTTAAAATGTCATTATTACCCAAAGCAATTTACACATTCAATGCAATTCCCATCAAAGTTGCACCAGCATTCTTCTCAAAGCTAGAACAAACTATCTTAAAATTCATATGGAACCACAAAAGACCCCGAATAGCCAAAGTAATATTGAAGAAGAAAACCAAAACAGGAGGCATCACAATCCCAGACTTTAGCCTCTACTACAAAGCTGTCATCATCAAGACAGTATGGTACTGGCACAGTAACAGACACATGGACCAATGGAATAGAATAGAGAACCCAGAACTGGACCCACAAGTATATGGCCAATTAATCTTTGACAAAGCAGGAAAGAGTGTCCAATGGAAAAAAGACAGTCTCTTCAACATGTGGTGTTGGGAGAGCTGGACAGCAACATGTAGAAAAATGAAAAAAGAACTCATTTCTATCCATAGATGAGTAGATTCACAAATGCTGATAGATATATACAATGGAATTATATTCAGCCTTAATAAGCAGTGATAGTCTGATATGTACTATGATTGGATGAACTTAAAAAATATCATTCTAAGTGATACATGCCACATACAAAAGGACACATATATGATTCCACTTACATGAAGTAACTAGAAGAGACATATTCATAGATACAAAAAAGTAAAAAGTAAAATAGAGGTTACCACTGGCTGTGGGGAAAGAAGGAATGGAGAATTCTTGTTTAATGGGTGCAGTGTGACTGCTGAGGATGTTGAAAAAAATCCTGAAATATACAGTAGTACTGGCTTTACCACTTTGTGAATATACATAATGCTACTGAATTGTACCTTTAAAGATGGTTGAAATGGTAGATTTTATGTTATGTATATTTTAGCACAGTAAGAATTATGTACTCAAACAAGGTGGTCACCCCATATAGAGCCTTTCAATTGGACTAAATGGCTTGAGAAGAACATGTATTGTTTCAGGGACTTGTAAATTTGAGAAACTTATCCTTGAGGAAGGACATAGAACCATGGGAACAACTAAGCAAGGGAAATAGTAGGCTGCAAATTTGTTCGTGTTCTGAAAAGCATTGTGGGAGGTTGTCTATTTCTAGAAATTGAGTTGTGTATTGAAGTGACACAGTCAGGTGCAAGACTCTGCAGGTGGATTTCGCTGCCTCAGTGACTAGCCAGTCTCTGAAGACACAGAGAAATACAAAGTCAGTCCTTCTTATTGAAGTGTGCAAAAACCTGGCAGGGACACAAATCAGAGGAGCTGGCTGCTGTGACACCACACATACATCCTGTGTTCTTTCCCATTTCTTAGCTACTCCTCAGGGAGAAATTTTTTGGTTCATTCTTAAAAGAGTGTGAGGTTTTACATGTGAGAGTGTAAAACCATGCACTTAGCACAATTTGCAACCAAACATGCCTCCTAATTCTTGACAAGTCTTTGGGTGTGCCAAGAACCTCAGGTGGTTTGATTTGTAAGTCTGGAGAAGAAAGTTGGGACCAGGAATCTGACCTTCTAAGAAAAATAGGAATAGGAATGCATCTTGGGGAAGGAAATGGAAGAAACAGGGAAGGGAGGAGGTGAGAGGGGTTAGAGGGTCAAAAGGAGCCAAGGAAAGGTGTAAACTCTGCCATCTGTGTATCTATAATTCTCATATTTCCATCTCTGGCCCAGGCCTTGCTCTTGAACTCTGTATTTGTGTGTCCAACCAGCCACTCACCACTTCACTTAGCTGGAGGTAAACCTCTCGCAGTTAACATGTCCCAAAATGAATTCCTCAATTTCCAACATATCTTTATATATCTCAGCTGAGGTACCTCTATTCTCCCAGATATTCAGGTCCAAGCTCTTGGGAACTTTTCTTTCCCACCCCAAATTCTATGCATCAGGAGATACTGTTGTTTCTCCTTCTGTATACACCCACAATCTGACCTCTTTCCCCTTTCTCTCCTGGCTGCTGTCCCAATGCAAACTTCTTGTCCTTGTTCACATCAGTGCAATGAGTTCTTGAACTTGCTTCTGTCTATGCCCTGTGGTAGTCTAATCTCAACCCAATACCAGAATAAGTTAAAACGCATGTCTGATCATGTCATTTCTGTCTTCAGAGCTTTGCAATGGCAGCCATTCCACTCAGAGTAAAAACCCAAATCCTCAAACAGAACAGGATGATTCTACTCTCAGGACTTGTGTACATGCTGGTTCCATGCTATTCAGAAAGGCTTTTCTTCTAGAAAATCACATGGCCCACATCCTCACCCTCTTGTAATCTTTCTCAAATCTCCCTTCTCAGTGATGCCTACCCAGGGTGCCTCTTTAAATACATTCCACCCTAAAGAGTCTCCTGTTCTCTTAGCCAGCTGTACTATCATGGTTGGGTTTTTTTTTTTTTTTTGACAATCATCACTTTCTAATATGCTGTGTTATTTACTTATTTGGTATGTCTGTTGTTTCCTGTCCTTTCCTCAATTACAAGATAACTTCCTCAATGGCAGCTACTTTCCTCTTTTAATAAGCAGTATGCCCTAAGTTCATGTAGCGTTTCTGACACCTAGTAGTTATTTAGTAAATATTTGTGTAATCTGAAAATTGCCCAGTGTGACCCCTTTCTGAGATATGAAGTCTATTTTAAGTGGAGAATTTCTCAGGAAATTATGAGAAGCTGCATTTCCAACCAAGATGACTTGGGGCAAATAATCATTTGCATATACACAGTAAGCAGAAGAGCCTGAGAGAAGCAAACCACAAATGCTCTTCCCTGCACCACACCACCACCCACCCCCATGCACAGAACCTTCCTTACACCCATTGGCAGATTGGCAAAAATCTCATGGGGTGAAAGTGGAGCTGTAGGGTTTGAGAGGAGCAATAGTTAGACCTGTGAGATCTAGAATCAGACTGCCTGAGTTCAAATCATAGCCCTATCACAATCCCTATCAAAATAACACCAGCATGCTTCACAAAACTATAACAAACAATCCTAAAATTTGCATGGATCCTAAAAAGACCCCAAATAGCCAAAGCAATCCTGAAAAGGAAAACCAAAGCATCACATTCCTAGACTTCAAGATGTATTACAAATCTGTAATCATCAAGACAGTACGGGACTGGCACCAAAACAGACACTCAGATCAATAGAGAACCCAGAAATAGACCCACAAATGTATGGCCAACTAATCTTTGGCAAAGCAGGAAAGAATATCCTGTGGAATAAAGACAGTCTCTTCAGCAAGTGGTGCTGGGAAAACTGGACAACGACATGCAGAAAAATGAACCTGGACTACTTTTTTACACCAAACACAAAAATAAACTCAAAATGGATGAAAGACCTGAATGTAAGACAGGAAGCCATCAAAATCTTAGAGGAGAAAACAAGCAAAAACCTCTTTGACCTCAGCCACACCAACTTCTTACTCAATACATCGCCAGAGGCAAGGGAAACAAAAGCAAAAATGAAGTATGGAACCTCATCAAAATAAAGTTTCTGCACAGTGAAAGAAACAATCAGCAATACTAAAAGGCAACCAATAGAAAGGGAGTAGATTTGCAAATGACATATCAGATAAAGGGTCAGTATCCAAAATCTATAAAAAACTTATCAAACTCAACACCCAAAAAACAAGTAATCAAGTCAAGAAATGGGCAAAAGACATGAATAGACACTTCTCCAAAAAAGACATCCAGATGGCAAACAAGACACATGAAAAAATGCTCAACATCACTCATCATCAGGGAAATACAAATCAAAACCACAATGAGATACCACCTCACTCCAGTCAGAATGGCTAACATTAACAATTCACACAACAACAGATGTTGGCGAAAGAGGATCTCTTTTGCACTGCTGTGGGAATGCAAACTGTTGCAGCTGCTCTGGAAAACAGTAGGGAGATTCCTCAAAAAGTTAAAAATAGAACTATCCTAGAACCCAGCAATTACACTACTAGGTATTTATCCAAGAGATACAGGGGTGCTGTTTTGAAGGGACACATGCACCCCAATGTTTATAGCAGCACTATAAACATTAGCCAAAGTATGGAAAGACCCCAAATACTTCAGCCTTTAAAGAATGTTCAACAAAGAGAAATAAAGTACACAAAGAAAATATTTGAATGGGTAAAAGAAGAAAGAGTGGGAAGGAAAGCAATAGGAAGGTAGAATTTCAGTGAAAATTTCTAGAACAGGAAAATGGAAGACCAAAGTAGGTTCTAAGAGTCCAAATCATAGTTTTACACATAGAGAAAACCTTTGAAACTCCATTGAAAAATTAACTCATCTCAGAAATAAACTTGTTTCGTTAGAGAGTCTTTTAACATCTTCAAATAAGATTGGTTACTCTCAAGGCAGAAGCAATAGTTCTTGACTTCTGTCAAATCTCACTGCAGTGTCAGCGGGCATAACTAAGGTACTGAGGTAACTAAGGAATACAAAAGTATATTTTTTTAGAGTTGAATCCCACAGATTAACAAGCAGACAAAAAAACACAATTAAATACTCATGAAAATTACCTGTCACCAGCATTCAGAACTTTCCAAAAGATGGTAAGGAATAAGAGGGGAAAGTACAAAGAAAGTAAAGCTGAATGCCTTACACACAGTAAAAATCTTCTACTTTGAGAAGGATTTCATTCCTTCATAGTCATTGAATATTTATTTCATAACAATTTTGATAGAACTTTTCAGCTTTCCTATTCATTATGACTGTTGTTTGTTTTCACTGCATGTGCTTCCTTTTTCTGTAAACTAGGGGGATGAAAATGTCTACCGTGGGTACGAAGATCACAGGACATAACAGACACATGCATTTCCAAGTGTGTGTGGAACATGGTGAGTGCTCAGGAAATTGGAAAGTAATTACTTATGAGATATATTGAGGCATGGAGGCATCGGCCAACACTAGTTATATGGAAACCAATTTGAAAATAAACTATTAAAAATAAATAAATAAAATACAAATAAATAAATAAATAAATAAATGGGGAAAAAAGATGTGGATATGGATATAATTACAAGTGCAGTTCATACAGACAGAATTCTCCATATCTTGTATCCCCTTCTTTCCTCCCCACGCTGATCCAGCATGGAGGAGGACCTTCAAGGTAGTAATGCACAAAGTTCTACTCATTCTACCCAGAGAGAAGTTTGCTTATCTTAAGAGCTTGGTGGAGGGCGTGCAGTAATTTTGGAGAAGTAGAAAATGAGAGTGAGTAGCTAAGAAACCAGGAATCAAACATCTGTTCAATGTGCATTTCAGGTAGAGTGGATGTGATGTGAAGAAATCAATAAGTGTTTTCAAATATCCCACACCCACATGTGTACCCTTTCTCACACCCACTCATACATGTACATATACACATACACAAGTGCATCCCAAGGATATTTAAAGTGTGGCTTAGCAGCTAGTGTACGGATCATTTTGAGGATTACATGAAATTGTAATATATAAAAGCTCAGCAAAGATTTGGCACATAGTAAACACCCAACACATCATTAACGAAAGTTTGGAAGTACACACAGCAGAATTAGTTCAGAGTGTGGTAAGTGATATCTCTTATTCTGTTCCCCTCTTGGTATTTTCTGATGTTTCTGCAATTAGCCTCCACTGAGAAGCCAAGCAGCATAACACAGTTAGAAGAATGAACCGTGGAGCTGGGTGGCCTGGACATGAACCCCAGCAGCTGCACTGACTTAGGTAGCTGACATTTGGCCACTCACTCTGTCTCCACCTGAATTTCTCCATCTGCTGATCAGGAGTACAGTCCTAGCTATCAGGCAGGGGTATTGTGATCATTTAATACATACGCTTGTCCTTGTGGCTGATTAAAGCATCACCT
Organism: Suricata suricatta; assembly: GCF_006229205.1. Lineage (NCBI taxonomy): Eukaryota > Metazoa > Chordata > Mammalia > Carnivora > Herpestidae > Suricata > Suricata suricatta. Next base: position 78,890,814 of record NC_043711.1, on the reverse strand, counting down.
GTCCGGATACCGCTGGTAACCAGCTGCAGGTGATGGATCCAGAGAGGAAATACTCACATCCCAGATTTCATGCTCTCAGAGGACACCCAGTCCTTAGTCTTCCACGGCAGTCATGGATGGTATACCTGGGCTTACCTGGAGGCCCTTTACATCCAAGGACATGGATGAGCTTGAAGGGGCAGGGGAAGGGGATTGCTCCCCAAGGCAATGCTTACCTGTGACTCCCAACAGCACAGCCAACAGCAGGTAAGGAGGCAGGTGGGGCCCAGAGGCAGGGGCCGACATCATGGAGGCCTGGGAACCCTCTCTGTGCAAATGTGTGTGCTGGGGAGCTTGGACCTCTGTTCTATAGAGAGGAATGCCCGCCCCCTCCGTGATTAAGAGGAAGCACCTATGATGGGGTAACGTGGCTGTGAGGCAGTGATCTGCTTCTAGATTGTGAAATAGAAGTCAGGCAGATAAGGCTTCACTTGGTGAGGGTCCTCTTCTCTTTTTCAGAGTGAAGAGGCCCAGGAGAGATAATGCTTCCTTTCTGCATGGGGCCCTTACCCCCTCCAGTTGGCCCCCCCCAAATTGAGTGTAGAGATTACAGAAGTCAAATGGATCAATGTTTTCTTTTATAGATTGTGCTTTTCACATCTTATCTTAAAATGCCTCTTCTAATCCAAGACCATTAACCTTTAGTTTTGTTATTTCCCTACAGTTTCTTCTAGAAGTTTTATAGTCTTAGACTTTAAATTTATGTCTATGATCTGTCTGATCATATTAATTTGTTCTTAGTATTTTTGCATATATTGTACAGTAATATTTGTATAAGTTAATATATTTTTAGATAATATCAAATTTTGTGTATAAGGAAATGGTCTAGATTCTCCTTCTGCTTTTCCTCCTTCTTCTTCTCCTTCTCATTTTTTTCCTCGTCCTCCTTCTCCTCCTCTTCCTCCCCCTCCTCCTCCTTCTCCTTTTTCTTGTTTCTTCTTCCTCATCTTTTAACATATGACTATCTAATGGTTTCAACACCATTTGTTGAAAAGACCACTTTTTCCACATTGAAATTGCTTTGGCACTTTTGACAAAAATCACTTGGCCAAATATGTATTACTTATGGGTCTATTGTTTTTATGCCAGGAAAAATTTTATTTTTTAATATTTAAAAATTTTTATTATTCAAGTGACATTCAGTGCTATATTACTTTTAGGTGCACAACATAGTAATAAATTTGAGAATTCTATGCATTATGCAATGCTCACCATGGCAAACGTAGCTACCATCTGTCATGATACATCACTCCAATACTGGTGACTGTGTTTCCCTGTGCCGTACAATCATCCCTGTGACTTATAGGGCAGGGTAGTTTTTTTTTTTTTTCAAAATTTTATTTAAATTTTAGCTAGGTTAACATACAATGAAAGATTGGTTCCCGGAGTAGAATTTAGTGATTCATCAATTCCATTCAACCCCCAGTGCTCATCATAAGGAGTGCTTTCCTTAATACCCTACACCCATCTAGCCCACCCCCAACCCACTTTTCTTCAACAACCCTGAGTTTGTTCTCTATCATTAAAAATTTCTCATGGATTCATTTCCTCTCTTTTTCTTTGTTCTCTCCTCCAATATATGTTCATCTGTTTTGTTTCTTAAATTTCACATAGGAATGAAATCATGAAATATTTGTCTTTCTCTGACTGACTTCCTTTGCTAGCATAATATACCTAGTTCCATCCATGTCATTGTAAATGACAAGATTTCATTCTTTCTGATGACTGAGTAATATACCATTATGTGTGTGTGTGGCATATATATGCCACATCTTTTTTTGCTTATATTTGTAATTATATCAAGTATTTTGAAATTGACTTTGAAGGATTTAGACACAAATACAGGCTCCTTACCAGTTTATCAATCACAGAAATAATAAACATTGAAGGAATACAGGACAAATTCTTTTAATATATTGTGTAGTTATTACAAACATCCTTGAATAGTTTGTTACTCAAAAACAGTTACTGAACTCCTTCTATACCTAGATTGTATGCTATATTAACAGATACACAGAGATAAATCAAAACATAGTTCTATTCTTCCAAAGAATCACAACCAGATGAGAAGTTTCCAAGATATAGCACTATATTTCTCTATTGGCTCTCTAACAGTTGCAAGCAACCACATCACCGCTGGAGAAGTGGCACTTACACATCTGACAGAGCTAGACAAAAAGATTGACTCATATGTTTGGCTGGTTCAAATCAAAAAGAGTTTTTGTGCTGACAGCAAACTCCTTGCTCTGCATTTATTCCCTAAGTAAGTTATTAAAACCTCGTGTACACTGACAGCACAATATATCATAATTAAGAATCTTGTTCAAATGTATAATCCTATCTACAGTACCCTCAGGAATAAATGATCACTGAAATTTATGTAGCCTGTAGAAACAAAACTCTAAGAGCCACATAAGTCTACGTATATCATAGTAACTAGCTCCATGTCTGACTCCTGGTAGGTTTGACTAGTATTTGTTTCATTTTATTTAAAACCATTTTGTAAAAAATTTTAAGTATTTCATAAGCACCTTAAAACCACAGAAGTGCTAGAAAAATGTTATCATTGAATTTAGAGCTTTTTATACATTGTCCTAGACCTGTACTATATAGGAATACATGGTAACCTGAGTATGAATGTATTTATTCTTATTTAAAGCAAAGAAAAAGAAAATCAGTTTATGAGTTGGAGGCCTCTAACTACACTAAAGAGTTACCTAACCTCAGAGTGCAGAACCATGTTGAATAACATTTATACCCAACATGTACTGATTCTATTTGTGGTGAGCTAGGAAACTAATGGCTAAACTAAATTGTAAATTTAAACATTTTTTGTTTTAATTTCAAGTCAGTTAACACATAGTATGGTACTGGGTTCAGGAGTAGAACTCAGTGATTCATCACTTACATACAACACCCAGTGCCCATCCCAACAAGTGCCCTCCTCAATGCCCATCACCCATTTAGCCCACCCCACACCTACCTCCCCTCCAGCAACCTGCAGTTTGCTTCTCTCTCTTATCTTTGCTTCTATGTTTTTATCTTTATTTTTTCTTCCCTTCCCCTATGTTCTTTTGTGTTTTTAAAATTCCACATGAGTGAAATAATATTTTTTTGTTTCTTTGACTGACTTATTTCGCTTAGCATAATACACTCTAGTTACATCCACACTGTTGCAAATGGTAAGATTTCATTCTATTGGCTGCCAAGTAATTTTCCATCATATATATATTCCACATCTTCTGTATCCATATATCAGTCGATGGACATTTGGGTTCTTTCCATAATTTGGCTATTGTTGATAGCGCTGCTATAGACAATGAGTGCCTATGCCCCTTCAAATCTGCATTTTTGTATCCTTTGGATAAATAACTAGTAGAGCAATTGCTGGGTCATAGGGTAGTTCTGTTGTTAAATTTTTGAGGAACCTCCATACTGTTTTCCAGAGTGGCTACAGCAGTTTGCATTCCCACCAACAATGCAAAAGTGATCCTCTATCTCTGCATGTTCACCAAAATCTGTTGTTTCCTGACTGATTAATTTTAGCCATTTGGGCAGGTGTGAGGTGGTGTCTCATTGTAGTTTGATTTGCATTTCCCTGATGATGAGTGATTTTAAGCATCTATTCATGTGTCTCTTAGTTATCTGGATGTCTTCTTTAGAAAAATGCTTATTTTTGTCTTCACTGAATTATTTGTTTTTTGGGTGTTGCATTTGATAAGTTCTTTAAAAATTTTGTTTTTTAAAATAGTTTATTGTCAAATTGGTTTCCATACAACACCCAGTGCTCTTCCCCACAAGTGCCCTCCTCCATCACCACCACCTGTTCCCCCCCCACCCCCTTCCCCTTCAATCCTCAGTTTGTTTTCAGTATTCAATAGTCTCTCAAATTTTGCATCCCTCTCTCTCCTCAACTCTCTTTCCCTCTTCCCCTCCCCCTGGTCCTTCATTAGGTTTCTCCTGTTCTCCTGTTAGACCTATGAGTGCAAACATATGGTATCTGTCCTTCTCTACCTGACTTATTTCGCTTAGCATGACACCCTCGAGGTCCATCCACTTTCCTACCAATGGCCATATTTCATTCTTTCTCATTGCCATGTAATACTCCATTGTATATATATACCACATCTTCTTGATCCATTCATCAGGTGATGGACATTTAGGCTCCTTCCATGACTTGGCTATTGTTGACAATGCTGCTTTATGCCCCAGTATGTGATCTATCTTGGAAAATGTGCCATGTGTACTCAAAAAGAAGGTGAATTTCCTAACTTCAGGATGCAGAGTTCTAAATATATCCATCAATTCCATCTGTTCCAATGTGTCGTTCAGGTCCATTGTTTCTATAGTGATTTTCTGTCTGGTTGATCTATCCATTGCTGTCAGCGGAGTATTAAAGTCCCCTGCAATTAGCACATTTTTATCAACAAGATTGTTTCTGTCTGTGATTAATTGTTTTATGTATTTGGGTGCTTCCGATTTTGGTGCATAGATATTTATAATTGTTAGCTCTTCCTGATGGAGAGACCCTGTAATTATTATATAATGTCCTTCTTCATCTCTTGTTACTGCCTTTACTTTAAAGTTCAGTTTGTCTGATATAAGTATGGCTCCTCTGCCTTTTTTTTTCCATAATATTTTATTGTCAAATTGTTTTCCATACAACACCCAGTGCTCTTCCCCTCAAGTGCCCTCCACCATCACCACCACCTGTCTTCCCCCCTCCCCCCAACCCTCAGTTCATTCTCAGCTTTCAATAGTCTCTCAAGTTCTGCATCCCTCTCTCTCCCCAACTCTCTCTCCCTCCTCCGTTCCCCCTGGTTCTCCATTAGGTCTCTCTTGTTTTCCTGCTAGACCTATGAGTGCAAACATATGGTTTCTGCCCTTCTCTG
>NC_043711.1:78878079-78885783 GCF_006229205.1 Suricata suricatta | reverse complement strand
GTTCTAGGACCCGTTTAGCCAAAGTTATATTGAAGAAGAAAACCAAAATGGGAGGCATCACAATCCCAGACTTTAGCCTCTACTACAAAGCTGTCATCATCAAGACAGTATGGTATTGGCACAAAAACAGACACATAGACCAATGGAATAGAATAGAGAATCCAGAGCTGGGCCCACAAATGTACAGTCAATTAATTTTTGACAAAGCAGGAAAGAGTATCCAATGGAGAAAAGACTGCCTCTTTAGCAGGTGGTGCTGGGAAAACTGGACAGCAACATGTAGAAGAATGAAACTAGACCACTTTCTTACACCGTACACAAAAATAAGATCAAAATGGCTGAAGGACTTGAATGTGAGACAGGAAACCATCAAAACCCTTGAGGAGAAAGTAGGGAAAATCCTCTGCCTTTCTTTTGGCTTCCAGTCACATGTTAGATATTTCTCCATCCCTTTACTTTCAACTTGAAGGTATCTTCAGGTCTAAAATGAGTCTCTTATAGACAGAGAAAAGATGGATTTTGTTTTTTTATCCATTCTGCTACCTTGTGTCATTTGGTTGGAGCATTCAGTCCATTTACATTCAGTGTTATTATTGAAAAATGTGGGTTTAGAGTCATTGTGTTCTCCGTAGAATTCATGTTTATAGTGGTGTCTCTGGCACCTTGTATTCTTTGCAACATTTCCCTCATAGAGTCCTTCTTAGGATTTATTATAGGGCTGGTTTGGTAGTCATGAATTCTCTCAATTTTTGTTTATTTGGGAACACCTTTATCTCTCCTTCTATTTTGAATGACAGGCTTGCTGGATAAAGGATTCTTGGCTGCATGATTTTTCTGTTCATCACATTGAAGATTTCCTATCATTCCTTCCTGGCCTACCAAGTTTCATTAGATAGGTCTGTAACCACTCTGATAGCTTTCCCTTTGTAGGTGAGGGCCCTTTTATCCCTAGCTACTTTCAGGATTCTCTCTTTATCTTTATATTTTGCCAGTTTTACTATGATATGTCGTGCTGAAGGTCAATTCAAATTATGTCTTAAGGGGGTTCTTTGTGCCTCTTGAATTTGAATGTCTATTTCTTTCCCCAGATTTGGGAAATTCTCAGTTATAATTTGGTCTAGTATCCCTTCAGGACCTTTCTCTCTGTCTTCCTCTTCCGGAATTCCTATGATATGGATGTTGTTCTGTTTGATTGTATCACTTAGGTCTCGAATTCTCCTTTCCTGCTCTTGGATCAATTTCTCTCTTTTTTTCAGCTTCCTCTTTTGCTATAACTATATCTTCTAATTCACCTATTCTTCTCTCTGACTCTTCAATCCCTGATGTGGCTGCCTCCATTTTATTATTCACCTCATTTATAGCCTTTTTTAAAAACTCATCACACCTGTTTTCAAAGTTCCTAGTCATTGTCTCAGTTGCTTCTTTGATGCTTTTTTCAACCCCAGATATTAATTTTATGACAAATTTTTTAAATTCTTGTTCAGTGATGTTGTTTAGGTCTGTTTTGAGCAGTTCTGTGGCTGTGACTTCTTCCTGGAGGTTCTTCAGGGGAGACTTCCTTTGTTTTGTCATTTTTGCTAGTTTTCTGTCCCTTGTCAGTTTTATAAAGCTCATTGTGCACTGTGCACCTGTTGATATTGCTCTGTTAAAGAAGGCTTATTGACTGTCCAAGGCCTGTTATTTCAGGAAATATTCTTTTAATGGTGTCTCTCAGTTTCTGTTGTTGTGCCTTTGAATATTTTATTTCCCTACTCAGTGATATTTGGGACTTGCTGTCATGTACACTTTGGTTTGTTTCTTGGGGCAGCCCTAAGAAGGAAAACAGACAGACAAACACAGAGGGAACAGAAGCACACAAACGCACAGAAAAATCAAACAAACATACAAATTAAAAGGGGGAAAGGAAGGAAAGAAAATGGAGAGGAAAAAGAAGAAGAGAAGAAAAAGAAAGAAAAAAATAAAGGGGGGGGGCAGAGACAACAAAGGACAATGGACAGTCTAAAAGTGTATGACCAATTGAGGGAAGAGATAAGGATGAGGTATGGGAGAATATATCTGGATTGCAAGAAAAAAAAAGAGGGAAAAAGGAGAAGGGAAAATAAGAAGTAAAAATTAAAAAAAATTTTTAAGTAAAAAAGGTAATAATAATAAAAAATAAGTACAAAAAAAAAAGAAAAAGAAAAGAAAAGAAAAGCAGCAGCAGTTCCGCCTCACAGATAGGTGTGGTTTGGTGTAGTAGGTCTTGGGGGCTGCTCTCAGAGGCCCGGACTTGGTGGCTGCAGAGAGTAGAATGGCAGTGCTCCAAGCTCCGCTGGAAATAAGCACTATAGGCCACTCTAATGAGTCAATCTCCCTGTGCCACACCTGAGCCAAGTTGTATTTTCCAGGCCCACCTCATTTCAAAATCCTAGTCCATGCACTTTTATGCTACCACAGATGAGACGTACTTGCTGTGTTGGCTGGCTTCTTAGCCAGGATCCCATAGTGGGAGGGAGCAGTTTCTCTAGGTGCTGGCAGGGATTTGTGCTGCCGCTGCCTGAGGCCAGTTGTGCTGCCTGAGGTGAGGTGCACAGCAGGAGTTGAAGTGCATGCCCTTACAGGCACCACGACCAACTCCCAGCCCCCAGCAGGGGTTGCGATCATGTTAGGGGAGGGATCGGTTTCTCTTGGTGCTGGTCAGGATTTGCGCTGCTGCTGCCCGAGGCGCTGGGCGCTGCTGGAAATGAGCTGTGCACTCCTGCAGCCGACGAGCACCCCAGCCTCCACTGCCGCCAACTCCCTGCCGGGAATGAGTCAGGGTGGGGGCTATTTTTTTCCTGTTGGCACCCGGGATTTGCGCAGCCAATGCTGGAGGTGCACCATGGAAATGAGGTGCATGCTCCCGCTCCCGCAGCTGAGGCCGAAGTGCGCACCTCTGGCCACAGCCATGGCCCCTGACTCCCTGCCGGGTTGTCGCAGGGCTGGAAGCTGTTTTTTCCCTTGTGCCACCTGGGTTCGGGATTTGGGCTACCCAGCAGTTATATATGGAGTGAGAGTTTTTCTCTCCTAGTGGGGTTAAACATTCTTTCTCTCTTCTCGAGATACAGTACTATGAGCGTGTTCAGTTTCTCTTTCTTTTCCCTTTGTCTCTCAGGGGCTCCATGCACTTGCCCTGTGTTGGGCTGGGGCTCTCACCTCCCCTGCCCATCTCGGGCTGGCCCGTTTTCCAATCTCCCCAGTTCGAACTCACTCTCTCAGGCATCTTTGAGGTTGTCTTTCTGGAGTCTGTATTTTCTCCTTCCACTCTTGCATATGAAAGTAATGTCCTTCTCAGTTCGATAGATGGGGCAGACAAAGTTTACAGAGCTCCCTTCCTCTCCGCCATCTTGACTTCTCCTAAATTTTGGATATTAATCCTTTATTTGATATGTCACTTGCAAATATCTACTCCCATTCTGTCAGTTGCCTTTTAGTTTGGTTAATTTTTTCTCTGCTGTGCAGAAGCATCTTATTTTGACAAGGTCCTAATAGTTAAGTTTTGCTTTTGTTTTCCTTGCCCCCTGGAGGCATGTCAAGTAAGAAGTTGCTGTGGCCAAGGTCAAAGAGATTGATGCCTGTTTTCTCCTATAGGATTTTGATGGTTTTCTGTCTTACATTTAGGTTTTTCATCTATTTTGAATTTATTTTTATGTATGGTGTGAGAAAGTGGTCCGGTTCCATTTTTCTGCATGTTGATGTCTAGTTTTCCCAGCACCATTTGCTGAAGAGACTGCCTTTTTTTCCCATTAAACATTCTTTTCTGCTTTGTCAAAGATCAGTTGGCTATATATTTGTGGGTCCATTTCTGAGTTCTCCTTTCTGTTCCATCTTTGTGTCTGTTTTGTGTCAGTACCATACTGTCTTGATGATTACAGTATTGTAATAGTCTGAAATCTGGAATTGTGTTGCCTTCAGCTTTGGTTTTATTTTTCAACATTACTTCAGCTATTCAGGGTCTTTTATGGTTCCATACAAATTTTAGAATTGTTTGTTCTAGTTCTAAGAAGAATGCTGGTGTTATTTGAGAGGGACTGTATTGAATGTGTACATTGCTTTGGGGAGTATAGACATTTTAACAATATTTGTTTTCCAATCCATGAGAATGGAATGTTTTTCCATTTCTTTCTGTCTCCTTCAGTTTCTTTCATTTGTTTTATAGTTTTCAGCATATAGATCCTTTACCTCTTTGGTTAGGTATCTTATGATTTTTGATGCAATTGTAAATGGGATCATATCTTTTATTTCTTTTTTTTTCTTTTCTTTCTTTTTTTTTTTTTTTTTTGCTGCTTCATTGCTTGTGTATAGAAATGCAACTGATTTCTGTCTGTTGAGTTTATATCCTGTGACTTTGCTGGATTCTAGCAAGTTTTTGGTGGTATGTTTTTGGTTTTCCATGTAAAGAATCATGTCATCTGTGAAGAGTGAAAGTTTGACTTCTTCTTTGCCAATTTGTATGCCTTTTATTTCTTTGTGTTGTCTTATTGCTGAGGCTAAGACTTGCAGTACTATGTTGAATAGCAGTGGTGAGAGTGGACGTCCCTGTCATGTTCCTGACTTTAGGGGGAAAGCTCTCAGGTTTTTCCAATTGGGGATGATATTAGCTGTAGGTCTTTCATATATGGCTGTAATGATGTTGAGGTATGTTTCTTGTGTCTCTACTTTCTTGGGGGGTTACTTTTGTATTTTTTATCAGGAAAGGATGCTGTATTTTGTTAAATCCTTTTTATGCATCTACTGAGAGGAACATGTGGTTCTTATTCTTTCTTTTATTAATGTGGCGTATCATGTTGATTTGTAGATATTAAACCAGCCCTGCAGTTAAGAAATAATTCCCACTTAATCAGGGTGAATAATTCTTTGATGTATTGTTGGATTCACTTTGCTGGTATCTTGTTGACAATTTTTGCATCCATGTTCATCAGGAAAATTAGATGTAATTTTCCATTTTAGTGGGGTCTTTGTCTGGCTTTAGAATCAAGGTAATGCTGGCCTCATAGAATGAGTGGAAATTCTTCTTCTATTTCTATTTTTTTCAGAACAGTTTGAAAAGAATAGATATTAACTTTTTTTTCCTCCATAATATTTTATTGTCAAATTGCTTTCCATACAACACCCAGTGCTCTTCCCCTTAAGTGCCCTCCACCATCACCACCACCTCTTTCCCCCCCTCCCCCTTCCCCCTCAACCCTCAGCTGGGGAGAGAGAGGGATGCAAAACTTGAGAGACTATTGAATGCTGAGAATTAACTTTTTTTTTTAATGCCTAGGAGAATTCCTTGTGGGAAGCCATCTGTCCCAGTTCTCTTGTTTGTTGAAAGATTTTTGATTAGTGATTCAATTTCTTTACTGGTTATGGGTCTGTTCAAATTTTCTATTTCTTCTTTTTTTTTTCCTGTTTCAACTGTGGTTGTTTATATGTCACTAGGCATTTATCCATTTCTTCCAGATTGCCCAATTTATTGGTGTACAATTACTTATAATATTTTATTATAATAGCATGGTATTGGTGGTGATCTCTCTTCTTTCATTCATGATTTTGTTTATTGGGGTCCTTTCATATTTTTTCTTGGTAAGTCTGGCTAGGAGTTCAGTTTATTTAATTCTTTCAAAGAAACAGCTTCAGATTTTGTTGATCTACCATTTTTTATTTTGGTATCATTGACTTCTGCTCTAATCTTTATTATTTCTCACTTTCTGCTGTTTTTGGATGTTATTTGCTATTCTTTTGGTTTTCTTATACCTCTTTTGGATGTAAGGCTAGGTTGTGTGTTTGAGACATTTCTTCCTTCTTTAGGACAGCGTGGATTGCAATATGCTTCCCTCTCAGGACTGCCTTTGCTGTGTCCCAAAGGTCTTGGACTGTCTTGCTTTCATTTTCCTTATACTTTTTATTATCCCCTTTGATTTCTTAGTTAACCCATACATTCTTTAGTAGGATGTTGTATAACCTCTATGTATTTGTGGTCTTTCCAAATTTTTTCTTAAACTTGATTACAAGTTTCAAAGCAGTGTAGTCTGGAAATATTCATGGTATGATCTTGATTTTTTTGTACTTGTTGAGGGCTTATACATCTTCTTTATCCATTCACCAATTGGTGGGCATATGGGCTCTTTCCATAGTGTGGCTGTTGTTAATAATGCAGGGACATGTAGAGATAGACATGCAGCTCAATGGCAATAATACCTCATAAAAAGAATCACACATTTATGGAGTGTTTGTTATGTGGCAAAATGACTGTGCTGATTAATATAATAAGTTCTCTATCACTTATCCAAAAAAGAGAAAACATTTGAGATCCATGCCATTTATTTATAACACACACATAGACACACACACACACACACACACACACACACACACACACACATAGCTCAGGAAAATAAAGCTGGATAATATGTATAAATGGAAAGAGTTAGGGAGAGGGAGGGAGGCAAATCATGAGAGCCTCTTGAATACTAAAAACAAACTGAGGGTGAAAGGGGAGGGGGAAAGAGGAAGGGGGTGATGGACATGGAGAAGGGCACTTGTGGGGAAGAGCACTGGGTGTTATATCAAAACCAACTTGACAATAAACTAAAAAGAAAAGAAAAGAAAAAGAAAATACCACCAGTGGAAAGTTGCTATTCAACAAGTTATCATTTCAGTTAAGCAAGAAGAATAAGTTCTAGAGATCTATTGTTCAAAACTATGCCTATATGTAATAATATTGTGTTGTACATTAAAAATGTGATGAGTAATAAAAAAGTATAAATGGAAACAGCACAAGTTCACCAAAAATTAAAAGCTTTTATTTTGTATTACTAAAGCTTCCAAACGACAAGAATACTACTGCTGTGTGGACCACGGCAGAGGAACTAGACTCTTAAATTGTGCCCAAGGAAATAGAAGAAAAATCACCTGTTGCAAAGTTGTATTATTCAAACAGAAGATAGAGCTTTAATACCATCATGAGAAGAATCCCTAAGTCATAGCATATTACTATAATACATAGCTATAGAGCCACAGAGAATTACTAAAATGGAACTTCTTGAAGAAATTGCATACACTGTGTTGAGCATAAAAAAGTAAAGTTCCAGAATGCTGTATATAGTATAACAGCATCTTAGAATTTACAGAAGCAGTCTTATTGATAAGAATGTGCTAATTGCAGGGGACTTTAATACCCCATTTACAACAATGGATAGGTCAACCAGACAAAAAATCACTAAAGAAACAATGGACCTGAATGGCACACTGGAGCAGATGGAATTAATAGATATATTTAGAACTCTGCATCCTGATGCTTGGGAATTCACTTTCTTCTTGAGTGCACATGGCACATTCTCCAAGAATGATCACATACTGGGTCATAAAACAGCCCTCCATAAATACAAAAGAATTGAGATCATACCATGCACACTTTCAGATCACAATGCTATGAAACTCGAAATCAACCACAGGAAGAAGTATGGAAAACCTCAAAAAATGTGGAGGTTAAAAATTACTCTACTAAAGAATGATTGGGCAAACCAGGCAATTAGAGAGGAAATTAAAAAATATATGGAGACAAATTAAAATGAGAATACAACAATTCAAAATCTCTGGGACACAGCAAGGCAGTCTTAAGAGGAAAGTTCATTGCAATCCAATTTCAACAAACTAGAAAAAGCACAAACTCAAAACCTAACAGAGCACCTAAGGAAACTA
>NC_043711.1:78870259-78877979 GCF_006229205.1 Suricata suricatta | reverse complement strand
CCCAAACCCAGCAAAAGAAAAGAAATAATAAATCAGAGCAGAATTAAACAAGATAGAATCCACAAAAACAATTGAACACATCAATGAAACCAAGAGTTGGTTTCTGAAAAAATAAACAAAATTGATAAACCTCTAGCTAGGCTCCTCAAAAAGAAAAGAGAAAACATTCAAATAGACAAAATCATGAAGAAAAATGGATCTATTACAACAGATCCCTCAGAAATACAAGCAACCATCAGAGATTACTTTGAAAAATTATATGCCATCAAACTGGACAATCTAGAAGACATGGACAAATTCCTAAACACACATGCACTACCAAAATTCAAACGGGAAGAGATAGAAAATCTTAACAGACCTATAACCAGTGAAGAAATCGAGTCAGTTATCAAAAATCTCCCAATGAATAAAAGCCCAGGGCTGGATGGATTCCCAGGGGTATTCTACCAGACGTTTAAAGCAGAGGTAACACCAATCCTTCTCAAGCTATTCCAAAAAAATAGAAATGGGAGGAAGACTACCAGACTCATTCTACGAAGCACATATCACTTTGATTCCTAAGCCAGGCAGAGACCCAACAAAAAAAGAGAACAACAGGGAAATATCCTTAATGAATTCGGATGCAAAAATACTCAACAAGATACTAGCAAATCGAATTCAACAGCATATAAGAAGTATTACCCATTATGATCAAGTGGGACTTATTCCTGGGTTACAAGGCTGGTTCAACATTTGCAAATCCGTTAATGCGATACATCACATTAACAAAACAAAAGAAAAAATCACATGATCCTGTCAATAGATGCAGAAAAAGCATTTGACAAAGTCACAACATCTCTTCTTAATAAAAACGCTCAAGAAAGTCGGGATAGAAGGAACTTACTTAAACATCATAAAAGCCATTTACAAAAAGCCCACAGCCAATGTTATCCTCAATGGGGAAAAACTGAGAGCTTTCCCCCTGAAATCAGGGACACGACAGGGATGTCCACTGTCACCATTGTTGTTTAACATAGTGCTGGAAGTCCTAGCATCAGCAATTAGACAACAAAAGGAAATATAGAATTTAAAATATGCAAAGTTATATTGTATATTGCCTAAGGATTGATAACATGTAAAATTATAAAGCTACATTTTATTTATTTACTTATATTAAATAATTTATTCTCAAATTGGCTAACATCCAGTGTGTAAAGTGTGCTCTTGGTTTTTGGGGTTATAAAATTAAATTTGAGAATGATAAACACTGAATTCAGGTAAGTGTTTTTAAAAGAAACAGAGGGTCATAACAGCAAAATGTTAATTTTTGCAAAGATAAGATAGTAGGACCAAGGATTGCTGATATATTTCTTATATATTCCAGAACCAAAATATGCTGGTTCCATGTAGTGATTTCAAAATATATAGGTGTTAAAAACAAATCATACTTGCAGAAGCACTGCATAAAAGTAAAATGTGCTCATCCAAATTATGGAGGCAGACCAGGTGTCCTTCAACAGGTGAATTAATAAAGAAGAGGTGGTAAATATATACAATGGAATATTATTCTCCCATTAAAAAGAATGAAATCCTTGCAGGAGCATGGATGGAGTTAAAGTGTCTATCGCTAAAAGAAATGTTAGTCAGAGAAAAAGAAATACCATACACTTTCAGTCATATGTGGAATTGAAGATGCATAAACAAAAAAAGGTTAAAAGAATCATACCAAAAAGACATACCTGTAGCTATAGAAAACACAGTGATAGTTACCAGAGAGGAGGTAAGTTGGGGGATGGGTTAAGCAGATCAAGGGGAGTAGGAGTATGCTTACATGATGAACCCGAGTAATGGATAGAATTACTGAATCATGATATTGTACACCTGAAACTATAATAACACTGTATGTTAATTATACTGGATTAACATTTAAAAGATAAAAGTACAATGTGTTCTGAAATTTAAGGATTGTTCCTGATCACAGACAGAATGAAAAACCTTATTTTCTCAACCCTCTTGATTCTCTTTTAGGGCAGAAGCTGGGTCACTTTGAAGTTCAATGCATCAGGGTCCCTGGGTCCCTCAGACCAAGGTCCATCCTTGACTAAGCTCTGAAGTTTAGAGAGAAGGAACATCATGGGGGTGTGGGGAGGAATGTCCAGGATGGAAGTCGGGGGTGCAGGTTCTCCCCTTGTGTGAGCCTCTTGCACAGGGCGGGAGACAATGTTTTGCAGATCAGGCAGAAGCTGTAGGGAAATACTCATGCACTGATTCATTCATTCCTGTATTAATTCCAAGTACTTATTGAGCAGTTCTATGAGGCAGGCACTCTGTGCATTTATATTCATGGTGCAGATCAGAAATAAGAAGCCTGCTTTTACACACCACCCCCTCTGTCTGATGTTCTGAACTCCACCACACCCGTGTTCATCTTTGCCAGTAGCTAGAGTCTCTCAGTCCCTTGACGGACTCCATTTGTATATTTTAGCAATGCTTTATTTATTCCAAAAATCAGTCCAATGAAAACTGACATATATATTAGTACATGCGGAGCACTCTTTGGAGTTTGGGGCTCAAAGCTTTGACTTAAATCCCACTTCCCCACTTCAGAACCTCACCCAGGATTGCAAGGAACTTCATTTAAAAACCTTCAAACCCAGGGCACTGCAGGATGCATGAGAGTTCGAAGCCTCTGAGATTTCCAATGGACATTTATATAAAACAGAGTGTTTCCAACCTTTTCTTGATTCTGGATCTCTCTAGGACCAACAGTGGAAAATAGTGAGCTCTCCTTGGACTTTTCTTGCCAGTCTGTAACAGTGACCTTGACCTCTCTCCCTATGTACTGAGACCTATTACAGTTTTTGCCACCTAAAGATGTAGGTGACTGTGAAACTCATCACCAGCAGCACCTTGAAACCCAGAGGAAAGTCACAAAGATAAGGGCAGGCATCTTTGGACCTTAAGTACCAATAGGCAGAAGGAGACAGCAAATGGGGGCTCTGTGAGTTTAACTACCTCATTCCATTCAGGAGACAAAAATGACCAGTTACTCAGAGCAGTCAAGGTGGTCTTACTGAGCTTCCAATGGACTTGTATGTGCCATGTGCTTCTGCAGACTGCATGAGGTTGGCCTGGATGGAAGGGTGTGCCTCATGTTGCACCTTACAGGTGAGCTCCTGCTCAGACCCATGTTTTGACACATTTCCCAAATTCAAGTTTTCCAGGGTGTAGGTCTCATTGCCATTTTGCTTGCATGTGGGTTGCTCAGCTCTCTTAATCATATGATAGCTCTTTATCCGAGTGAGATGCATTCTCTGTGGATAGAATCTGCACGTGGCAGGTAACAACCACCAAGTCTGAGGAACGTGAAGACTGGGACACTGTCACTGTAGGGGGAACTGACACAGCCCAGAGAAAGCAGACAATTACTACAGGAAGTCCACTGTGCCAGTCAGGGAGCTCCTTGAAGATGAGTCCCATCTGCACAGGGCCTGTCACAGAGGAGGATTCAGGTACTTGTTAACAGATTCCTGCATGGGTAAATGCATGGCTGAATGAGTGTGTGCATTGAGTAAATGCATGCTTGATGCATGGTTGGGTGGAGGGATGCATGGATGAAAGAATGAATGGGATTGATGAAAGTCTCAAAACCTCTTTTTCCACTTTGGCCATGAAAGATGCAAAGATGGACATTAAATACCATTTAAGAACCTACAGGTCAGTTGACTCACTCCATGACTTGATAATTCTAAGATATGAAGATTCGCAGACTCTACATCTTTGACTCCCATATACTGAGATTTTACATAGGAAGGAACTAGGATTTGGAGAGGTTCCCTGTGTTGAGATTCCATCCAAATCCAGAGGCCTATATAGGTTTATGGTGTCTGTGACTTATGTTTGGAGTTAGGAAGTAGGCTAAAATAGACATGATGCATGTTCTTGAACTCAGGTTTGTCCCTAAACCTCAGAAAGGCCAGACAGACTTGTAGGCTCAGTTTAACAACTTTTTGGATCTTTCATTGCACCCCTATAGTTGTATTTAACCTATTGAGTACCTTTTGATTTTGGAGTTT
The DNA here is from genome assembly GCF_006229205.1 of Suricata suricatta. NCBI lineage: Eukaryota > Metazoa > Chordata > Mammalia > Carnivora > Herpestidae > Suricata > Suricata suricatta. Next base: position 78,873,924 of record NC_043711.1, on the reverse strand, counting down.
TTCTTGCCTTTTGTTGAGGTTTTGGTGGTTGGATTATCAGAGAAGGGCATGGTCTGTCACATGGCTTGATTCAATACAGGGCACTGGCCCAGGTCTGACAGAAGAGCCATATCTAGAATCCAGCCTATAGGGTTGTTTGTTGATGAAGGGCACAGCATCCAATGTGTAGTGGTGATTTGGCACATGTTTCAGATTTTGAAAATTTTAGTTTTACAAACCAAGGGAATAGAGGTTGTAAGACTGTGCTCACTATTCACAGACACATAGGTACCTGAACCATACGCACATGCCACATCAGGATACCCTATAGTTAACTTCACACAGTAATAGGTGCCCATATTCTTAGGCAGCAAGCACTGATTCGGATGGAATAGTCTATTCGACTGACCTCTGTTTTCACTTGTTTACTCAGGGGAAGTGCTTTCGTTGAAACTGTCAGCCCATTCTCCCTGGACCACTAGACAGGCCTTGCTGGGGAGCGAGCACATATGTTGCAGCCCATGGTTAAGATCTCTCCACTTCTGATGAAACTGAACTTTCAGACTGGTTCTCCTGGAATTCTTCACCTGAATTTCTTGGAAATAAACTTTGCATCATTTGTTGTATTCTTTGTCTTGGTCCCAGATATTCTGAGGGATTGGTTCTAGGTCAAGGTGGGGTCTCATTAAATTCTCTTTTAGCAACATGTACTGGCACAGAAGTATGGCTGCTATGAATTGACTTGCCATATGAGATGAGGGGAAGGGGATCAATGTACAGAAGGGAGTGTGTACCTTCCTTCTGCATCATAATATATGGATGACCTGACCATAGTAGATGCTATAATAAACAAGGGAACTTTCTGAATAACAAATGACCACAAACTTAATGGTCTAAGAAAACACATACTATTTCATAGTTTGTGTGAAGCAGAATTTCAGAAACAGTACTGTCACGCACAGAGGGAAGTTGATATGAGTCACAGGGAGAATGGCATGTACAATCTGAGGACCATCAGACACTACAAGAGGCTAGGAAAGAGACCTGGAACAGACTGCCCTTTACATTTTATAGCAGATTTATTTATAATTGTCAAGCTTGAAAGCAACCAAGATGACTTGCAGTAAGTGAATGGTTAATGAAATTGTAGAACATCCAGACAGTGCAATATTATCCAGTGCTAAGAGAAATGAACTTTCAAGCTCTGAAAAGATATGGAAGAACCTTAAATGTTTATTATTAATTGAAAGGAAAAGCCTGCGTGCTACATGATTCCAAGTATATGACATTTTGGAAAAGGCGAAACTATGGAGACAGTAAATACAACAGTGATTGTTGGGGAGTTAGGGTAGAAAGAGTTAAATAGAAAGAACACAGAGAATTTCTAGGGCAGTGATATATAATGCTGTGTAATACTGTATACTCTGTATAAATACTATAAAGGTGGGTATCACCTTGCCTGAGTCCAAACCCATAGACTATGCATTATTAAGAGTGAACCATATTGGAAACTATGGACTTTGGGTGTTAATGTCATACCAGTGTAGGTCCATTGTTTGTAATACATGTACCATTCTGGTGAAGGATATTGATAATGTGAGAGGCTGTGATATGTGGGGGAAAGGAGTCAAATGAGAAATCGCTGTACATTTTGCTCCATTCTGGTGTGAACCTAAAGCTGCTTTAAAATATGATATCTATTTATAAATAGAGGTCATTTCCATATCAAAAAAATCATCTAGATTTTCTTCTATGATATCTTCTAAGAATTTTATAATTTTGTGATTTCTAGTATTTTAATAAAGGCTGTTCACTGTATTTATTTTGGTGATTTTTTTTGGACTTTCCATTCTATTACATTGATCTGTGTGACCATTATCTCACCAATGCAGTGTTTCAATTACTGGAACTTTCTAGTAAGTCTTGTAGTCAAAGGGTGTCAGTCTTCTGACTTTCCTCTTCTCTAGCATTGTGTGGCTATTCTGGATCTTTAATGCCTCCATATAAACTTTAGGATACATTTCTCAACACTCATAAAATGGTTTTCTGGTATTTTTATCTGGATTGCAGTTAATCCATAGATGAAATTGTGAAGAACTGACATTTTAATAATATGGGTCTTTCTATCCATGAACATGGCATGTGTCTTTACTTAATTAGTTATTTTTTGGTTGCTTGGATTTTTTTTTATGTCGACCTCACACCCAACACAGAGCCCAGTTCAGGACTTTAACTCACAACCCTGAAGTCAAGAACAGAGCTGAAATAAAGAGTGTAAAATTTAGTCAACTGAGCCACGTAGGCACTCCTGATAGCTGTAGGGTTTTTTGTAGATGTTTTCCATCAAGCTGATGAAATTCCCTTCTCTTTCTACTTTGCCTAGAGTTTTCATCATAAAAGGGTGTTGGATTTGTCAAATCCTTTTTCTGCATCAATTGATGTCATCATATAATTTTTCTTCAGGCTGTTGTAATGGATGACAATAATCAATTTTCGAATGTTGAAACAGCTTTGCATGCCTGGGATGAATCCTACTTAATCATATATATAGCTTTACACTTTGAGAAATTCTATTTGCTGACATTTTATTGAGGATTCTTGCATTTAGATTCATGAGAGATATTGGTCTGTAGGTTTCTTTTTTATGTACAGTCTATGTGGTTTTGTTATTAAAGTAATAATGGCCTCATCAAATGAGTATGGAAATGTTTCCTCCTTTTCTATTTTCTGGAGAAGATTTATAAAATTGGTATTAATTCCTTTTTAAAAGCTTGCTAACCAGGCCTGAGTGTCTTATTTATGTTACTCTTTCCTAAAACATTCAAACTTATTTCCTCCTTCCTTCTATTCAAATAATGGTCTTGGCTACCTCTTTCATCCGATCTAACCCCCTCCAGCCCTCTGCTCTGGCTATGAGAACTCAAGGCCTCTGCCCAGATAGACGAATGCTGTTGGGGAAGACTCCACCTCCTTGTTTAGTGTTTTCAGCAAGCAGAGGCAGAACTACCCAGTCGCATGGCTGAACCTGCAGGGTTCAGCTCCCATTACTGACCTGGAGGGACCTCTAGGGACTTCCAGCTAATGTTCTCTGAGCACACACACCTCTGAAAATTTTTAACAGTGATTATCTTTGGATGGAAGCATTTGCAGATTTTTTCCTTGCTTTATAATTTCATGTTTTCCAACATGTGTTTTTCTCTATGGAGAGGTAGCATCTATGTAGTGGTAATAAGTGTAAAACCCATGTTCTCTGATCCTAGGGGCTAAAAGATGAGAACTCTCATGTGTGCTGTGTTGAGCCCTGTGACCATGGGGGGTGTATCCATTATCTGAACAAAAAGGTGTGGAACAGACATGACCACTGGGAAATTTTGTGAGCTGGGGGCCATGCCAACTGAGTTCTGCAAATTCTGGCTGGGAAAGAGAAAACCCACCCCAAAGAAATTCTAGGGAAACAGTAAGGAGAACACAGTAAAGGAGCATGGGGGAGCCCCCACAAACACACCTGCATCCCCACTCACCTGTGAATCCTGGAAGCAGAGTCAGCAGCAGGGAGGGCAGAGGTGGGCAGAGTGGGGAAGAAGGGACAGGCATCGTTGTGGCCCCTGGAGCCTTCTCTGTCTGAGTGTTGTCCTGGAGAGGCCCAGGTCTCTGTGCGCTGAGAAGACACTCCCTGCTTCCATGAT
>NC_043711.1:78853648-78870159 GCF_006229205.1 Suricata suricatta | reverse complement strand
AGGGATCAACAGGATGTTAAGGCCGAGAGAGGTGTTAGAACAAGAGGAGAATGTAGAGGGAGGTGAAAGTGCCTATATGAGATGACAAGACTCCCCGCCCTTTGTGATGTCACCATTGTATCACACTGTTCTGGAATGATGGATTCCATGCTGGGAGGCCATCCATGGTTCCCACTTAGGGATGAACAGGATCTTTGCTTCAGTCTCCAGCATCTAAATCTTTTGTTCACCTCCAGTGGACTTCACACTTTACATCAGACTCTAAACTCTTCAGAGACTAGGATTTTTAGTGCCTTCATGGTCAATAGCACTGGATTCGCAACCAGATGTAGTCAAGAATCCAATCCTGAATCCACTTCTTGGAGGCTCACTTATACACCCCTTAACCCTGTAATTTTCATTTATATAGCTCATATATTCAAACCTGAGTTCATAGTCTGAACTTGGGCGTTTTCTTATCCCCCTCAACTCTGTTCAGTATGTGGCACATCCTCTACCCCATGTTGGGGTCAAACCACAAAGGGACCCATGTTCTACACCTCCACTTATCCACTCTTGTCTGCCTGCTACTGGCCCTATTTAACCTCCTAAATACCTGTTGAATCCATTTCTCCATCTCCATCATCATTTCTTGCCTGAATGAAAACTATTACTTCCTAATAGGCTACCCCCATCATGTTTTTCCCAGTCTAAGCTCTACCTTCTCCTTCATCCAAGGTGGTCTTCTAGAACACAGATATGACTATATCCCTTTTTGCATAAAAGTTTTATGGTTTTCCATTGCTCTTCTTTAGAGTGGTATATGGTATATAGTATGTGGTATATGGCATACAGTGTATGGTATATGGTATATTGTATATGGCTTGTGGCATATGGTATATGGTATGTGGGTTGTGTGCATGGTATATGGTAGTGATAATGTAAACAATCCATCCTTCCATGACTGGCTTGGCCCCTGGGGACAAAGGATCCCACCTTTTCTGGCACTGACCACAGCCTCTTTGTTCCACATTGGGTTCCTTGGGAAACAGATATTGATGTGAATATTAGCAAGCAGGTCATTTTCAGGAAGCACTTTTAGGATCAAACTCATGGAAGGGAGAAGGGAGTGGGAGTGTTTAGAAGAAGTTGAGCTGCAGTGAGGTCCCAGTGAAGATTCAGAGGATCTCCTGTGTAATCTGGTGCTAGGATGATAGTTCAGAGTTATCCTGAGCTGGGGTGGGAGGGCTGGGCCTTTCCATCCCCATGGTGAGGAGCCATTGGGTGTGGCAGGTTCCCAGGTGTGACCTTGGGCATGGTGGCTCTCCTCAGCTGAGGTCATCCAAAAGAGGGTGACAGCTGAGGACCACCTTCTGAAGCCACAGCATCCACCATGCTCTGCAGAACCCCTTCCACCTCAGTGCCTTGGGCTCAGCACATGAATTAACTGCCTTCTCTGTAGAGGTCCTTAGAACTACCCCCACATCCCCTAGGGGCCCTGAGTTCTCTGACTACACTTGGACTAATCTGGGCCTTATTACTTGGAAATGTTTGGGATGACTATCATGGGGATGGAGAAGCAGCTCCTTCTGGAATCCCTGAGTGCCTGGCTCTGGAATGAGCTCTGGCAAAGAACAGAGGAAGGAGGAGAAGGAACCTGAGACCTGGAGTGAGATAAAGCCTGGATACAAACACAAAATCTTCCCACTATTCATTTCCTTGCAGTGTCCCCCAAGGGGGTGCAAGAAGAAGATATGGAGCTGAAGATAAGATGTTGAAGTTTTTATTTTTTTATTTTTTGGACTCAATGTTGTGAAAGCTTTACATTTAGAAAAAACAACAATCATACAAAGTTTCAATATACAGCTGCACAGTTTCCTCTCTTATTAATGTCTTACAGTAATATGGTACATGTTATAATTTAATGAACTAATATTGATACATTATGATTAATCAAAGTCTATAATTTATCTAGATTTTGTCTTGGCTTGGGCTACCAGAAAAAAACACTGTAAACTAGATGCCTTGAACAGCAGGAACTTATTTCTCAGTGTTAAGGAGGCTGGAAGTCTGAGATCAGGGTGCCATGAGCATTGAGTTGTGATGTGTGTTTGCCACAATAGCAAAGCAGTGGTTGTGTAGTCTCCTGGTCATCCCATGATAAATCTGGGTGACATTGTACTAAAGTGAAAAAATGGCAGAAAAATGTGGGCACAAAGCTGAAAGTGCACAGGAGAAATGAAAAAAGATGAGGCTAGAGGTGAAGTTCAAACTGAATGTAGGAGGGACTCATGAAGCCATGACGACTTTCAAGGGAATGCTGCCAGAGATATATGTTTTCCAGAGTCTAGACATGCAGCCAGAGGAGCAGAGTGAAGGGAAACTTACCAGGTATATGAGGAAGGGGAGATGGGTGGTGGGAAATGTCCCAGAGGGAGTGACACTAGCATATATTCACATTAATGTTGTAAAGATATTGCAGCTTTGGAAGTGCAAGGGATGGAGTGTTAGAAGCTGATCCCAAATGAGAAAGGAGTGAGACTACAGTTAGAAGAAGGCAAACACTCTGCAAACTACTCTAGATAAGTCTTTACAAAAGATAAAACACCTCCTTTTTCAACATTTCTAGTGTTTTCAACAACTGAATACCAAATGAATAACAGTTCTACTGTTTTTGTTCGTGTCCCTATACATTCCTAACTGATAGTTCAAGGCTTTCCAATGTGTTGGGAAAAGGTTGTTGTTTTTTTAATAGGTCACAGAAAAATTGTGTCTTTTCCCAGTGATTATCTAGGTCACTTCACATGGTTTCAACTGCACCGTCATTGCTTTGGTCCTGTGAGCACTGTGCAAAGTGAGCACTGTCTCAATTTATCACGTCAGCTGATCTTAAGTTCTAGGAAACAACTCAGTTTGGGGATGAGCTATGAAAACAGAGGGAGAAAGTGGAATTGATATTTTATGTGGGATGGTTTATGGAAGGTGCTTTTAATAAAGTGACTTGTCAACAGAGCTTGAAGGAGGGAGAGACTGAAGATGCACATCTGTAAGGGGAAGAAACAGAGGAGGGATACAGTTTGACTTCCACTTCCACAGGATCACCATGGCTGAAACTGGAGAGCCTGTTAGAGATGTAGCAATGGTCCAGGAAGGGATGCTCTTGGCCATAACTGTGGAGCAGCCCAGGAGTGAGCAGTGTGCAGGTTCTGGGAGGAGCTCACTGGTGTGCAGGAGGAGGCTTGCACTCACACCTGAGAGCTTTTCAGGAATTTTGCAAGCTAGTTGTTCAACTGTTGGCAGCTTGAAATTGGTCACATTGGGAGTGTAGACACCACAGAAGTTGACAAGCACTACAAATCAGGCTTCTTTTTCCTTCTGAGAAGTGGATTGTTTAACATCTACCATCTCACCACTGGACATAGCTTTATGAAGGCAGAAATGAACATGAGATATGAAGAAGGAAATCATGGAAGGGTCCTGACTTCTGGACTGCCAGCACGTGTACATGAGCAGGGGGGTGGGGGAGGATGAAGGTGAAAGAAGAGCTAGTGTTCCCGTAACAGGAAGAGGAGGAAATATTCCTCTGTGGGTTTGAGTAGAAGGACATGTAGGCAAAGAGGAAGGAGAATCCCTTCTCTTCTTCAAACTGGGATGGGGTTCATTTGTATTCAGGAGGCTTGGAGAACTTCACCCAGGCTGGGGAGTCTGGCAGTTGGCAGGAATGACCCATGAGAGCATGGCTTTGAGTGTGTAGTTTAGGTCACAGTACCCAGGAAATGGGTGAAAGATAGACTGGTATGTGAACATGTGACCTGTTTCTCACATTCTAGGAAGATATCCGTGTGTCAGTTTCCAGAGCACGTTCCCATGGCCCCTGCTCAGACCCAGGTATGAAGACTCAGCTCTGGGGCATCAAGGGTGGTGAGAAGGAGCAGCAGGAACTGTGGGCAGGTGGGTCTCTGTAAAAGCAGGCATTTGGGGCAGAGTTGTGGAAGCTTCTAGTTGCTCTTTGTTTTATTCTGGTCCCCTCAGGGAAGGAAGGAGGAGGCAGAGACTGAGGGTGGCATGTAGCAGGGGAGGAAGGAGCTGAGGACCCATGTTCACATTTCATGATCTGCTCACCATTCCAGAAATGTTCTCCATGTGTCTCCTATGTCTTTGGTGCTATTTTCCTCCCAGGACACCTGTTGTGAGAGGACAGGCAGCCCCTGACATGGACTCTGCCTCCTAAGCCTTCCTCCCTAGGTCCTGATCCCCTCCCCGACCCCTCTAGTCTGTCCCACAGAAGGTCAGAGTGGGAGCTGTCCCCAGAGCAGCCAGCGGGCACCCAGCAGCATTCCTCTAACTGTGGACTCCTTCCTTGTACCCTAATAATCTATAGATGGTCTCCAAGGGGTTTCCCATCAGGTTGGCCCCCATCTAGCCACTCTACACACTTCCTTCTGAGAAACCCTAGGACTCTGTGCACATCTTTTGACAGCTCTTGATCCCACCCACTTCCTGCAGGACCCCACAGCCTTCCTGGGAGTTGGGAACCTCTCGGAGCAATCCTTGAGGCTCCAGAGGGTGTTGACAGAGGTGCATTACCTGCTCTTTACTCCAGGTGGGTGCTGACCCTATGTGACCTGTGGGCTGTCCCTCCTGCTGATCTGGCTCCTTCTGGGACTGACCTTGGCCTACCCTCCTTGTCCATAATTCATAGTCAATCCTTGTTTCCTGTGGGCATAGATGGCAGAGGTAACAATGAGCAGCAGCATCTTGGGACCCAGGGAGAGAGTCACCAGAAGTGGAGTGGAGAGTTCTAGGTCTGGAAATGAAGGGACAGGATGCAACATTAGAGAGAGATCCAGGAGTCCACTCCCAGGGCCCTCCACTTACTCCATCTAAGGGGAGCTGGACCTATCAATGCTCTGAAGCTCATGAATCTCCCTGTGAAAGGCTCAAGGAAGATCTCAGGGTAAGAAGTACTTCATTTCACTCACCTTTTCCCAGGCTGCCAGCTTTCCATCCTGAGGGAAGAGATGGAGACAATGAGCACTCAGTAACTGGCAAGTGAGTTTTACTGACTTGGTCCCCAAAACCCAGTGGGGTAGGTCTTACATCTTTCTGAAGAGGGAACAGGCTTATAGTTTATGGAGGGTCACAAGCTGATTGAGAAATCCCTCACTGCTGTCCTACAGGATGACTCCCAGACCTTGTCTTTAGACCAAGACATGCCCAACCTCTCAAGGTCATAGGAATGAGTGTCAGCGCAGCCTCAAATAAAGTGAAGAAAGTGTCATGGTGAGTGAGGTGCAAGACTGCCTTGCATGGGACTCAATGACCCCACGTTCTTGTTGAAGAACCATGTTGAAGGAGACCCCAAGGTAACCTGACCTCGTGAGATCTGTTGCCTGGACAACACCCTAGAGAGGTAAAGAAATGGGGCTTCAAACACCATCCAGCCCACCCAGACCCCAGTGTCAACATCTGGTAACATCTTTCTGTTGCACATAGATCACTGGATCTGGATGCATAGCTTCAGATTCTTTGCCTTTTTACAATGATTGGGTTTTGCTCTCATATTTACATCAAGAAATTCCAATAAGTGTTTGAAATATATGGAATAATCATGGAGGAAGAGGCAAAGACCCATTTTTACACCTGGTGTGTTGGAAGATGGCAAGTCTCAGCTGGGTGGCCCTCTGCACTTTTTCTCAGTTGAAAGAGTTGCATTGCCCATGTTTGCGCCTGCTTCTAGAGGGCAGGGGCCTGGAGGAAGAGCGGGTACAGAGGTTTCACCCCACTGCTCCATAAAAAAGCCAAAAATGGCATCCAGCTCACCTGTTCTCTGTCCAAGTATGACTCTTCTGTGCTGCATTGTGTTCAATGTCTCCCTTTGCCAGTCTTGTCTCACATGCATGTGAATTGGGCAACACTCCACAGTGAGTTTGCCCCCTTCTCATATAACTTAGAGTTTGCTTCCCAAGGCAGTTGACCTGTGGAGTTTGTCTGGGAGGGGTCTGGAAACCAAGCTCTAATATGCAGATACAGACCTTGGTCTCAGTCAGCTGAGTGGTCAAGAGGTCCCTTGACTGGTGGGTGGCAGAGCAGGGGTAGGGCCTATCTAGCCTTCCCTCCTATTGTCACTGCTAAAAGCTCACAGTGGTGTCCAGGGATGATGGAAGCAGAGGACGGGAGTGCCCTTGTAATCTGGATATGAGCCTGATAATTATAAGAACTATGGAGTTGGATGGGTGTTGCTGAGCATCAACCTTTCAGAGAAAGACAATGCAAACTAAGACCAATGAATCATACATGAAGGGTCATGTGTGAAAGAGGACATCCAGACAACATTGGAGACTCACACCTCCTAGAGCCGGAGGGCAGAAAAAGCTCAGGACATAAGTAGATTCACCATTCTCATCAGAACATCAGCACTACAGAGAAGATTGAATTCTCAGCTTCAATGTACCTGCTTTTCCAGAATAGGGCCCAGGTGGAAAAATACGGGAGACAGATATTGATGTGGGATAGAGACTCTGGGGACAAGACATTTAAAGCCCTTGGGGCACTTGTGTCTGCTAAGGACAAGGCAGCACCGTAGTTATTCATCTCTGAATATAGCTTCTAAACCCAAAGAAAAAACAATAAAAGGACAGTAAATTCTCTGGAAACCTGGCTCTCAATAGTCCTTGAAGAGCAATGGCCAAACTGCAAAATCTCTGTGAGACAAAAGAGAAAATTCGCCAAATCCAAAAACTCAGTCTCTTATGCTGTTGCCCATCCATTCTCACCAGCCGCAGGAAAAGGCAGGTGAAAGGACAAGGGCAGCTAGCCAAGGGGCCTAAGAGTTATTTAGAAATCCCACTGCCAATATTAAATCCATCTTAAATTATAAAATATTGAAATATGCCCTGCACTTCAGGACAGATTATAGGAAACTGCTTCAAAGTATGCTTGACTTAGGACTTAGGATGATTGGCCCAGATCCCTCAGAGTCTGTGAATATGGTACCTTACATGGCAAGAGAGACTGCATGGTCATTAGATGGGGTTTTGAGTGGGTCATTATCTTGGATTATCAGAGTGGAGCCAACGTAATCACAGAGACCTTTACAAGTGAAGGAGGGAGGCAGGAGAGTGGGAGCAGGAGGCATTGACTGCAGCAGAGGATAGTCTGGAACAGGACCCTGGGGGTGGAACAGCAAGAAGACAGACTCTCCCCCATTCCCCAGGGTCCTTAGAAAGAATGTAGCCCTGACAACTCATTTTAGTCTTTCTCCTTCTAGAAATGGAAGAAAAGAATATGTGTCATTTTAAGCCACAAGTAGCAATAGGATCCTGATACAGGGAGTCAGGGACATTGTAAGAGAACAATGCAAGATTTTCAAGAAGAAGGTTGGATTCTTCTCCCACTTTGACCAATACAGTGAGTGTGAAGAGAGCAAGGCTATGACTCAGACTGCTTGGGGTTTAATCCTGGCTTCTTTTACCTACTCAGATCAGATCCCCTCAGCCTCAGTGTCCCCACCTATAGCAGGGAAGAGGAGGCCCCTCCCTATAGCTCTGGTGACAAAGAGTAGCTTTCATGTTGAAGATAGAGCATTTGGCCATCCAGGGTCCTCCTTCTTCATCTGTTCTCATTCGGGGCTTCACCTAAATGGGCAGCTTGCAGAAGGGGTAGAAGCAGTCTACTAGTGGCACATATCTGCCTGTGGTGATGTGACAAAGCTGTGGTGCTTAGACAAAGGACGCACTGCTGGGAACTTCTGTAATACCTGCACAATTAGGAAAGCCACCTTCCCTGCCTTACAGCCAAAGGATGTGGGAAGACTCAGTTGCTTTTACATGAGTTAGCCCCTGAATCACGTGAGGGTTTTCTGGACGGATCCACAGCAAATACCCAACCTCTGGCATCTTCTCCAAACTGGGCTGTCAGAGTAAACCATGAGCCTGTGCTGCTTCTCACTGTGACTTTTCTGAAGATGAAAGAAAGACATTGTCCCACATCCCTTCCCTGAGTGCACTTGTCCTCATTGGAAGGGAAGGGAACATAAGCTTCATAGAGAGAAGCCTTTGCCTATTTTGTTCCCTGCTTCTCCCACAGCACCCAGAGCAGAGCCTGCACACAGCAGGTGCTTAGTAAGTGCTGAGTAAAGGGAACACTGGCCACATTGAATGGAGGTCTCTCGAGAGGCAAGGGTGAGGTGAGGCTTTGTGACTGAGTGAGCCACTCAGCCCTTCAGTCCTTCATTGCTGGAACCAGAGAGCTGGTCAGGATTGGAAAAGGGAAGAGCTTGGAGCCTGCTGACTAAGGTTTCAGATTTCCCCACCTTTTACCAACTGTGGGGCCTTGAGCAAATAGCACAACCACTCCAGGCCTCAACTTCTCTGATCCATGTAAGGGGCTGAATTCAGGAGCACTCACCACAGCACCTGATCCTTATCTGTTGCTCAGACAGTGGAGGGTATTTTTATTGACTTGTTGTGACAACCAGGGGACAAAGAAGGCCCACACCATACTCACGGCTCATGGTGACCTGGGTGCCGGGTCCAGACTTAAACTCCACATCAGGGGTCCCTTTCTGGAACTTCACACAGTAGTAGGTACCGGCGTCCGCTGGGGTGATGTTAGCGATGTGGATGGAAAAGTCCGTGTTGTTTCTCTTTGTGGCGTCTGCAACCTTTGTTACTCGAGGCTGCGGGAGGTGGTCTCCTCCTCTGAAGCTGAAGATTGACTCCCGGCCTGGCCCTGTCCCCTTGAACCACTCCACCTTCCCAAGGGGGTGCAGGGAGGTCACGGTGCAGCGCAGAGAGGCCGTCTGTCCGGCTGCCACAGACACCGACTTGTCCGGCTGGATCACCTGCAGCTCCGCCTCACCTGCCACACCTGGAGGGAACACAAAGCAGGTATTTCTCATCCTCGTGTGATCCTGTCTGTCTTCTCAAGTGTTTCCCCACAACAGCTTTCACTGACCGAGTGCACCCCGCGAGTGGGCCTTGAGTTCAGCACGCTGCACAGACACGGTACGTAACCCTCACGATGAGCCTGTACACGGGACCCTATTACAGTTGAGGACACTAAATCATTGAGAGATTCCGTGATGTGGCACATGGCAGATTTGAGTGCCTCGGCCCTCTCTGAAAGTGCCGCGCTTCATCAAATGACTCTGCTTGTTCACTTGCTGGCTGTAAGGAGTGTTACACTTTTTGAATGTTTGCATTCAGTGGTACCATCATACTGCTTTAGACCATTGTGTGTGAACTGAAGTGATGGATGTATTTTCTGGGCTGTGCATTTAACTTCAAGAGCCTCTATGGATCAACTTCCCTCCTCCACACCACATGCACATATTGGAGTCGGTTCCATCAGTCTGGATAACTGAATGACAGTGATAGGCAGAGATTTCAACACATCATAAATGTGTAGCTAAATGAGAAGTAAACCAGTGTTTCAAACCTTTGGGGTTTTCCCCATACTACAATCATTATTTATTAGTGTCTGAATGCTGCTGTAACCAACTATTAAAAATGCAGTGCCTCAAAACTGCATAAATGTACCGTCTTATAATTCACAAGATCAGGAGTCCAAATTGGTGTTGCTGGACTAAAATCAAGGGGCAGCCAAGTTCAATTTGTTCTGGAGGTCTGCGTTTTTGTCTTTCCAAATTCTAGAAGCTGCCCACATCTTTTTCTCATCATCCCCATCTTCTTATGATCACAAATTTTTGCTTCTATTGTCACTTGTCATTCTCTGACTTCCCTTCCTCCTTCTTATAAGGACTCTTGTGAATATATTTGGGCCACTTTGATATCTAAGATAATCTCCTTGTTTAATAGTCTTCAGTTAATCAGTTCTGCAAAATCTCTTTTACCATATAAACAAAGCTATTCATAGGTTCTGGATATTAGGATATGGACCTCTTTGAGGGGCCATTGTTCTGTCTACAATGCATGTCTTCCGGGACCATTACAGAAAGCAGTTACCATAAAAATAACCCTTTGTGTGGGCCATCATCACCCAGGCTGAATGAGCAGGCAATTTACTGGAATCTAGAAGAAGGACTCTTCAAGAAGTGAATTGGTGAAACAGTTTGTAAAATAAAACTACAAATCAACAACAGAAGTAGAAATTGAATATTCTCAAATATATAGAAATAAAACAACACTCTTAAAATATCAAAACTGCAAATAAAGAATCACAAGGGAAATTAGAGAACACCTTGAGATGAATGAAAATGGAAACACAATTTGCCAAAACCTACAATCTGCAGTGAAAACAGTGCTAGAGGGAAATTTATGGCCATAATGCTACTTTTAAAGAGAGGAAAGATCACAAATTAATGAACACCTACGGACCTTAAAAAATCAGAAAGAGAAGAGAAAAATAACCCCCAGAATAAAATAATAGAAAAATAACTAGCAGAATGAAGGAAATAAAAAGGACTAGTATAGAGATAAATAAAATGTGTATAGAAAAACTACAGGGAAAACCAACAAAAGCAAAAGTAATTGTTCAGAAAGACCAACATCATTGACAAAACTTTAGCTAGATTGACTAATGAGAGAGAGAGAGAGAGAACTCCATCAACTAAACCAGAAAAAATGAGAAAGACATTCATAGGCATTTTATTTTATTTTATTTTATTTATTTATTTTTGAGAGACAGAGAGAGACAGCATGAGCAGGAGAGGGTCAGAGAGAGAGGGAGACACAGAATCTGAATCGGGCTCCAGGCTCTGAGCTGTCAGCACAAAGCCTGATGCGGGACTCAAACCCACAAACTGTGAGATCATGACCTGAGCCAAAGTTGGATGCTTAACCAACTGAGCCACCCAGGTGCTCCACTGTAGGCATTTTATAGAAATAAAGGGGACTCTAAAAGAGTACATAAAACAATTGTACACCAATAAAATGAGCAACTTAGATTAAATGGTCAAATTTCTAGGCACACACAACTTATCAAGACTAATTTTGAAGACAGAAAATCTGAATAGACTATCACTAGTAGGATGATTGAATCAGTAATCAAAATTTCTCAATAAAGAAAAGCACAAGAGCACTTAGTTTCACTGGTTAATCCTTCCAAATATTTAAAGAAATGATAACACTAATCTTCTTCAAACCATTCCAAAAAATTAAAGAGGAAGGAAGACTCTTAAGTCACTCAGGGTTATTCTGAGACTCATTTTCAGGGTGGCGTTATTCTGATATCAAAGCCAACAAAAGCACTACAAGAACTACAGACCAGTATCTTGCCTGAATATTGATGCAACAATGCTCAACAGAACATTAGCAAACCAAGCCCAACAGCACATTAGAAGAATTATACACAATTGTCGAGTGGGATTTCTTCCTGGAATGCTAGGATGATTCAGCATATGAAAATCAGACAATGTGATAGACTACATTTATAGAATGAAGAAAAAAAACACATAGCCATGTCATTTGATGCAGAAAATTATTTGACAAAAGTCAACATTTTTCATGATAAAAACAATCAATAAACTAGGAATAGATGAAAACGTACACAAATGATAGTCATGTAAGGATGCAGGTCTGAAACTGACTCCATGAGACAACAGAAGGGCACACATTGCCCAAGGCAAGAGGGACCACCCTTGTAACGCCCAATCAGGAAAGACCAGCTAACACCTTTAACATTTCTAAGGGTAGGCCTACAAATGGAGGCTAAGACTAGTCACACCCTACATGAGGGTCTTGGGCCCACTCTGATTGGTCAATACTCTAAATGTTATGATTGGGTCCCGCCAAAAGTAACAAATACTCTAGGCAATGTGAATGGTTAAACCTGCTGTCAATAATATTGTATAATAATAATTAGATCACTGTACCTATGTCACAATTTCCTGTAACTCCCCCTTCCCAAACTCATAAAAGCCCTACCCCACCTTTGTTTGGGGCTCTCAGCATGGATCCACCATGCCAGTAAAGTCTGTGAGCCTGAGTTTAGGCCCCGGCGAGCCTAAGCCCATAATAAAGCCCTTTGCTTTTGCATGCGTGACTCGGTCTCCCAGGTAGTCTCTGGTTTTAGGGGCGATATTAAAATCTGGGCATAACAGTCATATATGAAAAATCTATGACTACTACATTCATTCATGGCAAAAGTCTGAAAACTTTTCCTCTAAGATCAAGAACAAGGCAAGGATGCCCACTTCACCGCTTCTATTCAACACAATACTAGAAATTCCAGAAAATGAAATTAGGCAAGAAAAAAAAAATAGCACTCAGATTCCAAAGGAATAAGTAAAACTATCTTTCTTTTCACATGACATGATTTTATGGGCAGCAATCCTAAAGGTTCCACTTATAAAAATAAACTGTTAGAGTAATAATGAATTCAGCTAATTTGTGTGATACACAATTAACAGCTATATCCCACTGTGTGTGCGTGTGTGTGTGTGTGTATGTGTGTGTGTGTGTGTATCCATTCATCAGTAATGGACATTTGGGCTCTTTCCATAATTTGGTTACTATTGATAGTGCTGCTATAAACATTGGGGTACATGTGCCCTTCAATCTGTATTTTTGTATACTTTGGATAAATACCTAGTAGTGCAATTGCTGGCTAACAGGGTAGCTCTGTCTTTAACTTTCTGAGGAACCTCCATACTGCTTTCCTGAGTGGCTGCATCACAGTACATTCCCACCAACAGTTTAAGAAGGTTTCCCTCTCTCTGCATCTTTGCCAACATCTGTTATTTCCTAAGTTGTTAATTTTAGTTATTCTGACAGGCATGAGTGATATCTAATTGTAGTTTTGTTTTGAATTTCACTGGTGATGAGTGATGTTGAGCATTTTTTTCATGTGTCTGTCAGCCATTTGTATGTCTTCTCAGCCTACAAAAAGAATGAAATATTGCCAATAGCAATGACGTGGATGGAACTAGAATGTATTATGCCAAGCAAAATAAGTTGGTCAGAAGAAGACAAATACCAGATGATTTCACTCACATGTGGAATTTAAGAAACAATATAGATGAATATAGGAGAAGGGAAGGAAAACTAAAATAAGATGAAAATAGAAGAACAAACCATAAGAGACTCTTAAGTATAGAGAACACTGCAAGTTTCTAGAGGGGAAGTGGCTGGGGGTCTAAATGAGTGATGAGCATTAAGGAGCACAGTTATTGTGATGATCACTGGCTATTCTATGTAAGTAATGAATTACTAAATTCTACTCCTGAAAACCAATACTACACTATATGTTAACTAACTTGAATTTAAATAAAATCTTGGAAGAAAAAAACAATATAAATAGTCAAAAGTAAAGTGCATTTCACCAGGAACCATAAAATACCTAGAAATAAACCTAACCAAAGATGTAAAAGATCTGTATGCTGAAAACCACAGAATGCTTATGAAGGTAATTGAAGAAGACACAAAGAAATGGAAAGTTTTTCCATGCTCATGGATTGGAAGAATAAATATTGTTAAAATATCAATACTATCCAAAGCAATCTACACATTCAGTGAAATCCCAATCAAAATTGCACTAGCATTCTTCTCAAAGCTAGAACAAATAATCCTAAAATTTGTATGGAACCACAAAAGACCCCAAATAACCAAAGCAATCTTGATGAAGAAAACCCAAACAGGAGGCATCACAATCCCAGACTTTAGCCTCTACTACAAAGCTGTCATCACCAAGACAGTATGGTATTGGCACAAAAACAGGCACATAGACCAATGGAATAGAATAGAGAACCCAGAAATGGACCCACAAATGTATGGCCAGCTAATCTTTGACAGAGCAGGAAAGAGAATCCAACAGATAAAAGACAGCCTCTTTAACAGATGGTGCTGGGAGAACTGGACAGCAACTTGCAGAAGAATGAAACTAGACCACTTTCTTACACCATACACAAAAATGAACTCAAAATGGATGAAAGCCCTGAATGTGAGATAGGAAACCATCAAAACCCTAGAGGAGAAAACAGGCAACAGCCTCTTTGACCTCAGCGGCAGTAATTTCTTACTTGACACATCTCCAAAAGCAAGGGAATTAAAAGCAAAAATGAACTATTGGGACCTCATCAAGATAAGAAACGTCTTCCCTGCAAAGTAAACATTAACAAAACTAAAAGGCAACCAACAGAATGGGAAAAGATAGTTGCAAATGACATATCAGATAAAGGGTTAGTATCCAAAATCTATAAACTCACCAAACTTCACACCTGAAAAACAAATAATCCAGTGAAGAAATGGGCAGAATAAATGAATAGATACTTTTCCAAAGAAGATATCCAGATGGCCAACAGACACATGAAAAGATGCTCAATGTCACTCATCATCAGAGAAATACAAATCAAAGCCACACTGAGATACCACCTTATGCCAGTCAGAGTGGCTTAAATGAACAACTCAGGAAACAAAGATGCTGGCAAGAATGTCAAGAGTTGGCAAGCTTCTTGCACTGTTGGTGGGAATGTAAGCTGGTGCAGCCACTCTGGAAAACAGTGTGGAGTTTCCTCAAAAAATTAAAAATAGAACTACTTTATGACCCAGTAATAGCACTGCTAAGAATTTACCCAGGAATACAGGAGTACTTATGCATAGGGGAAATTTACCAAAATGTTTACAGCAGCGCTTTCAACAATAGCCACATTATGGAAAGAGCCTAAATGCCCACCAACTGATGAATGGATAAAGAAGATGTGGTTTATATATATTATGAAATACTTCTTGGCAATGAGAAAGAATCAAATTATGCCATTTACAGCAACGTGGCTGGAACTGGAGTGTATAATGATAAGTGAATTAACTCAGTCATAGAAAGACAGATACCATATGTTTTCACTCATATGTGGATCTTGAGAAGTGTAACAGAAGACCATGGGGGAAGGGGAGGGGGGAAAAGTCACAAATAAGGAGGGAGGCAAACCACAAGAGACTCTTAAATATGGAGAACAAACTGAGGGTTGATAGGGGTGGGGAAGAGGGGAAAGTGGGTGATGGGCATTGAGAGGGCACTTGTTGGGATGAACACTGGGTGTTGTATGGAAGCCAATTTTAAAATAAATTATATTAAAAAAATAAAGTGTTAAACATGGGAAAAATAAAGTGCATTTCTATAAGCTAATGGTGACCAATTCAAAAAGGAAATTAGCAAACAATTCTGCTTACACTAACATCAAATAGTACAAAATACGTAGGAGTAAATTTTCACATGGGTATGAAAGACTACTACACCAAAAAGTGTAAAACATGGCCGAAAGAAATAAAAGAAGACGTAAATAAATAGAAAATCTTCCTTTGTTCATGTGTTGGAAGACTTCATATTGTTTAGATGTCAATACTACCTAAAGCAATCTACAAATTCAATACAATTGCTATCAAAACCCCCATGGCATTTTTTTTTGCAGAAATAGAAAAGCCCATTCTAAAATTTATATGCGATCTCAAGAGACCCAGATCACCAAACAATCCGGAAAAAGAACGTAGTTGGAAAACTCATATTTATTGATTTAAAAACCTACTACCTAGTATAATAATTAGAGTACTGTAATATTGAAAATGAATGGAGATATAGAGCAATGCAATAGAATGAAGAGCCTATGAATAAACCCTTACATATATGGTCAAAAGATTTTCAACAAGAGTGTTAAGACCATTCAATGAGGGAAAGAGTAATCTTTTCAACATGAAATGCTGGGAAAACTGGATATCTACATGCAAACAAGGAAGCTGAGCCCTCACCTTACTCAATATAGAAAAATGAGCTCAACTGGATGAAGAGACCTAAAAATGGGAGCTAAATCTGTAAAACTCAGAGAAAACACTGTAGGCAAAACTCATGATATTGAATTTGGCGATGATTTCTTGGATAAGAATCTAAAGGGACACATAACAAAATAAAAATATATGTAAATTAGACTTCATCAAAATTTAAAAATTTTGTGTGACAGAAGATAATATTAAAAGTGAAAGTGGGGGTAGTGGCAAGATGATGGAGAAGTAAGGAGCCCCATTACCTCCATCCACCCACAATTATCAAACTGAGAAGAATTAAAAAGCCACAGCTTTCTGATCTCCAAGAACAGAGGTGTGTGGACAGACCCCCTATCGACAGCAGTCTCATGGTTGCCTGAGTGAGTGAGTGCAAGCTGGGACTGGAGGCACATTAAATGATGCTCAGCGTCACTCATCATCAGGGAAATAACAAATCAAAACCACACTGAGATACCACCTCACACCGGTCAGAGTCACTAAAATGAACAAATCAAGAGACTATAGATGCTGGCGAGGGTGTGGAGAAACGGGCACCCTCCTACACTGTTGGTGGCAATGTAAACTGGTGCAGCCACTCTGGAAAACAGTGTGGAGGCTCCTCAAAAAACTATCGATAGAACTCCCCTATGACCCAGCAATAGCACTGCTAGGGATTTACCCAAGGGATACAGAAGTGCTGATGCAAAGGAGCACATGTACCCCAATGTTCATAGTGGCACTTTCTACAATAGCCAAATCATGGAAAGAGCCTAAATGTCCATCACCTGATGAATGGGTCAAGAAGATGTGGTGTATATA
>NC_043711.1:78838202-78853548 GCF_006229205.1 Suricata suricatta | reverse complement strand
ATGAGGAAGAATGAAATATGGCCATTTGTAGCAAAGTGGATGGACCTTGAGGGTGTCATCCCTCAAGGTCCATCTTAGGTACTAAAAAGTAGAGTAGAAGGCAGAGAAGGATAGATACCATATGTTTGCATTCATATGTCTAACAGGAGAGACCTGGCAGGGGACCAAGGGGAGAGGAAGGGGGAAAGAGAGCTGGGGAGAGTGAGGGACACAGATCATGGGAGACTATTGAATACTGAAAATGAACCATGGACTGAAGGGGGAGGGGGAGGGTCGGAAGGGGGTGATGGTCATGGTGGGGGGCACTTGTGGGGAGAAACACTGGGTGTTATATGGAAACCAATTTGATAATAAACTATTTTAAAAAATGAAAGAGGAACATCTGAGTGGCTTAGTTGGTGAGGCATCCAACTCTTGATTTCAGCTCAGGTCATGATCCCATGGTTTGTGAGTTCAAGCCCCATGTCAGGCTCTGTGCTGACAGTGTAGAGCCTCCTTGGAATTCTCTCTCTCTGCCGCTCCTCCACTTGCACTCTCTCTGTCTTTTTCAAAATAAATAAATAAACTTAAAAAAGAAACAAAAGTGAAAGAGAATCCACAGAATGGGAGAAAATATTTGTAAAGCATATGACTCAGAAAGAATTAATAACCAGCATATATAAAGAACTCCTACAATTCAACAACAAAACATCAAATAGCCCAATTAAAAACTAGACCAAGGACTAGCCTAAATGTTTCTACAAAGAAGATATTCAAATAGTGAGTAAGCACATGAAAAGATATTGAAAATCACTAGTCATTAAAAAAATGAAAATCAAAACCACAACGAGATACCCTTTCATCCCTGAATATGGCTTTTATCAAAACCAAAAGTAAGCAAAACCAAAATACAAGAAAATTAAAAATCAGAAAATAAGGATTGAGTAAGCTGTGGAGAAACTAAAACTCTTGTATGTTGATGGTAGAAATATAAAATGGTGCAACCATTGTGGAAATAGTTGTGTTTTCATTAAAATTTAAATACAGAATTTACCATATAGTCCAACAATTCCACTCTTATGTAAATATCCCGCAAATTACAGGTAAGTGCTCAGATGCTTGTGCATCCATGTTCATAGCAGCATTATTCATGATAACCAAGAGGCAGCAGAAAAAAATTCATGTCTATCCATAGATGGGTGGATAAACAAAATGTTGATATATGTATGTGTATATATACACATATACACACACATATATACACATACACACATTTATAAACACACATATATACACATGCATATACACATATACATATACACACATATACACATACACATATATACACACACATATACACACACATATATACACACACACACAATTATATACACACACATATATACATCTATATACACACATATAAATATACACACAAATATATATACACCATATATGCACATATATACACACGCACACATACACACACATATATACACATACGCATATATATTTATATATGTTTGGAATTTTATTCAGCCTTAATAAGCCTTAGTAAGCAATGATAGTCTGGGGATACCTGGGTGGTTCAGGTGGTTGTGCATCCAACTTCGGCTCAGTCATGATCCCACAGTTTGTGAGTTCGAGCCCTGCATTGGTCTCGCTGTTGTCAGCACAGAGCCTGCTTCGGATTCCCTGCCCCTCTGATTCTCTGTCTCTGCCCAGCTCACACGCTCTTTCTCAAAAACAAATCAACAACAACAAGAACAAAAAGCAATGACAGTCTGATATGTACTATAGTATGGGTGAACCTAAAAAATATCATTCTAGGGTGACATATGCCAGATACAAGAGAACAGATATATGACTCCACGTATATGAATTACCTAGAAAAGACGGATTCTTAGGTACTAAAAAGTAGAATAGAAGTTACCAGTTGCTGTGGGGGTAGAAGGAATGGAGAATTCTTGTTTGATGCGTGCAGACTGTCTGCTTGCGACGTTGAAAAAGTCCTGAAATGTACGGTGGTGCTGGCTTCACAACTACGTGAATGTACTTAATGCCACTGAATTGTATCCTTAAAAATGGCTGAAATAGTAGATTTTCATGTTATATGTATTTTAGCACAGTAAGAAATATGTACTCGAACAAAGTGATGATCCCATGTAGAGCCTTTGAATTGGACTAAATGGCTCGAGGAAAAAGAAAATGAATTATTCCAGGGGCTCATATATTTGAGAAACCTGCCCTTGAAGGGGAAGATAGAACCATGGGAAACAACTAGGCAAGGGAAATAGTAGCCTCGTGTTCTGAAAAGAGTTGCGTTGCCTCTGTCTGAACGTTGAATTCCGCATTGAAAGGACATGAGCCACCTTTGGAGCAGTCATTGAACTGCACATGCCAGACTTTGCAGGTGGATTTCACTGCCTCAGTGACTAGCCAGTCTCTGAAGACACAGAGAAATACAAAGTCAGTCCTTCTTAATTGAAGTGTGCTAAAAACCAGGCAGGGATACAAATCAGAGGAGCAGGTTGCTGTGACGCCACACATACATCCTGTGTTCTTTCCCATTTCTTAGCTACTCCTCAGGGAGAAAATTTGTGGTTCATTCTTGCAGAGCGTGAGCTGCTAAAACCCATGCGCTTAGCACTATTTGCAACCAAACATGCCTCCTAAGGAGGGCATGTATTATCACAGCCCGGGCTTGGGTGTGCTGAGAACATCAAGTGGTTTGGTTTGGAAGTCTGCACAGGAGATTGGGGTGAGGAAACTGAGACAAAATGAGACTAAGACAAAAATGAGAAGAAATTGAATGCATTTTGGAGGAAGAAATGGAGGGAACAGGGGAGCGAGGAGGTAAGAAGGATCAAAGCACCAAGAAATACCAGGGAGGGGCACCTGGCTCAGGTCATGATCTCACAGTTTTGAGTTGGAGCCCCACGTTGAGCTCTGTGCTGACTGCTCAGAGCCTGGAGCCTCTTTCAGAATCTGGGTCTCCCTCTTTCTCTCTCTGTCTGTCTCCCATTCACACTGTCTCAAAATAAATAATTTTAAATGAATTTTTAAATAAATAAATTTTAAAAAATTTAAAAAACCTTCAAAAAACCCAAGAGGAACCAAGAAAAAGTGTAAATTCTGCATCTGTGTATCTATATTCCTCATATTTCCATCTCTGGCCCAAACTCCTCCCTGAACTCTGGATTTGTATGTCCAATGAGCCACTCAACAATTTTCATAGATAGAAGCAAACCTCTCACTGTTAACACATCGCAAAAGAACTCCTCAGTTTCCCCCACATCGTTTTACATCTCAGATGAAGCACTTTTATTTTCCAAGATGCTTAGATCCAAGCCCGTGGGAACCTCTTTTTCCCCACCCCAAATTATATGTATCAGGAGATCCTGTTTGCTTCCCATCTGCATGCAACCGCAGTCTGACCTCCTTCCCCTTTCTCTCCTGCCTGCTGTCCTGGTACAAAATGCTTTTCCTTGTTTGCATGAACATGATAAACTCTTGAATGCTCTAGTTGCTTCTGTCTGTGCCCTGTGGTGTCTAATCTCAACCAAATGCTAGAATAAGTTAAAACTCCTGGTGGATCATGTCACTCACTTCTGTCTTCAAAACCTTGCAGTGGCAACCATTTCACTCAGAGTGAAAGCTCAAATCCTGGAACAGAACAGGAGGAATCTACTCTCATGCTTTCCCTGTGCTGTTCAGGGAGGCTCTTTCCCCAGAAAATCACATGGCTCACACCCCAACTTCTTGTAATCCTTGCTATAATCTCCCTGGTCAGTGATGCCCACACAGGCTACCTCTTTAAATACATCCCATCCTGAAGAGTCCCTCATTCTCTTAGCCAGCTGTACTATCAGGTCTTTTCCTGAAGACTCATCACTTTCTAGTATACTATGTTATTTATTTATTTGGCATGTCTGTTGTTTCCTGTCCTTTTCTCTACTATGATATAACTTCTGTGCGGGCCACTACTTTTTCTCTTTCAATAACCAGTATGCCCTAAGCTCATGTAACAGTGCTAGTAGTTACCCAGTAAATATTGAGGTAACGTGTGAATTTCCCAGTGTGATCCTTTCCTAAGACCCTGCAGTCTATTTTCAGTGGAGAATTTCTCAGGAAATTACAATGAGAAGCTAGGTTTCTCTTGAAGATGACTTGGGGGAGAAACAACCACTTGCATATACTCAGAAAGCAGAGAGCCCGAAAGAAACAAACCCCAGGTGCTCTTCCCCACATCCACCCTTCTTATACCCATTGGCAGACCTACATAAATCTCATGGGACGGAAGTGGGGCCATAGGGTTTGAGGAGAGCAATGGTTAGACCCGAGAGATCTAGAATCAGACTGCCTGAGTTCAAACCACAGCCCTGCCATTCATCACTGAGTGACCTTGGACTTTTCTGTGCCATCTTTGCTTATCTGTACGTTAGGGGAACAGAAATGTCTTCCATGGGTACAAAGATCACAGGACATAACAGACACATACATTTCCAAGTGTGTGTGGCACATGGTGAGTGCTCAGGAAATTGGAAAGTGATTATAACTCATGAGATTTCTTGAGGCCTGGAGGCATCAGCCAACACTAGATGATTGGGACCAGAATGTGGATATAAATATAATTATAGGTACAGATCATACAGGCAGGTTTCTCCACATCTTGTGTCCCCTTCTTGCCTCCCCACTCCAATCCAGCATGGAGGAGGACCTCCAATGTAGTAATGCACAGAGTTCTACTCATTCTACCTAGAAAGGAATTTGCTTGTCTTAAGAGCTTGATGGAGGGTGAACAGTAGGTTTAGAGAAGCAAAAAAAAAAAAAAAAAGAGAGTGACTGGCTGGAAGACAGAGAACCAAACTGTTCATGCATTTCATG
The DNA here is from genome assembly GCF_006229205.1 of Suricata suricatta. Taxonomy (NCBI): domain Eukaryota; kingdom Metazoa; phylum Chordata; class Mammalia; order Carnivora; family Herpestidae; genus Suricata; species Suricata suricatta. The sequence goes on along the minus strand of NC_043711.1, from coordinate 78,848,682 downwards.
TAGAGTGAGTGTGATGTGAAGAAAACAATCAGGAAAATGTTCTCAAATATCCCATGTGCGTGCACACGCCCATGTATGTACCCTTCTCACACCCACTCATACATGTACACACAAGTGCATTCCCCATATATATGAAGCATAGCCCAGCATACTAATATTCAGATTATTTTGAGGATTACATGAAATTGTAATACATGTTAAAAGCTCAGTAAAAGTTACGTAGGAAACATCCAACACATCATTAACAAAAGTTTTTGGAGTACGCACAGCAGAATTGGAACTCTGGAGACCTCAGAGTGTGACAAGTGATGCCTCTTCTGTTTCCCTCTCTGTATTTTCTGAGGTTTCTACAGTTAGCCTCCTCTGAGAAGACAAGCAGCATAACATGGTTAAAAGAATGAACAGTGGGGTTGGGTGGCCTGGACCTGAGTCCCAGCAGCTGCACTGACTTTGGTATTTCCTCTCTCTGCCTGAGTTTCTCTATCTGTCGATTGGGAGTACAGTCCTAGCCATCAGGCAGAGGTGTTGTGAGGATTAGATCTTTAATACGTACACTTGTCCTTGTGGCTGATTAAAGCATCCCCTGTCCGGATACCGCTGGTAACCAGCTGCAGATGATGGATCCACAAAGGAAATGCTCACATCCCGGATTCCATGCTCTCAGAGGACACCCAGTCCTTGGCCTTCTGTGGCAGCCATGGATAGTACACCTGTGCTTACCTGGTGGCCCTTGATAACCAGGGACATGGGAGATGTTCTGGGATCAGGGAAGGGGATTGCTCCCCAAGGCAATGCTTACCTGTGAGTCCCAACAGCACAGCCAGCAGCAGGTAAGGAGGCAGGTGGGACCCGGAGGCAGGGGCCAACATTGTGAGGAGACCCACTCTGTGCAAATGTGTGTGCTGGGGAGAACGGGCCTCTGTTCTGTAGAGAGGAAACCCCGCCCCCTCCGTGATTAAGAGGAAGCACCTATGATGGGGTGACATGACTGTGAGGCAGCGATCTGCTTCTAGATTGTGAAATAGAAGTCAGGCAGTGAAGGGCTCACTTGGTGAGGGGTCCTCTTCTTCTCTTTTTCAGAGACAGTGAAGAGGCCCAGGAGAGATAATGCTTCCTCCCTGCATAGAACCCCTCCCCCCGTCAGTAGGCCCTCCTGCCATCTTGAGGTCTTCATGGTGACTCCCCACTTGGTAGCCCCAGGCCAAGGTGGATCTGCAGGTGGGGGCTGTGTCCCAAACTCCTAAGGCCAGGACAGTTAGGGTTGGCTGCCTTATGGCCTCATTCTCTGGCAGCCTGCCAAACTACAGGGGAGATGCCTAGAAGTGATCATGTAAGCACACTTAGGAGCTTCTCAGCAGGAAGAAGGAAAGGGCTCACCAAAGCCTGCCAAACTTGATGATTGAATGAGGTCTATTCCAGAAATGCCTCCCCGTTCCAACCCTTTATGTTGGAACTGGTAACATTTTGCCCAAATGCACAGTATAGCATGGACCTCTGAAGTTGTATGTGTTTGGGACACCTGGGTGTCTCAGTCCATGGAACATGTGACTCCTGATTTGGGGGGTCATGGGTTTGGACCACACCCATGCGGATTACCTAAAAAAAAATCTTAAAATAAAAAAAAAGAAGTATGTGCTTGTATCATTTTCTCTACTCTTTCAGGAAAGGAAGTAGATTATAGCTCTCAGACATCACACTCCCAGACATTTATCTGAGTGAAATAAAGACCAAACCCTCACCAAAACCCATGTGGGAATGTTTAGAACAGCTTTTTTTGTAATGACAAGAAACTGGAAACATCCAAAATGTCCAGTAATAAGGGAATGTCTGAACAAACTATAGTGCATTTATACTAGGAAATACTTCTCAGCAATAAGAAGGAATAAATTATTGACATGTGCACAACTTGTAAGTTTCCAAAGGCATTATGTTGAGTAAACAAAATCAATCTCAAAATGTCACATACTGTGTGAATATACTTACACAACATTCTCGAAGTGTAGAGAACAGATGGGCCGGTGCCAGAGGCTTGGTGTGGTGGGGCTGGTGGGCATGATGAAAGGCCAGCACAAGGGAATCTTTGTGGCCATGGGGTTGTTCTGTACCCTGAATATGGTGCTCGTTACACAAACTCCACGAGAGGAAAGGCACAAACAAAAGCTGGGAATGTTACAAGATTGAGCTATAAAACACAAGGTCATTGTCATTATGACGTGGACACTGACTATGACATTATCTAAAATTAACATATTAAGATGATGGGGTAGACTACTGAATACTGGAAATGAACCGAGGGTTGAAGGGGGAGGCAGAGGGGGAAGGGAGATGGTGGTAAAGGAGGAGGGCACTTATGGGGAAGAGCACTGGGTGTTATATGGAAACCAATTTGACAATAAACTATTCTAAAAAAAAAAAAAAAGGATGATGGGGTAGAAATGTGCCCAAGGGGCGTGGGGTCTGGAGTACCAGAGTGGGTATTAATGAATAATGCCTACGGGGGAGATGTCTAGAAGTGACAATGTAAGCATGCTATATGAGATCGGGCTATTACATCTAGAATAATCAGTTAAAAATAATCAATTGAAAAAGTGGAAAATGATGGCCTCTGACAGGAGAAAATAGGGAGATTCTGGTTTTAATACGTAGAAATATAGACTCTTTGTCTCTTAAACTATGTGCATATGTAACTTTAATAAAGGGAAAAATCTAATCTAGTTGAGTAGATCAATAAGAGCGTCACATAAAAGATGTCCACACGATAAGTGGTAATACAGGCTTGATAAGCTGGCTGGATATAAGATCAATGTCAAAACTCAATTACAATTTTATACAGAGGCCCCAAACCGTGTGCCAACAATGATAATAATTTTTAAAGATTCCATAAACTGGAAAGAACTAAAGATAGCTCTAACTAAGGAAGCATAAGAACCATAATGGGAACAAAAAGCCCATAGTGAATTAAAAGTCATCAAAGAAAACAGAAATTGAGGAATCCCATGTCCATGAGTGTCAAAACCCCATTTCAGAAGATGTCAATGGGCCCAAATGAATATATAAAATGAAACAAATCATAATTGTAAAAGTGTTTATAATGAAAGTTGACAAAGCGATTCTCAAATGCATGTGAGCCAAGGAGAGCCCTGGCCGTTCTGAGCAACAGAACCAAGTGGAAGGTCTGCCCCAAAGAGGGATCCAAACGTGTTATAAAGCTGTTCTAATGAAGACAGGAGCAGGTTTTTTAAAATGCATTTTATTTTTTGTTCTTCAGTGGAGTGGCCAGTCAAATCTTTTACACACTTATACAATGGGATTGTTTGTCTTCTTGCTATTTTGTTGTTAAAGTTCTTCAAATACTGTCTCTCAGGCATTGGTGAGCTTTGTCTTGGATGGCCAGACAGTAAATGCTTTATGCTCGTGGGCCATCAGGTCCAGATGGGAATCACTTCCCTCTGACATTTCAGCCTGAAAGAAGACACAGATCATAAAACTTGACTTGCACAACCAGGTGGCTGTAATTTGTCCACCTCTGTCCTACATACAAGTCCTTGCATGGATTTGTTTGACAAATACTTTCTCCAAGTCGATCACCTCCCTTTCTTTTTATCAACCATATCTTTTGAAGAACAAGTTTTAAATTTTTATGAAGTCAAATGGATCAATGTTTTCCTTTATAGATTGTGCTTCTCATGTCTTACCTAAAAAAGTCTCTACTATCATAGCGGCACTGTCAACAATAGCCAAAACATGGAAAGAGCCTAAATGTCCATCACCTGATGAGTGGATCAAGAAGATGTGGTATATATACACAATGGAGTACTATAGGGCAATGAGGAAGAATGAAATCTGGCCATTTGTAGGAAAGTGGATGGACCTCAAGTGTGGCATGCTAAGTGAAATAAGTCAGGTGGAGAAGGACAGATACCATATGTTTGCACTCATAGGGCTAACAGGAGAAACCTAATGGAAGATCATGGGGAGGGGAAGGGGGGAAGAGAGCTGGGGAGAGAGAAGGACGCAAAATCTGAGAGACTATTGAATACTGAAAATGAACTGAGGGTTGAAGGGGGAGGGGGATGAAAAGTGGTGGTAATGGAGGAGGGCACTTGTGGGGAAGAGCACTGGGTGTTATATGGAAACCAATTTGACAATAAACTATTAGAAAAAAAAAATTCTCTGCTAACCCAAGATCATAAAGATTTAGTTTTGGCTTTTTTCCTATGGTTCCTTCTAGAAGTTTTACAATTTTAGGTTTCAAATTTAGGTCTAAAAAAATTAAGTCTGTGATCCCTCTGACCACATTAATTTGTTCTTAGTATTTTGGTGTGTATTGTACATAATATTTCTATAAAGTAATGTTATTTTAAGACAATATTTAAATTTTGTGTATGTTCTAAGGAAATGGTCAAAATTCTTCTTTTTGCATATGAATATTTAATTGTTTCAACACCATTTGTTGAAAAGACTGTCCTTTCCACATTAAATTGCTTAGTCACCTGTGTCAAAAATCACTTGGGCAAATATGTATTATGTATGGGCCTATCTTTTTATTCCAAGCCACCTTTTATTTTTTAAATATTTTTAAAATCATTATTATTAAAGTGACATACAGTGCTACATTAGTTTTAGGTGCACAACACAGTAGTATGACAATTCTCTGCATTACACAACGCTCACCACGGTAAACGTAGTCACTGTCTGTCACCATACAACATTATTCCAATACTGTTGACTGTATTTCCCTGTGTTGTACATTTATGCCCGTGACTCACAGGGAGAGAAGGTTTGATTGATATACACAAATAGCTCAATGGCAATAAGACATCATCAAATGAACCACACTTTATGGAGTGGGTTGCTATATGGCAAAGGTGGCTGTGCTGATCAATGAGTGCTGGATAATTCATCCCAATGAGAGAAAAAATACAAGATCCCTACCATTTCTCTCTCTCTCTCTCTCTCTCTCTCTCTCTCTCTCTCTCTCTCTCTCACACACACACACACACACACACACACACACACACACACACACCTGAGAAAAATAAAGCTAGATCAAGGGTATAAATAGAAAGAGTAAAACGTCATCAAAACTTGGGGCACCTGGGTGGCTCAGTTGCCTAAGTGTCCGACTTTGGCTCATGTCACAATCTCATGGCTTTTGAGTTTGAGCCCCACGCCGGGCTCTCTGCTGTCAGCGCAGAGCCCCCTTCAGTTCCTGTCTCCCTCTCTCTCTGCTCCTCCCCAGCTCGTATTTTCTGTCTCAATTATAAATGAAAGCATCAAAACACTTTTGAAAATAAAATCACCAAAAATGAAAAAGCTTTTTTTGTGTGTATTAGAAAAGCTCCCAAATGATACTAATTACTGCCGCTGTGTGGACCACAGCAGAAGAATAAGAGGGACTCTCCTGCTTGTGCCCAAGGAAACAACGAGAAAAATGTTTGTTGCTAAGTTATAGCACCCAAACAGCAGCTAGAGCTTTAATACCACCCTTAGAGCCATCTCTCAGTTGTATAATATTCTTATAATATTTTTAAATGTTGATTTATTTCTGAGAGGGGGAGGGGCAGAGAGAGAGGGAGACACAGAATCGAAAGCAGGCTCCAGGCTCTGAGCTAGCTGTCAGCACAGAGCCTGACGCGGGGCTCAAACTCATGAACCATAAAATTGTGACCTGAGCCAAAAGTGGATACTTAACCAACTGAGCCACCCAGGCGTCCTTAGAATGCTCTTATAATAAAGAACCATGGAGATGTGGGAAATTAATAAAATGGAGCTACATATATCAACATGAAGAAATCCCACACGCTGCATTGAGCATCAAAAGTAAAAATCCCAGAGTGCTGTATACACTCTAACAGCATTTACATAAAACTTAAAACATGCAAACTAAAATTGTATATTCCTTGCGGATTTATAATAGGTTGCAAAATTTTAAAACCCAATCTGAGATGGATAAACATGAAAACTGTGTTTTCTTGACCCATTTGGTTGTCTTTGGGCCGAGGCAGGGCCAGTTTGAAGCTCAGTGCATCAGGGCCCCTGGGTCCCTCCAGCCGAGGTCCATCCTCGGCTTGGCTGTGAAGCGCAGGGAGAAGGAATGTCAGGAGGGGGTGAGGAAGGGAGCATGTCCAGGGTAGAAGGGGTGGCAGCTTCTCCCCCCATCTGAGCCTCTTAGACAGGGTGGAGGCAATGTATGGCAGAACATGCAGGAGCGGTCATGGAAAAAATCATTCATTCATTCATTCATTCATTCAATCATTCTTATATTAATTCCCCAAGTACTTATTGAGCACACATGTGGTGGGCACTCTGCATTCCTGAGTTCATGGTACAAATCAGAAATAAGACCCCTAGTCACTACCCCCCAGTCCCTTGGTCTGTACTCTGAACTCCCCTCCACCCATATTCATGCTTGCCAGTAGTCTGAGCCTCCCAGCCCTTCAATGGGCTCCATTGGTAGATTTTAGTAACACTTTTCTAATTCATTCCAAAATATGTCCAATGAAAACTGACATATATAACAGTATAGAGGGGCACTCTTTGGAGTTTGGGGCTCAAAGCTTTGGCCTTCATCCTCCTTCCCCACCTCAGATCCCCACCCAGTATTCCGAGGGACTTCATTTAAAACCTTCAAACCCCAGGGCACTGTGGGATGCGTGAGATCTGGAAGCCTCTGAAATTTCCCACAGACATTTAGAGAAAAGGAGAAGGTTTCTAACCTTTTCTTGAGGCTAGACCCCCCTGGGAGGCACAGTGTGAAACAGTACACTTACCCTGGACTCCTCTTGCCAGCCCATGACGGTGACCATGACCTCTCTCCCTATGTACTAAGACCTGCCCCCAACTCACCTGTTACAGTTTCTGCCACCTGCAGATGTAGGTGACTGTGAAACTCATCACCAGCAGCACCCTGAAGCCCAGAAGGAAAGCCACAAAGACAAGGGAAGGCATCTCTGGACCCAAGTACCAAAGAGCAGAAGGAGACAGCAAATGGGGACTCTGTGAGTTTAACTATCTCACTCCACTCAGGAGACAAAGGTGACCCAGTTGCTCAGAGCAGTTGAGGTGGGCTTACCTGAGCTTCCAATGGGATTGCATGTGCCATGTGCTTCCGCAGACAGCATGAGGTTGGCCTGGATGGGAGGTTGGTCCTCATGCTGCACCTTATAGGTGAGCACCTGCTCAGACCGCTGCCCTGACACATTCACCACATGCAAACTTTCCAGGGTGTAGGTGCCATCACTATTTGGCTTGGATGTGAGTTGCTCAGCTACCTTGATCATGTGACAGTTCTCCATCCAAGTGAGATGCATTCTCTGTGGATAGAATCTGCACGTGGCAGGTAACAACCACCAAGTCTGAGGAACGTGAAGACTGGGACACTGTCACTGTAGGGTGAACTGACACAGCCCAGAGAAAGCAGACAATTACTACAGGAAGCCCACTGTGGCAGTCAGGGAGCTCCTTGAAGATGGTCATCTGCACAGGGCCTGCCCCAGAGGAGGATTCAGGTACTTGTTAACAGATTCCTGCATAGGTAAATAAGAGTGTGCGCTGAGTGAACACATGCTTGATGCATGGTTGGATGGAGGGATGCATGGATGAAAGAATGAATGGGATTGATAAAAGCCTCAAAATCTTGCTCTCTTTATTTCCACTTTGGCCACGAAAGACACAAAGATGAACATTGAATACAGTTCGAGAACTTACACGTCAGTTGACTCACTCCGTGACTTGATAATTCTAAGATTTTAAGATTCACAGACTCTACATCTTTATGACTCCAAGATACTAAGATTTTACATAGGAAGGAGCTAGAATTTGGAGAGTTTCAGTATCTGCCCACAGTCATAAGGGGCAAAGCTGGGATTGTGACAGACACAGCCTGTTGTATTGTCATGCAAGTCGGACACCCCAGCTCTAAGGCTATATGCATTTATGATTCCTGGTTTCTTAAATCATGATCTAACGACTTCTAGAACTCTTTGCAACTGGATTTTCAGCTGTGCAGTAGAATGTATTCATAATGAGAAAAATTTGGAAGATTTTTAAATATGATACAACCTTATTCATTTCCGTAGAATTCATATGGGCACAGCATCTAACACTAAACTAAGGGCAGGGAGATCCAGACTGTGGTTCCTGCACTGACACCACAGCCAAATGCAAGAACTTGTGTGAGTCGCTTTCCTGCTCTCTCCAAACTCTTAAATTATGCAATTGTCTAAGGTCAGATCATGTTTCAAGGGTCTAGTTAAGACAGATTTCAACCCTTGGTGTAAGGTGGAGACAGGAACTCCTTACGCAGTGCAACTAGAAAGAACAAAGGTCATCTGTCTCTTAAATTCCCTTCCTTCATACTCAGCCCAACCAGATGGATCATTTCTGTCAGTGATGCTTAATAAATGGGTGGGACAGGGGTGCCTGGGTGGTTCTGTCAGTTGAGTGTTTGACTTCGACTCAGGTCGTGATCTCACAGTTGGTGACATTTGAGCCCTGCCTCAGGCTCTGTGCTGACAGCTCAGAGCCTGGAGCCTGCTGGGATTCTGTGTCTCCCTCTCTCTCTGCCCCTCCCCCCATTCATGCTCTCTGTCTCTCAAAAATAAGTAAACGTTAGAAAGACTTTTTTTTTTTTAACATGGGTGGGACAGCCAAGGCAGGACACCATCCCCAGAAGGTCACTCTCTGTACTCAGCCTTCCCAGGATTCCTCCCAAGCAAAGAGGAGGACCTGGAGGAGGGAGCACTCAGGATGGAGGAAGGCTGGTAACTGGGGTGATGTCCAGGAAGGACTGGCCAGGAGACGGTACCCCCAAGCAAGGGTTAGGGCATTAGAGGATGCCAATGACCACACAAGAATGGACTGCCTCAGATGCCCTTTCGGGCCTCCAGTGAGCTCTCCTGGCTCTGTAGTGTCCAGGCAGCTTCCAGAGGACGGAGACCCGGGGACAGCGGTGATCACTGTTTTCACACATGGAATGGCAGTGCATGTGCGGTCCCCTCTAGCCCTCACAAAACCAGACGAACTGCACAGGGAATGCTACCCAGTATCAGCAAACATCAACAAAAAGCCACTCAGAAGGAAGCAATACAAAACAGGCCCAATTTCATAAAAGTTCTCAAGGAAAAATTAGTTGAAACTTCATCTTGAAAAAACATTTCAATGATGAGGGGCGCCTGGGTGGCTCAGTTGGTTGTGTCAGACTTCAGCTCAGGTCATGGTCTCACGGTTCCAGAGTTTGATCCTTGCATCAGGCTCTGTGCTGACAGCTCAGAGCCTGGAGATGCTTCCGATTCTGTGTCTCCCTCTCTCTCTGCCCCTCCCCAGGATTCTGTTTCTTTCTCTCTCTCAAAAATAAATAAACATTAAAAAATTTTAAACCTTTCAATGATGACATTAATTTTGTTTAATTTATATTTTAATTAAATATAAAATATAACCACAACTATGCACCAACTCTTGGAAGGAAGAAGTGCTGTGAGTGTCAGGAAGTAGAGATAATTTTCCCCCAAACCTGACATGACGGTACCAGTGAATCCGCACAGCTCCTGCATGTTTCACTTTCGTGGCACCATCCTTAAAGGGTAATTGAAAAACTATTTGAATGTCCTATCAATTTTCACAGGGACCTCTTTCAATCAATGTGCTCTCTCTTTTTTAAATGTTTTAATGCGTATTTATTTTTGAGAGACAGAGAGAGAGAGTGCACACGAGTGGGGGAAGGATGGAGAGAGAGGGAGACACAGGATCCGAAGCAGGCTCCAGGCTCTGAGCTGTCAGCACAGAGTCCAACACAAGGCTTAGACTCACCAACTGTAAGGCCATGACCTGAGCTGAAGTCAGATGCTTAACCGACTGAGCCACACAGGCGCCCCGACAACATGCTCTGTTTTGAAGGGCCCATGGAATGAGGAGCATCATGAATCTTCTTTTTCCATCTCGAAGCACCCAGAGGCTTTGCCTGTGATGCCAGCAGTTTCCCCCATCACTGGCCTCAACTTCTTGAAATACAATTTTTGCAAGATCTATGATTTCACTTCACAATGGATGCAGATTCTTTCTGCATAGTGGGGTCTCTTGCTTGTCACACTTCAATCAAGGCAAGACGGATGGAGAGCTGAGGGTTTCTAGACTTCACACCACCTCCCCTCGCTGTTGGTTCAGGGCAGGCATGCTGCGGGGTGCCTTGTCCCTCCTGGAACCCCACAACACTTCCCACATTCTCTGCCTTGGGATTTCTCCATAACCATGAAATGTCACCCAGACCATGCAAGCACATCCCAACTTCCCTCTCCCCTCCCTCCCAAGGGACAATGGCCAGGAATAGTCTACCCAGTCCCTGAGAGGGTCCCAGTGGGACTGAGCCTCACTTTGTCCACAAGGGCACCCAGTCAATACCCCCCCTTTCATAAAGAAGTGCTGAGGCATAGGAGCACATGTACCCCAATGTTCATCGCGGCACTTTCTACAATAGCCAAAT
>NC_043711.1:78822526-78838102 GCF_006229205.1 Suricata suricatta | reverse complement strand
TTACAAGTAATTCATTTGTGAATATTTGTATTTTCTATGATTTTTGCTTTTCTACACAACTGTCCTAACTCCAGGTAATTATAGAACAAATACTCAGGTAATAAAGAACCCATGAGTTATCATTTTCCTACTTTACACTCAGATATACTGAGGCCGGAAGAGCCTAAGTAACAAAGTAGCAATCCCACAGATGGTAAAGAGTGGATAGAGGCCTGAGTTCACCTCCTGCACTGCTGGTGGGAATGAAAAGTGGTGCAGCCGCTCTGGAGAACAGTGTGGAGGTTCCTCAAAAAATTAAAAATAGAACTACCCTGTAGTCCAGGAATTGCACTACTAGGTATTTATCCAAAGGATACAGTTGTGCTGATTTGAAGGGGCACATGCACCCAATGTTTATAACAGTGCTTTCAACAATAGCCAAAGTATGGAGACAGCCCAAATGTCCATCGACTGATGAATGAATAAAGAAGTTGTGTGTGTATGTGTATATATATATATATATATATATATATATATATTTGTGTATACACACACACACACACACACACACACACACACACAATGGAATATTATTCCATGATCAAAAAGAACAAAATCTTGCCCTTTGCATAATGTGGATGGAACTAGAGTGTATTATGCTAAGTGAAACAAGTCGGAGAAAGACAAACATATGATTTCACTCATGTACGGACTTAAGATACAAAACAGATGCACATAGGGGAAGGGAAGGAAAAATAAGATAAAAGCGGAGGCAGAGGCAAACCATAGGTGACTCTTAAGTACAGAGAACAAATGAAGGGCTGCTGGAGGGGTTTTGGGTGGGGGATGGGCTAAATGGGTGATGGGCATTAAGGAGGGCACTTGTTAGCATGAGCACTGGGTGTTATATGTAAGTGAGGAATCATTAAATTCTACTCCTCAAATTATTATTATACTATATGTTAACTAACTCAGATTTAAATTTAAAAAAATAATATAAAAAAAGAAGAAGCCTAAGTTCATACAAAAAATCTCTCACTCACCGGTTTTGCAACCTGGGGCCAACTGTACTTCTTTGAACCTCAGTTTCCTTCTGTAAATCCTCAATGGGACAAACAGGATAGGATGATGGCACACATTTAATTAGTCAACCCACACGAGTGTGCTTTACTGTCTGTGTGCAATGCTCATTTGAGGATAATATCAATATTTTTATTCATGTAAAATGATGTCTTTCCTGCCACAATAATAGCAAAAATAATCAGGAAAATACTTTATAAACTTTAAAGTCCTATGCACATCTAAGGAATTAATTTTACTGCTGTGCAACCTCGGACCACTCACTTGTCTTCTCTGGGCTTTAGAGTTGTCATAAACAACGGGATGATCACTGTAATTCCTTCTAAGCATGATATCCACAATCTAATCAAATTTACAGACCTGCCAGGCCTTGGTCCAGGCCAGGAAAATCAACAACAACAAAAAAAGCAGATGAAAAATTAGGCCCTTACCTAGGTATGAGTAATCATCCAAAGACATCATAGTCCTTAAAATTTAGAAGTTTCAAAGACTTACATCTTCTTCATATAAAACAACAATAATAAAAACATTAAATTCCTGGAAGATACCGTTCCCGTTTTACAGATGAGGAGACTGAGTTCAGAGAGGTGATGTGAAGAGCACCAGTAATACCCGGAAGCCACCGCAGCAACGCCACCCTGAACGGTTCGTATGAGCAAGGCATGTGCTGTGCCCATGACCGGTACTACTGCACTGAATCCCCGCCACAGCTAAGTGAGGGCTGTACCATTTTCAGAGGAGGAAACAGAGGCAGAGACGTCCACAGCCCGGCTCTGCACTGACCCGCCGGCGCAGCGAGACCGTCCTTACCACGGAGGTATGAGTCCAGGCTGTGGTTTTCTGGAAAACCAGGGTGGATCTGTGACTGACGCGGCACGGGACGAAGGTGAGCACGTCAGCTCGCAGCGGGACGAGGACACTGCTGCTCACACGGTCTGCGTCCCCACCGGGCGGACGTGCGGCTGCGTCTTTGGGCGCTCTGGGTTCTTCTTAAGCCAGGTCACAGGGATATGGGGTGACGAGAATCCAGAGGACCTGTAGGTCACCTGGATGCTCCGCCCGGCTCAGAGCGCTGAAGGGGGCCTTGGAAGGAGTACGAGTAGGTGCTCCGGCCTGCAGGGAGAGACCGCCACACCTGAGAGGCATAGAGCTGCCAAAGGCCAGGGCGCCATGGGAAGCCCCAAGGCGTCCTCCCCTTAGGGTGTAAAGGTTAATCCCAACAGGAGTTGGATTCGAAAGCCAACATCAGAGGTCAGGCAATGACTGGACAGGGAGCAGCACAGCAGTGTGTGGGGGGCTGGCTCCCACCCACCCCTCGGGGCAAACCCCCACATCACTGGTCTCTGCTTTCCAGCTCTGCTAACTCACCAGCTTTTCTTGGCAACCCTATCAGGCAGGAGCTATTACCACCCCCATTTCACATATGAGGAAACTGAGGCCCAGACAGGCGAGGTAACTTGCCCACAGTTCACAGCGGATCAGTGGCAGAGCCAGGGTTCTTAGCCAGACAGTCAGCCCCAGGGTCTTTGTCTGTGGTCTCTGCTCAGGTCTGTCCTCCAGCCCCAAAAAGGGAATATCATGTCCATGCTCAAAGCCCAGGTCCTAGAAAAGCAGGGGGCATAGAGAAGAGCTTAGGAGCACAGGCTTCGGGGGTCCCACTCAAGTTTGCAATCCTGGCCCCTCACTGGCTGAGCCTGAGCAACGTAACTCTCTCTCTAAGCCTCAGCTGTCCCATCTGCGAACTGGGAGGAGTCTTAATTTTTCAGGTAAGTGCTGCTCTAGCTAAGTGGAATATAGTGATCACATAGTGATCACTCCAAAAGTGGTCTGTCATCATGCTATGCTCACAATAACCATCTGAGAAAGTGTTGTTCATCATGTTTCTAACATTAGAGAAAGAAAGGCTCAGAGAGGTTAGTGACTTGCCCACGGGCCTCACAGCATCCAGAACCCACGTTCCAAACCAAGGGTCGTGACTTGAGTCATGGGCTCTTTCTGTTACATCACAGCTGCCTTTACTTCTCTATAGTTGGTCGCATAATAGTCAATGAACTTTAATATTTTGCTACTTGCAGCCCAGCTTTGGGCTGGGCACCCCGAGACTGCAAACAGTCATGGCACGACACCCTCGGGGGACCCCATTGTCCAGAGGCCAAGCGAGGGTCAAGGCAAGGAATCGCCGGCAGGTCCCATGGGCCAAGGAGTGCCACAGCCGACAGGGCCCAGGCGAGGCACTGAGCGCTGGGCAGGCAGTGCTTTGCCTGAGGGCTCAGACAGCTGGCGGCAGCCTGGTGACGGGACACCCATCTGCTCAGCTCCAGAGTCTGGCCGCCTCTAAACGTAAGATCCAGAGTCTGCTTCAGAGGAGTGAGGGTCCCATCACAGAGGAGAGGCATCAGCAAGCAGACGGAGCCCCTCATCAGGACGCCCTGCGGGTCAAGTACCACAGTGGTGACGGAACCATGCACACAGTGGGGCCGTTCAGGGACAAGGAAATACCAGAAACAGAGCATGTAAGACTGAGTTTGAGAATAGACGTGAGTTGACACCGAGGTCTGTATTCTGCCGCAGGATGGGGAAGAAAAGTACAAAAGAGCACATTCAATTTGCAGACAGTCTGAAATCGGCCTGAATTGGCTTTTGACCCCAGCTCAGACCTCTCAGACCTCGGCCCCTCCTGTCCCATGTCAGCCAGGCAATGCGAGCATGACTGGGACACGGTAAGTGCCCTACAGGTGTCAGCCAAACACGAACAGAAGCCCAAGGTGGGGATACCGAAGAAGGGCTCTGTGGGCCAGAGTGGGAGGTACACTCTACAGGTGCACTCTCCCCAAACAGAAGGGGCCCTGAATGCCAGAAAAGGAAGAAAGATTAAGACAGAGAGAGGAAAAAATTCAGAGTGAGTCAGAAAGAAAAAATGATACTTGCTTTTCTGAGGACAAAAGACCAGTGGAATTTTCCACCCAGATCTGTATATCCCACTGCGGGGAAACGCTTCTCTTACTTCTGCTGCACATCGACAGAAAAGAACCTGGAGAAACTGAATGGCGAGTGGGATCATTCCCCAGGAATTCTTACAGCAGGCAGGTCAAGGCCTGTCCGGGAGAGAGAGGTAGGATGCAGGCTCAAATCCCTGGCCGGGAAGACGGGAAGACAGACGTGCTGTTTTGCCAGCTCTGCCTCCACCCACCCTTTGCTGGTAGCCGCAGGGGCCCTAAAGCCTTTCATATCCGCTCCCACCTGCTCACACCTCCTATAGGAAGCGGTCCTTCCCCACTTAGTGCGGTCCTGGAGAACTGTCAGTCCGCATTGGGGCTCCCCTAGGCCTGGCCAATCACAATACTCTATTCTGTTCGCACCCCACCTCCCCTCCTGGCCATTCTTTCTCCTAAGCTGATCCAAGCGGGACCGAAGCAGCTTGCGCTTCTGGGTCTGAACTGCTAGCGGGCAGCTCCCCCTAGTGGACAAAGTCCCGCACGGCCAGAAAGGACGAGAGAGGAGGCATATGGAGAGATCAGGATGGAGAGGAGGGAGGCAAGGAGAAGGAAGAGCAGGAGGGAAGGGAAAGAGAAAGGAGAGAGAAAGAGAGAGATTCGTTGAGAGAGAACTGAATAATAGAAAGGCACTCACTCTGCTTTCCAGCTAAGTGAGAATTCTGCCCTCTTTAAAATTGACTCTCAGAGACTTCCGGCTGAACCAGTCTTGATTTAAAACGTTCCTGGAAGAGACTTTGGTGCCCTGCAGTCCATAATCTCTGCTCTTTCCTGCAGCCAAGTGTTAAGGCAGAGAACTTTCTACCTGAAGAGCGCGTGGAATTGGGGAAGGGAAGTCCTGCTCCTTCTTGGTGAGGGTGTGGGGGGAGGAGGGAGGGAGGGAACTTAGGGTGAATGGCTCAGAGTTTTATCACCAGCCCAAGGCATCCTCCCTTTTCTCACCTTCATCCAGTGCTGCCCTGAGCCCCTGACCCAACCAGGCAGCACCCCCGGCCGCTGGCTGGTGTTTTCATGCCTGACTCTCCCAACCATGCTGCCCAGAGGGGCCGACAAGAGGCCGCGCCCACCTTTCCCCAGCTTGGGCGCCTGGGCCCACAAGGTGATCTTGGCCCTGACGGGGCGGCTCCTCCTCCGGGACCACCCAGCAAGCAAACTCACTCCCGTCCAGCGTGGCCTCCGCCTGCCACGTGTGCTTCAGAGAGTAGGGCCCATCTGAGTTCCTTGTGACCTGTGAGGGCTCCACCATGTGGACCTTGTGTCTGTTCTCCATCCAGGTGAGACGTAGGTGCGAGGGGTACAAGTGACTCGCGTGACAGGTGAGATCCACTCTCTGATGTGCATGGATGTACGTCCCAGAGGTGTTGGTGGTGATCTTCGCGGTGGGGACCACTAGACAAGCAGAAAGAAATGTGTGTTGAAATTCCCTCTGCCTGGCTGGCCCTCTTCCTTCTCCAGACACGAGACCGAGACCTGTCACTCTCTCCTCTATTAACTTTTTTTTTTTTTAGAAATGTTTTCTTATATACTTAATGTAAGGCAAATAAAGTAAAGTGTTAACGTTCATCAAATATGGGTAGGGGTACCTAGATGTCTGGTATGTTATTTTTTTTTGTATGTTTGAAATATTTCATACCATGAAATACAATTTTAAGAATTACTGGCGCTCCTGAGTAGCTCAGTCACTAAAGCGTCCGGATCTTGATTTCAGCTCAGGTCATGATTTCACTAGTTCAAGCCCCGCATCAGGCTCTGTGCTGACAGTGCAGAGCCTACTTGGGATTCTCTCTCTCCCTCTCTCTCTCTGCCCAACCCCTGCTTTCTCTCTCTCTCTCTCAAATAAAATAAGCAAACATTTAAAAAAATAAAAAATAAATAAAATATGATGTCCACAAGGACAGGGATTTAATTTATTCATTGCTATATCCTCACATCTAGAACAGTGCCTGGTTCACAGTGGATATTTGTTATTTGTTGAATGAATAAGACATTTTTTTAAATTTAAACATCATAACAATGATATCAATAGAGCAGAGACGTTTGGAATGGAAGGTTGAGACAAGATCATAAGATAAGAGTAAGATGATGATGATGATGATGATGGTGATGGTGATAAACGGAAGGTTGAGGCCGAACATTAATAAACCACTTACTGTGTGTCAGGCACTGTACTAGTGCTTCATAAGGAATAACTCATGTGATCCTCACGAGAAACCTACAAGGGCTTATTTTTATACTCATTCTAAGAGGGGACCGAGGCACGAAGAAGGCAGGTGACTTCCAAGATCATACCAGTCGTAAAGTGGTACAGCCAGAATTAAACCCAGACGGTCGGCCCCTGAAACTCATGCTTTTAATGGCTATGCTGTGTGGTCAGACTGAGGAATCTCAGTCTCCGGGGCTGAAGTGGGGGCTTTGGGCACAAGACTCTGAAATCCAATGCTGCTGGGAAATGACACGTCTTCCCCCACCCCCCACACTTACTGCCCACCCACCTGGGGCACTTGGGAGAGGTTCATGGTCTTCCACAGGGGCTCCCCCAGTGCCCTATGGGTGACTTCACAGGTGATCTCCAGTGAGAGGTCTTGGAAGGTCAGTGTCACCCACACCTTACTGGTGACAAAGTAGTTGCCTGGGTTGTTAGTCACCGGGTGCTGAGCTGAGGCTGGGCGCTCATCTCTGCCCTTCATCCAGGTGACATTGAAGTTCCAGGAGCTGAAGGGGCTGGCGGTACAGTTGAAAGGCACCGGGTTTCCCACGGTTGTCCTCCAAGACGGGCCCGTCAGAGAGATGAAGGGCTGCCCGGCTGTGAAAGAGAGCTCGTGACATCTGACCCTCACCAGCCTGTAAACTGCCCGTGGAATGTCGGGCCTTGTGGACTTACTATGTGCTGTGTCTGGTTCTGGCCTTGGGGCGCATGAGGCAGATGTCAAGTAAACGGACAAACATATCTTTATAACTGGGGCTCAATTTCAGGGAAACAAAGTGCAGATGTAAACAAAAAAAACAAAAACGCCAGAAGGCTTATTCTAGAAGAAAATAGAAGAAGGTGGAGGAGGTGACATTTTGAGCTGAAACCGAGGGATGGATAGGAGCCAGCCATGAGAAGGGGCGTGGGAAGACATTCTAGAAAGTGGGAATGGCAGGTAAGAATGCCTGGGAGGAAGCGCGTGGTGGGCTTGAGAGGCTGAGAGACCTGTAGGACCCTAACATCACGGGCAAAGAGGTCCAGATAGACCTGTGGTACAGGCTCCTGACTCTGTTCTGAGCATGACCGGAAGCTGCTAGAGACTGTGAACACAGGGCCAGGTGGCCTCGTGGACATGGTTTAAAAGGACACAGTGGGGGGCGCCTGGGTGGCTCGGTCAGTTAAGCCACCGGCTTCAGCTCAGGTCATGATCTCGTAGTTCGTGGGTTCGAGCCCCGCATCGGGCTCTGTGCTGACAACTTGGATCCCGGAGCCTCTCTCTCTGACCCTCCTCTGCTCGCACTGTCTCTCTCTGTCTCTCAAAAATAAATTTTTAAAAACTCAAAAAATTAAAAAAAAAAAAACAAGAACACGGTGGTTGCTCTGTGGGGATGGAAAGCAAGTGGCAGGAAGGGAGCAGTGACAGCAGTGAGGAAGTGACACAGGACTGCCTGGACCAGGCTGGTGAGCGATGGGGGGCCTGAGACCCACTGGGCAGATGCAGCCACCAGGACCTGGTCACAGACTGATGGGGTGTGGGGGACACAGTGGGTTATGGGCAAATGCCTCCCAGGCTTTCCTGTCGCGCATCTGGGTGATGTTTCTAGTTTCGGGGAGAAGTGTGGCAAGGACGCAAAGATCTCCCTTTTGGATACCGGTGTGACATTGAGGGCCACCGCGGACAGGGATCTCCTAATCAGGTCTTTCCTGTCCACATCTGTGCTTGCTCACCTCCAGGGACAGGGAGCTCTCTCCCCTGAGGCAGCTCTCCCCTTTCTGTCTAGCCTAGCATCTGTGCCCTAGAGTCATCCCAGGACACCTGCAGGGCCAGACTCCCCTTCCCCTCCTGACAGCCTGCAGGGACGTGACAGCAGTGACCTCTGCAAGTCTTCACTGTCCCCCCCTGTGCCCCTGCTCTGAGCCCGTTTGTGAGCTGGGTGCTGGGGACACACACATGTGTCAGACAGGACCTCCACGCTCAAGGAGCACCTGGTCAGGTGTGTGGGTGTGGGGAGGAACACAAACCAGCACCGACAACACAGGGTTCTGGGTGATGGAAGGCGGCTCAGGAGGCTGCGGAGCGTGTCCTCTTAGCCCCCAGCTCCAGAACATTCTGTGTCTTGCTCTCCTCTGAGCAGACCCTCGCAATAATCATCACCCCACCGCACAGCACACCCTGTGGTGCTTAGGACATTTCCGGGTGTGTGTTTATTTTCAATTGCATCCCACTGTGGGAGGCTGGTATTATTGTCCCCACTCTCTGGAAGAGGAGACGGAGACAGAGAGGTTTAGTGACTTGTGTGAGGTCACGCAGCCTGCTGGGGGCTAAGGAGGGGGGTTGGACAGGTCTGTCTGACCTCGAGTCCTACGATCTTCCTGCAGGGCCTGCGGTGCCATCACTCAGGGAGGGGGTGGGCAGGGGAGGTCTCCCTTCTGTCTCTCACCGTCACACCCTCTCTGACCTAGATCTGCGAGCCACTCAGACCAGAGCTGACATCAGGGAGGCTGGTGAGAGGTGGGCTCCTCCATCCCCCCTGCTCCCCCAGTCTCTCTTCCTTGTGTCCTCCTGGCCCCCAGCCCCCACCACCTTTGTTCCCTGCAAGTGAAGACAGGGTACACACAGCACCCTGGCAGGTAGACAAAGGGCTCCGTGAGGTCCTCTGGGCTCCCGGCCCCTGTACAGGCAGCTGGATTCGGTAAAATCCCTGAGGACCTCCCTACCACTCTGAGGGTGTCTCTGGGCAGCACCCAGGACTTACCTGTGAGTCCCAGCAGGAGGGTGGGCAGCACGGAGGTCAGGGCCTGACCCCGAGGAGCCGCCATGGTGAGGAGGCTCCGGGTCCCTGGTCGTGCTGGGCCCCCACCCTGGAGAAGGCTCTGCACGGGCCCAGGAGCCACTGCCTTGTCTCCCGACAGCCGAGGGCGGGCCGTGCTCTTCCTGGACACACACCCTCCCGGGCCTGGAGCTGCGGCTTGAGCCACACGGACAGAAGTGGTCACTATGGGCCTCCTTCCAAACCCCACAGCCTCCGGTCCGGAGTGTGCAGCTGGGGAGGTGTCTGCTGCCTCTGGCTTGGGTGGTGACTGGGGTCCTCCGAAGGGGAGCCTGCGGGGGCTGGGGACCCTGCCCCCTCCCGCCAGGCTTGGAGCCACAGGGCCCCCTGTGATGTGGTGACAGCCTCCTCCATGCTGAGCAGACGTGGCCGAGCCTGCTCCGGCCAGCCCGTGGCGGCTCCTGGGTCTACAGAATGGGTTGGTCGGTGAAGTGAGCTGGGACGTCCAAGGCCAAATAAAACCAAGTAAGTGCACAGACAGGGAAACCAGCCCCTGCCCTGCCGCCTCCCTGGGCCGGCACCGTACGGCTCGGCTTCTCTCGAGGCCCAGAATCCACTCCGAGGCCACAGGCCAGGGGAAGCCGAATGTCGAACACGGCTACCAACGCCCTGGCCTCTCTCTGTCCCCTAGCTGCTAGGGTTCGCCTCTCCATGCTAGTCCCTTGCCCCCATACACAACGACTGGCCACGACGACCGCCATCCTTCATTGCTGTCACCAGCGCCTCGCGCTGTGCTGGGCACGTGGTGGGTACTCGCTGTAATGAATGGGACCAGGTATGTTCTCGGGGCTGGTTCACAGCAGCAAAGTCTGGCTGGGCCCAGCCCTCCCACCTCCCCAGGCTCTGTTCGCCCAGCTAACTGTGGGGGGGGCTCTCAGCCTGGGGGAGACGGGTTTGGACTCCCCTCACTGCCTCAGCCGAGCAAGGCACTCCCAAAGGACAGCTCCTCGGGACGAGGATGCCTGCCGGAAGAGGAAGCCGTTTGTCCCCTCCAGGTGTCTCTTGAGGCAGATGGCGGACTTGCCACACTGGCCAGAGAAGGAGGAACTGAAACCAGACAGGGTGGCGGAGGTGCAGCCTGAACTTCCGCCACGAGAGGGGAGGCGGACCTCGGAGAGCCCCCAGGGAGGACGATGGCCAAGCTCAGAGCTGTTGGTGGCCTACTCAAGAGGGCCCCAGAAGCAAGAGACTGCAGGATGGAGTCTGGGGAGCTGGACGAGACCGTGCACGAGGCACCCCACCACCACACACGCGTGCACGCCCATCCACGCATGCATGCACACAGGGCCCCCACCTGGGACCCGACGCAGGGACAGGAGGAGAAACAAACCTGGGACCTGATGTGGGGACAGGAGGAGAAACAAAAGAACCACTTTGTGAAGGAGGGACTTGGGGGCAGTGCTGGGTGCAGTGAGGGAAGGTGCGATGCTG
This sequence comes from Suricata suricatta, assembly GCF_006229205.1. Taxonomy (NCBI): domain Eukaryota; kingdom Metazoa; phylum Chordata; class Mammalia; order Carnivora; family Herpestidae; genus Suricata; species Suricata suricatta. Next base: position 78,827,600 of record NC_043711.1, on the reverse strand, counting down.
GCCCTACACTGGCCGTGACGTTGACATCTGGAAACAGCTTTGGCTGGGCTGGGCTTCGGCCTGACACAGAAGAGCTTTTTCACAGGTGTTTGATGAAAATTCATCCCTGATCATCCATTCGTTCAACTATCATAGAGCATCTTCTGACAAGTGTCCAGAAATGTGGGCTCTGCCTAAGGGATAGAGAGGCAGGCAGAAGAAACATGACAGGGCCAGGCTGGAAGCAGGGCTCGGAGACAAATCAAACCAGTTCAGGCGGGCGCCCCTGAAAAGTTCCATGAAGTGGTTGCGCCAACCACAGGACCTTGGTCACACCGGAACCTCGGTTTCCTCAACTGTAGCAAGAGGCTCGTGATATCTACCTGTGACTGAGTCTTATGCATGTAACCTCTAAAGTCCTGAGCATAAAATAAAAGCTAATAAATGTGAGTTTCCGTCCTGAGAAATGCAACTGGATCCTGATCTCTCTGATGCCTCTTCTGCCTGCTAACTCCTCCCACTCACCTTTCTGCCCAGAGCTCAGCCTGTCTCCACGGCAACGCTTAGGGAGCCACAGGCAGTTGTAGATTTCTAGTATCCACGCTGAAAAACTAAAAGAAACATGAAATTAATTTCAGCTGACATACTTTCACCCGACATCTGAAATCTTATGGTTTCAACCTGTAAACATGATGAAAATACTGTGATATTTTACATCATTTTTTCCTCTAGTCCTTGAAAGTTTCAACAAAGTGAAATGTATGTTGTAGGTTAGCAAACTGAGTAAAAAATTGAAAATCATTAACTTGCTGTTTTGGCTTCTGTACATTGCTTTGCAGATGTATCTTCTGTTCACTGTTCTGACTCCATGGTGACCGCTATGTGGCTCTCTGTTGGAATGATCAGAAGGTGCTAACCTCGCCTGTAAGTTTGCCTGCTTTCTAAACAGACAACTTAGGTCGTAAATTGCACTCCCACCCCCCTGTTTGAAGCTGACCAGACAAAGCACACGTGTGGGAAGTCATGTATTCACTGTCTCACAGAACCTGGAGTGCCTGACTATAATTGGTCATTTCAAGACCCTCTTAAGACAAAGAACTTTAAAACTTAGGGTCCCGCCAGAACTACTGTTGGTTTGTAAAAATGTGACTGGGTGTCTGAAATGCTGTAAACTTTAATTGGTTGACTAAATGATGATGTTTGCTGCCTTGCTAAAGTCAATACAAGCTCACTGCTACCTTTGTTCGGGGCCATTCTCTGCTCCTTAACACCAGGGAGATCGGGTTTGGCCGTAAATAAAATCTTGCCTCGCTTCTATTTGGCTTTTGGTAGTCTTTATCATCACCCTGTTAGAGATAAGATCCTCAAGGTTACTAGAAGCCAACGCCAGAGATCTCTCCATACTCCATTTGAATCTTTTCCATCCAGGAAGTGAAGGAAGCTCCTCTCTGCAGATTGCAGAGAAGAGAACGGAGACCAAAGGAGAAGCAGGCAGCTTCTTGACCTGACTTCACCTCTTGGGACCACCAGAGAGGTGGGAGAAAAGGCAGGGATAGTTGGTAGCCATGTAGTTTGAGGGAAAAGCCAAAAATTAAAAGGTAATTGCCAACTAACCTGTGATGGGAGATCAGAACTGTGGTTGCCTTTGGGGATGAGTTGGGGACAGTGATTGAGAGGGAAGGGGCATGAAGGAACTTTCTGGGGTGATAGTTTGGTTGGGGTTGTTGATTGGAATGTTTGTTTACACAGGCGTTTGTTAAACTTCAGCCAACAGACACTTAAGATTTGTATATTTCACTGTATGCAAATTTAACATTTAGGAACAGGAAAGCTGTAAGCAAATTTCAAACTTTAGTCATGCTGATTTAGAAGGAAGTATACTGATGTCTGGAATTTACTGATGGTGCCATTGAAATGCACCAAAAATGAGATGGATGGATGGATGGATGGATGGATGGATGGATGGATAGATGGATGGATGGATGGATGGATGGATGGATGGATGGATGGGTGGATGGATGGATAGATGAATGGATGGATGGATGGATGGATGGATGGATAGATGGATGGATGGATGGATGGGTGGGTGGATGGATGGATGGACGGATGGATGGATAGATGGAAGGATGGATGGATGGATGGATGGATGGGTGGGTGGATGTAGGGATGTGTGATAAACCAAGTATAGTCACATGTTAATGGTAGAATCTAGGTGGTGGCTATATGGTGTTCACTATAAAACTCTTTGATGGGATGCCTGGGTGGCTCAGTCTATTAGGATCCAACCCTTGATCTCAGCTCAGGTCTTGAACTCAGTGTCCTGAGTTCAAGCCCTGTGTTGAGCTCCCTGCTGGGCGTGGAACCTACTTTAAAACATTTTTGACAAAATCGTATAAAAGGTATGTTGCACATTTTCATAGTAAAATGAAAAAGAATTTTTCTTCCATGTTGTTTCATCTTGTCTAGCTGCCCAGCCCCTTTTGAATGCCTTTACTGTGTATTACAAATTTCCAGCCTCAAGAGTCCCGAAGGCAGAACCCAGGACACCCGAAGCCCGGCCTCCCTTGCAGCTCGGATGCAGGCTCAAGACCTGCACCCCTCAAATCACACCCAGACTCCCACTCAGAGTGTGTAATCCATGCATGTCGTGCGTGTGCTCATGTGAGTGGAGGCCAGCTGTGACGCCGGCTCTGCTTCCCCAGACCTCGCAAGGCTGAGTTCCTGTCCCAGAAACGGTCTTGGCAGGGCAGGGGCAGGGGCGGCAGCAGGGCCTGCTGTTTCCTCCCCAAGCCAGTTGTGAGGTGCCAGGCATCATTCCGAGAAGCTGAGTGCTCCTGATTGTTCCGTGAGTCCTCTTTATCCTTTTAATAAACTCCTTCCTTTTTTCTTTGCCGAAAACAGCAGTTGCCAAGGAGGAAGCCCGAGAGGTGGGCCTGAACCGACCCTCCTGTAGATAACAGGTGGGGATCCGGATGTTCCCACGGGCCTCTGGGAAGCACAGATGCTGAAAGGGCTGCGGGAGGAGGCTTTCCAGTTCTGTGCCGTGCATGGAAGGAGCTTGGATGCTCTTCTACCGTTCTAACGACACGTAGATAGCTGAAAATCCACAACTTCTCTTAGATCTGTCGGAGAATCGAGGTCACAGGGCAAGCTACTGACCCCCAACTTGGAGAGATAGACGCGTAAGATGGAGAGAATGGCAATTTACTGGAGCAGAAACCTCCGTGGGGGCCAGTCCTGGGATCGGAAAACCCTGTCTGTTATTGATGGATCGCTGGAGGCTCAGCGTGGACAAGTCTGAGAGATAAAAACCCCAGGGGCACCGTCCTGAGGGGACCCCATGCCTTTGGGAGCCTTACCACCAGAAGTCCTACTGGATTCTCTTAGTGACAATCGGAGAAAAATACCTCCGTGCTTCAGTCAGGGGGAGGGGAAAGGAACCATTTGGAACTAAGCCAGAACATTCCATTCTTAACAAGGCTTGCTCTTAAGAGAAACTACTTAACCTCAGCCTAAGCTACTGTGGTTTTGTAGAAGCCTAACTGACTTGAGACAAGGGAAATACCCAACTCCATCCCCCTCTAGCCATCCTCTAGGGCCCACCGAAGGGGGCTGAGGGAGCTGAGAAACTCTTGTGAAGGTCATGGCCCAGAGGCTCAGGCTCACTAAAATACTGTGACCTAATCATAGAATGCTTCCCCTCCCCCCACATCTCACTGCCACATTACCAAAGACCTATTTACCAGAGTTATTTTACCCACGACATCATGTCCAGCCTTCAACGAAAAATCACAGATCACCCTCAAAGGCAAAACACAGTTTAAAGAGACAGAGAAAACATCAGAGCCAGGCTCAGACACAGCAGGGATGTTGGAATTATCTGTCCAGGAATTTAAAATAACTAGGTTTGGGGCACCTGGGTGGCTCAGTCAGTTAAACGTCCGACTTTGGCTCAGGTCATCATGTTGCCATTGGTGAGTTTGAGTCCTGTGTCAGGCTCTGTGCTGACAGGTCAGATCCTGAAGCCTGCTTTGGATTCTGTGTCTCTCTCTTTCTGCCCTTCCCCCGCTCACACTCTGTCTCTCTCTCAAAAATAAATAAACATTGAATGTGTAAATTGCTTTGGGTAAGAATGACATTTTAACAATGTTTATTCTTCCAATCCATGAGCACGAATGTTTTTCCATTTCTTTGTGTCTTCTTCAATTTCCTTCATACGTCTTCTATAGTTTTCAGCATACAGGTCTTTTACATCTTTGGTTAGGTTTATTCCTAAGTATTTTATGGTTTTTCGTGCAATTGTGAATGGGATCAGTTTCTTGCTTTCTCTTTCTGTTGCTTCATTTTTAGTATATAAGAATGCAACTGATTTCTGTACATTGACTTTGTATCCTGCAACATTACTGAATTCATTGATCAGTTCTAGAAGGCTCTGGTGGAGTCGATCGGGTTTTCCATGTAGAGTACCCTGTCGTCTGCGAAAAGGGAAAGTTTGACTTCCTCTTTGCCGATTCTAATGCCTTTTATTTCCTTTTGTTGTCTTATTGCTGAAGCTAGGACTTCCAGCACTATGTTAAACAACAGTGGTGACAGTGGACACCCCTGTCGTGTTCCTGATCTCAGGGGGAAAGCTCTCAGTTTTTCCCCATTGAGGATAACATTGGCTGTGGGCTTTTCATAAATGGCTTTTATGATGTTTAAGTAAGTTCCTTCTATCCCAACTTTCTCGAGAGTTTTTATTAAGAAGGGATGTTGTATTTTGTCAAATGCTTTTTCAGCATCTATCGACAGGATCATATGATTTTTTTCTTTTGTTTTGTTGATGTGGTATATCACATTAATGGATTTGTGAAGGTTGAACCAGCCTTGTAACCCAGGAATAAATCCCACTTGATCAAAATGGATAATACTTTTTATATGTTGTTGAATTCGATTTGCTAGTATCTTGTTGAGTATTTTTGCATCTGTATTCATTAAGGATATTGGCCTGTAATTCTCTTTTTTCGTTGGGTCTCTGCCTGGCTTAGGAATAAGAGTGATATGTGCCTCATAGAATGAGTCTGGTAGTCTTCCTTCCATTTCTATTTTTTGGAAT
>NC_043711.1:78803634-78822426 GCF_006229205.1 Suricata suricatta | reverse complement strand
CCCGCCAGAACTACTGTTGGTTTGTAAAAATGTGACTGGATGTCCTGAAATGCTGTAAACTTTAATTGGTTGACTAAATGATGATGTTTGCTGCCTTGCTAAAGTCAATACAAGCTCACTGCTACCTTTGTTCGGGGCCATTCTCTGCTCCTTAACACCAGGGAGATCGGGTTTGGCCCGGCCATAAATAAAATCTTGCCTCGCTTCTATTTGGCGTTTGGTGGTCTTTATCATCACCCTGTTACAATGTAGCCCTACTAAAGCAATAAATCTGTGTTTACTATAATATATATATATATTTTTTACACTGCTTCCGTTTTTAGATTTAAATTTACATTAATTAAAATGAAATACAAGTAGGGGCGCCTGGGTCACTCCGTTGGTTAAGCGACCGACTTCAGCTCAGATCATGATCTCACCATTCATGGGTTTGAGCCCCACATCGGGCTCTGTGCTGACAGCTCAGAGCCTAGACCCAGCTTCGAACTCTGTGTCTCATTCTCTCTCTGTCCCTCCCCGACTTGTGCTCTGTCTCTCTCTGTCCCTCAAAACTAAATAAATGTAAAAATAATTTTTTTAAGATTTAAAGAAATACAATTAGAAATTCAGTTTCTCCACCCACCGCATTTTTCACAGAACTAGAACAAATACTAAAATTTGTATGGAACGTGAAAGACCCCAAATAGCCAAAGCAGTCTTGAGAAAGAAGAACAGAGCTGAATCTATCACAATCCCAGATTTTAAAATATACTACAAAGCTCTAGTTATCAAAACAGTATGGTACTAGTCCAAAAACAGATGCATTAATCAATGGAACAGGATAGAGAGCCCAGAAATAAATCCACGCTTATATGGTCAATTAATCTACAACCAAGGAGGCAAGAATATGCAATGGGAAAAAAAGACTGTCTCTTCAACAAATGGTGTTGGGAAAACTAGACATCTACATGCACAAGAATGAAACTGGACCGCCTTTCTTGCACCACACACAAAAATAAACTCAAATGGATGAAACACCTAAATGTGAGACCTGAAATCATAAAACTCCTTAAAGGAAACATAGGCAGTCATCTCTCGGGCATCAGCCTTAGCGACATATTTCTAGATCTGTCTCCTGAGGCAAGGGAAACAGAAGCAAAAATCAACCATTGGGGCTCCATCAAAACAAGAAGGTTTTGCACAGAAAAGGAAACCATCAACAAAATGACAAGATAACGAACTGAATGGGAGAAGATATTTGCAAATGACGTATCCAATAGGGGTTAATATCCCAAACATACAAAGAACTTCTACAACTCAACATGAAAAAAAAAAAAAAAACACAAACAATCTGATTTTAAAATGTTGGAAAATGTTTTTCCAAAGAAGACATCCAGATGGCCAACAGACACATTGAGAAGAGGCTCAATCACTCATCATCAGAGATGTGAATCAAAACTACAGTGTTACTTCAAAAATCACTATTTTCTAGGTAATACTTTGATGCTTAGCACTTGTATTATATTTCTGTTGGTTTGCATGTCTATATCACCACCAAGACACTTCTGTTATTATCTGAGCACCAAAAAATTATTTGATAAATGAATGAATGAACAAGCGAATGGAAAAAAAAAATGACAGTGAGATGTCACCTCACACCTGTCAGAATGGCTAAAATCCAAAAGATAAGAAACAACAAGTATTGGAGGAGTTGGAAAGCTTGTGTGCTGTTGGTGGGGGTGTAAACTGGGGCAGCCACCATGGAAAACAGTGTGGGAGTTCCTCAAAAAATTAGAAGTAGAACTACCATATAATCCAGGAGTTCTACCATTGGGTATTCACCCAAAGAAAATGAAAACAGTAATTGTGGGTTTTTTTATGTCTTTATTTTTATTTTTGAGAGAGAGACACTGAGTGAGGGAGGGGTAGAGAGAGAGGGAGACACAGAATCTGAAGCAGACTCCAGGCTTTGAGATGTCAGCACAGAGCCCAACAAGGTGTTTGAACCCATGAACCGCAAGATCATGACCTGGACTGAAGTCAGACACTCAACCGACTGAGCCACCCAGGCCCCCCTGAAAACACTAATTTGAAAAGATATATGCTCCCTTACATTTATTGCCTTATTTACAATAGCCAAGATATGGAAATAACCTAAGTATCTGTCCATAGATGGATAAAGAAGATATGCAATGGAATATTACTCAGCTGTAAAACAGAATGAGATCTGGCCATTTGCAACAACATGGATGGACCTAGGGAGTATAATGCTAACTGAAATAAATACTATATGATTTCACTCATATGTGGAAATTAGGAAATAATCCAAATGAACAAATTAAGAAAAAAAAAAAAGAAACAAACCAACCCCAGAGTCTTGAATACAAAGAGCAAACTGGTGATTGCCAGAGGGAGGTGGGTGGAGGATGGGTGAAAGAAGTAAAGGGAATAAAAGTACACACTTATGTTGACGAGCCCTGCGTGACGTAGAGAATTGTTGGCTTATTGTATTGCACACCTGAAACTAATACAACACTATGTTTACTTCCAATAAATGTATATGTAGATTTCATTTCCTTTGTGGCACTGGCCGCATTTCGAGTACTCAGTAGCCAAATGCAGCTAGTGGCTGCCATTTTGGGCAGTACTGTGTTGGGTGAAACATCCCTTCCTCAGCAAGGCCATCCCTTCTCTGATGCCCACCCCACCCCTGCCCACCGCATAGGTTCTGGAACTTCTCTTGCATAGCATGTATCACAGCTGTAATTTGTCTTTGGATTTGCAATTAGCTACATAATTTCGTTTATTAGACTGTGACCTCTGTGAAGGCAGCCGCCATGTTTTTGTTCACCAGTGTGAATTAGTGAGGGGAGCTTAGTAAGTGCTCAGTGAACATTGTTTGGATGGGTAGATGGACGGATGGATGGATGGATGGATGGATGGATGGATGGATGGATATTTGGATAAACAAACAAACAAATAAGAGAGGATGTGCCCTCTGGAGGTAAGGAAAAGAGGTAGGCACTACTAATGAGAAAGCACAGAAGGCTTCTTGGAGGAAGTGATTTTTGTCTTCAAGGACCCTGCTCTGCCCTGAGGCTTCAATCATACCATCTTCAAGAAAGAAAGCGACTGGCAACACCAGACTGGGGGTGTAGGGGGTGGGTAGCCACGGACAGTGTGTCATGTGAAGCTGGAAGTCTTGAGGAGAAGTGGGAGATTGGAATCCTTCTGGGGGTGGTCTGAGGAGTGCCAAGGTACCCACAAGGCTCACCCAGGCTGAGCCTCGTGCCCGCTGAGTGAGGCTGGGTTTCCTGAGTGGAGTCACGCCAGTCTTCTTCCTGATTCCAACGACAGCAGGAAGTGGATCTCAAACAATGTGCAAGCACATCTTATGGGAGGAGGGCCCCAAGAGGTCTCATCATGCGAGTGGACCCCAGCCCTGGCAGAATGGGCTGAGAAGCCAGGGAGAGAGGGCTCCTAGTTCCTCAGCAAAAGGACAACGATGGTCCCTTAAACCCACCCTTGTGCTGCAAGGACCCCTTTACCATTCGCCTCCACCTCATCTTCTCAGACAAGGCTTAGACTCAGCTTCGACAAGCCACCCCTGTTGCCCTACTGCTCCTCCAAAGATCTGTGTGTCCCCAAGACGGTGACCCACCTCCTTAAGGGCAGGCATCATGGTCCACTTGCTCCACGTCTGGGTCCTCAGTGCCTAGCCCAACACCTGACACAGAAGCGCCTCCTAATACATTTGCGGAATGGATTCGTTTCATTATGAGTTGGTTCATCCCTCCAAGAGCTCTTCATAGAGCTCCAGTTACACACCAGGCTCCAGCAAGTCACTGTGCAAGTGAGCATTGGGTAAGGCAGGTCTCCACCCTCCGGCAAGCCATGTTCTAGAGAGGATCCTGAAAATAGAGGAACAAGTGTGCACCATACGTTCAGGGACAGTTAACTGGCAGGAAGGACCGTATGCAAAAACCTCCCGGGGGAAGAGACTTGTGGGCTGAGACCTGAATGAAGGGAAGCCACGGGGCCATCTTGGGGAAGAGTGTTCCAGAGACGGAATCCACATGCAGGGTGGGCTTGAGCTGGGTGTGGCTGGATGACAGCAAGGTCACTGTGTGGGAGCAGAGGGAAGGGGGCAGACAGCCATGAGAGAAACCATGGCCCCAGTCTTGTGGGCTGTAGCGAGGAGGTGGATTGCAATCTGGGTGCCCCGAGTCCATAGGTGAGGGCAGGGGAGCCACAGGACCTGATGCCTCAGGTGGCTCAGGGAGTGGGGAGGGAGGAGGACCAGAGAGGAAGCGTAGCGGGTGGTAGGGATGGTAGGGGAGGAAGCAAGAGGCCATGGCAGCTGTGGAGTCTGGGGGAGACAGTGGGAAGGGGAGATAGACATTTGCAAGGTGTCAGCCTGTGAAGGGTTTGCACACGGCATGGGGGAGGGGCTACGAGAAAAGAACGGAGAGGAGAGGCGGAGAGCTGCAGGGCTGGGGTTGTGATCCAGGTCTGCCACCAATTTTCAGCAAGACCTTGGGCCATCTCTCTAGGCCTCAGATTCTACAACTGGACATGGAGGGGTTTGGGCCAGGTGACCTCAAAGGTCATCCCTGCTTGAATATTCATGAGCCGGGTTCTTTTCCTGCAGTCCACCAGCCCAACCCAGGCCTCCCTCACATGATGTCTGCTGAGCCTGCTTCCCCAGACAAGGGGCGGGGTCAGTGTCATGGGCATGAGATCCCTGCAGCTGGACGGGGCCCACATGGGGAGACTCACACTTGATGCTCTACCATCACTGGCTTGAAACACTTCATGATTTTTTAACAAGGGGCCTATATTTTCAGTCTGCACCAGGCCCTCTTAATTATGCGGCCTGAGCTGCCACATGCCGTGGCCCCCACGCTGAGAGGAGGTGAGCTGTCCCAGAGGAAGCAGGCACCCTGAAGCGGGGTGGCGGCGGGGAGGAGAGGGGGCCACTCAGGTCATTGTGCGCCTGGACCAGCGGCCCTGACTGGGGCCCTCTGTGGCACCTGGGTCCCTGCTGTGGCTGGCACCTCCTCACCCCTCCAGACTCTCTGATCTCCCCCACAATGCCAACAACGCCCTGCTCCAGGACCGAAGACTTTGACCACTTGGGTGGATCGACTCCAGTGACCCCACTCCCATAAAGCAAAAGAAAATAAAAGCAAATAACAGGATGTGACAGGTGAAGATCAAGGCCCAAAGAGTGGCTTTGATGATGGACTTGCAGGCTCCATGCTCTTAGGGAGGGGGGCCCATGCGTGGGAGCAGGAGGAAGAAAGTGAAACCCAGGGAGAAGAAGTGACTGGCTTCATAGAGACCCGCAGCCACGCGGGAGCGAACGGGGAAGTTCCAGAGAGGTGCCTTTCACCTTCAGAGAAAGAAAGGCTTTCTAACAATGAGCGCTGCTGTCCAATAGTGAAACCTCTTACATGCTGAGGGGGAACTTCCCTTCACCGGGGGCCTACAAGTCCTGTCATGGGACTGGACGCATGTCACGGATGCTGGAGGGAAGTTCTGGCAGAGTGGTGGGACTAAGAACGGGCTTTTCAAACCATGGGCCACAATGCAATCAGTTGGTTAAGCGTCTGACTTCAGCTCTGGTCATGATCTCACGGTTCGTGAGTTTGAGCCCCGCATCGGGCTCTGTGCTGACAGCTCGGAGCCTGGAGCCTGCTTCGGATTCTGTGTCTCCCTCTCTCTCTGTTTCGCCCCTGCTCACATTCTGTCTGTCTATCTGTCTCTCTCTCCAAAATAAATAAACATTAAAATCTTTTCAATAAAATAAAATAAAATAACGGAAAAGATAGGAGACGACAGAAGAGAAGACAAGACGAAATGTCGGGATTTATCCCACATAGTTAGGAAAAATGCCATTTCTTGAAAGTTTCTGTGTGTGTGTGTGTGTTCACACTGGATAGTGACATAAAGTGCATTACTAACGATGGGTGCTAATCAGAATGATCAACAGCCTCAGGACGTTCTTCTCCAAGAATCTCCCAGCTTTGCGGTCATGTGAGGCGAGGTTCTTCGATTTTATGTATGAAATTATGAGACTAGAATTCTGAGACTCATTTATTTCTCTTTCATTCATTTACTTCACATTTATTTAACAGCTTTTGTAACCACGCTGGGTGCAGGGGGCACAGGGCTACATCAGAATCAGTCCCTGCCGTCAAGCCAAGTGAGGGAGACAGACATTTAAGCGGATCATTATCTGCGGTGTCATATATAATGACACTGTGCTTCAGTAAGCACTTGGCCAAGACGTGTGCGTATTTCACCCAAACCCACGAGGGGGGTGCTTTTCTCGGCACCCGCTCTGCAGGTGAGAAAAAAAAATCAAGACTCAAATGGTCACACAAAGGATTAATCAAGGACACTCAGCAGAGCCCTGATTTGTACCCAAGACCACCTGAGTGTACGAGTCTAGAGATCTGGGGGCTCAAGGAGGAAGAGTCTGATTGGGACAGCTGGGGTGGGTGACAGAGAGTCCAAGAAAGAATCACAGCAGAAGGGACCCTTGAACTACGCCTTGAAGGGAGAGTAGGAGTGTGATGGCTTGGCAAAGTGGCAAAGACATTCCTTCAGGAGACAGCCAGGAGCCAAGCTGAGAATAAAGGGTAGGATTTTAGAGGAAGCAGACCCAATTTGAACTTTAGTTCCAGCTTTTACTAGCTGTGTGGCCCGGGCAAGTCACTTAACCTCTCTGGTTCTCCATTTCTTTCATGGAAGGTTATCATGAGATTAGAGATCCTGTATGTAATGCATCTAGCATTAGCACAATAATAGGAGCTCCATGCTGATTACAACCCATTGATGAACTTTCCGTGAGTTCAAACCCCAGCTTTGGCACTTACCATCTGGGTGACCTCAGGTAAGTTGCTCACCTCTCTGTGGCTCATCTTTAAAATGGGAATCATAATAGTATCTACCACACAAGGCTATGGAAATAGAATTAATCCTTCCATGTGCCAAGGGCTGCCATAAGAGCTTTCTAATTGTATTCATTCATGGATTAACAAATGATTATCGAGGGATCGCCATGTTGCAGGCAACGTTCAAGGTGCATCAGAGAATCCCACTTAGTTCCGAAGCACACGCCGGCCCCCTGAGTGTGACACTGAGTTCGTCTTCAGGAGGGAGTGGCAGCAGGGACGGGATTTGGGTGGTGAGCTATGAGGCTGGAGGAATGGGATGGGCCGTGCTGAAAAACATTTTAGGTCACATTTATGATCATTTCACGAGCACCCTGTCAGCAGTGGAGAGCCCAGGGTGATTTTCAATCTGGGGAATTTTTATTCTCAGAGTGTATGATTCTCAAGTTGCAAAACCCTAAGTCTATGTGCCAATGTCTTCATGATCCCAATATTATAGCCCCATGATTCTGTGACCCTTAATATTTCGTACTTGCAGTGGTAGATTGTTATAAAAAAAACGGCCACAGCAGGGACTTCTGATTTCAAGTCTGACACGTAAAGAGCTAAAAAGCCATTACTTCTGTCTTAACAATAGGCAAAAGTTAGGTAAGCCGAAAAACGATGGCTTTTCTTGAATCTGCCAGAGGACTGAGGTTGTAAGGCAAACAAACTAGCACCCTAGAATCTGAGAAGTTGGGCACACACCCAAAACGTACGGCACCCAAGATGAGCTTCATGCAGCAATGCCAAAAGTTGTGGGAACACTTAAGTAGTAACGCTGATGATCTGCTGAAGGCAATTTGGGCACTAGCATCAGAGACAGAAGCCCCCAGGGACCCTGGTCATGGACAGTGGGAAAGACCTCTCACTTCTGCAGATTTTCCCTCCAGGAACCTACCAGGTTCCACTGGGGGAAGGTCTGAGAGAGCTCCCCATGTGGCTCCGGTGGGTAGAGGCAAAGAGAGGCCATGGTGAAGCCCTCCCGGGAGCCTCCCCCCTCATTTCTAGTGGATAGGACTTTGCCAGAGGGCATTTTAGAGACTTCATCATAGCTAAGGCAAAAGGAACTCTGTGCCATGCCAGTCATCTCCAGACTTCCTGTTTCACTCAAGGTTGGGGGTGGGGGTGGGGAATGCCCTAGACAACAGAGTAAACAGGCTGGGCTGTTTTAGCCAGAGAAGATACCAGAAGCAGGGGGAGGGGAGCTCTGCCTCCGGAGGAGGAATAGAAACACTTCCAAAAGGCCATACTCCTGAGATAAGAGGAACCCACTCTGCTCCCAGCAAAGCAAAGCCTGAAATGTCGCGAGAAGGTTAGGGACGCCCACCCTCTCCCCAGCTCTACCATCACACCAGGGAGGCTCCAGTATCATAACAGCACATTCCAGCTGAACTGGCTGCAAACCACAAGGACAGTCCAGAGCCGAAAAAGAGAGAACAAGGACATAGAGGAACTGGAAACCCCGGTTGCCTCGAGCTGCACCAAGTATTGAGCGCAGCTCACCTCCTAGAAAGATACGCGCCAATCCTCAGTATTTATCGGCCTACACAACGTGTCCGGCTTTCAACAGAAATTTACAAGGCATGCTTGAGTTCGTCTCCCGAGGCTGCTGTAATGAACTGCCGCAAGCCCAGTGGCTTAAAAAGGCAGAAATAGGGGCACCTGGGTGGATCCGTCAGCTGGGCGCCCACTCCTGGTTGAGGCTCTGGTCGTGCAGGATCCCAGGGTCGTATGATCAAGCCCCGAGCCAGGCTCTGCGCTGAGCCTGCCGCCTGTTTAAGGCTCTCTGTCTCTCTCCTTCTGCCCCTCTCCCCCGTGTGTGCTCGTGCTCTTTCCCTCATAGATAAATAAATAAATAACAAAAACAGAAATGTATTTTATTACTGTGCTGGGAGCCAGGAATCCAGAATCAGTGTCACGGGGCTAAAACGTCAGCAGGGCCGTTTCCCTCTGAAGGCTCTAGGGGAGAAGCCCTTTCTTGCATCTTCTGGCTCCTGGCGTGGCGGCCATTCCCGGGCTCATGGCTGAGAGCCCCAGTGTGCTTTCTCCATGGTCACACTGCCTTCTCTTCTGTGTGATTACATGGATGCATGAGATTGCATTTACCCCGGACAGTCCAAGATCATCTTCCCATCTCCAGATCTGGTTATTAGGCCTCCCACAAAGGACGGAACAAAAGTCAAGGGAAAATACAGACTTCAGAGACAAAACAGACATCAGAAGCAGACTCAGATAGGACACTGATGTTGGAACGATCAGACAGGAAATTTAGAAGACCTGCAATTATAATGTTAAAGATTCTAACAGAAAAGCATTCTCCATATGTTAGGCCACACACAGAAAAGGTCTTAATACATTTTAGAAGATTGAAATTATATGGAGAACAGGTAATCTCTTAACTGGTGCTGGAATCATATGCAAAAGAAAAGGATCCGTGTTGTAGATCTTATACTCTACATGAAAGTAACTTAAGTGAACTCAGATTATAGACTTAAAGGTAAAGCACAGAACAATAAAGGTCTAGAAGAAAACAGGAGAAAATCTGGTTGGCTTCGGGTTTGGTGGTGAGTTTTTAGATACAAAACCAAACATACAATCCATGAGAGAAAAAAATTGATAAGTTGGGCTTTATTAAGCTTTTGCTCTCTAAAAAGCACTATTTAAAAAATGTTTTTATTTGTTTTTGAGAGAGAGAGAGAGAGCGGGTAAGGGGCAGAGAGAGAGGGAGACAGAGGATCCGAAGCAGGCTCTGCGCTGAGAGCAGAGAGCTCCATGCGGGGCTCAAACTCATGAACCGCAAGACCATGACCTGAACTGATGTTGGACACTTAACTGACTGAGCCACCCGGGCGCCCTCTAAAATGCACTGTTAAGAGGAGGAAAAGACAGGCCACAGGCTGGAAATAAATATTTACAAATCATACATCAGATAAGAGATCCTATCTAGAATATGCACAGAATCTCAAAAACTCGCCAAGAAGAAAACAAAAAACCCAATTTTAAAATGGGCAAAAGATATGAACAGACACCTCAGCAAAGAAACTACACAGGTGGCAAATAAGCATACAAAAAGATTCTCGGCATCATTTAGCTTCGGAGAAAGGCAAATTAAAATAAAGTGCGAATGTAAACAACAACTACATGCCTATTAAAATGGACAAATCTCCCCTACTCCCACTGGCAAAGCCAAGTGCAGATGAAAATGCAAAGCAGCAGAAACTCTTATTCATTGCCAGTGGGAGTGAAAAATGGCACAGTTACTTTGGAAGACAGCTTGGCAGTTTCTTATAAAGCGAATCCTCAAGTTACCATATGACCCAGCAATTTACCCAACTGAGTAGAAATATTATGCTCACACAAAAGCCTGCACACAAATATTTCTAGCAGCCTTCTATTTCTAATAAAGCTGGAGGCGGCTAAGATTTCCTTTAATAGGTGAATGGATCACATTGGTGCATCCATAATGTAGAATACTATTCAACGATCAAAAGGAAGCAGGTGTCAAGTCCTACAACAGGATGAACGAATCTTAAATGCACGCGGCTAAATGAAAGAAGCCAGGCTCAAATGCTATAGATGGTTTGATTCCATTTACATGATTAACAAAAAGGTAAAACAATAGAGATCAAAGACAGACCAGCGGCTGCCACAGGTTTGGAGTGAGGGGGGAATAGCTGACTAGGTGAAGCATCATGGGTATTTTAGAGCCCTGGAACCATTCTGCATGATGCTTTGGTAGCAGATACATGACGATCCATTTGTCAAAACTCAGAGAACTTTACAGAACAAGAATCGAAGTGAATCATAATACAGGCAGAACTTAAAAAGGAGGTTAATTGGGGTGCCTGGGTGGCTCAGTTGGTTAAGCATCCAACTTTGGCTCAGTTCATGATCTCACAGTTCTTGGGTTCGAGTCCCATGTCGGGCTCTGTGCTGACAGCTCAGAGCCTGGAGCCCATCTTCGGATTCTGTATCTCCCACTCTCTCTGACCCTCCCCTGTTCATGAGGTGTCTCTCTCTCTCTCTCTTTCAAAAATAAATAAAACATTTTAAAAAGAGTTTAACTATATTACAAATGTCTGACATAATCTCACTGAATGATGTGAGCCATAGATGTGCTGACTTAATAACTTTAGGAAGAACTGGAAACAACCTGAAAGACCAAAGAGCTGCTGTCCCTAAGCACTGTACTCTAGCTGGTAAAGTTACTTCTCACAGCAGTATGAGTTGACAGTTCAGCAACTCTTATGCAAGAGGACCGGAAGCGAACAATTAAATAAATTAGGATGCCAGATGGTGGAAGCAGGGGTCTCACTGCTGAAGTGGGGATTCTAGATAAGCAAGGGGGGAAAGAGTGAACGCTGTGATAGGTTTGAGTTGGAGGCATTAGTATGAACTCATGTTTCGCTTAATATAGATACTAATGGATAGATATAGAAATGCAGGTGTGTGAGTGTGTGTGTGTGTGTGTGTGTGTGTGAGAGAGAGAGAGAAAGAGAGAGAGAGAGAGATACATGGTACCCACTGAGAATGGACCCCAGTCACAACAAGCACACCCAGCATACAGATTTTGATTTTTTAAATTTTTTGTGTTTTTTAAATTTATTTTTGAGAGACACAGAGAGACAGTGTGAGCAGGGGAGGGTCAGAGAGAGAGAGAGAGAGAGAGAGAGAGAGAGAGAGACAGAATCCAAAGCAGGCTCCAGGCTCTGAGCTAGCTGTCTGCATGGAGCCCGAGGTGGGGCTTGAACCCACAAACCATGAGATCATGACCCGAGCTGAAGCCAGACGCTTAACCGACTGAGCCACCCAGGCGCCTCCAGATTTTGATTTTTCAATACCATTCTCCAATGAAAGGAAACAGGCTCCTTGGAGAAATGGCTGATTCTAGGGCTGGGGCAGAAAACCAAGGACATGAACTTGAAGGTACTTACAATGCCAGACAGTAAGGAAGTGCTCAAAAATAAAGGTAAAACCAAAAACAAACAGTGAGGGGATGTCACAAAGGCACAGGGGGCCAACACGCATCTTAATAGCCAAAACAAGGGAAATGCGAGCAACAACATATATAACATAGTATTCGGTGATGCAAAGTATAAAAGAAATATCCATGAGTCCACGTCGATAGGAAACGTGACTGAATAAACAAGTAACAGCAGAGCTCTAAACACCTTATGTAGGCACTGCTTTCTCAAGGAAGCAGAGAATAACTCTTCATTTCTTGACTGTGGGCTATGTGCAGTGACTTCCTATGACAGAGAACAATATGGAAAGAGGGAGAAAAGAGTAACATTCCAGTGGACAAACCTGGCCTAGGCGGTTAAGGCTAACATCGTTAATGAGAGGCGACGCTGATAGCGTGTTCCCTTGATGTAACGTGTTGAGAAAGACATTCACTTCTGTGGTCGTCTTCCTCGAAATCCAGAACACCATCTAATCATGAGAAAACCCCCCGACAAACCCTAACTGAGGGACAGTCTACCAAAACACCTGATCAGCACTCCTCAAAATTGTCAAAGAATCCAACACAAGGAAAGTCCGAGAAACTGTCACAGCCAAGAGAAGCCTAAGAAGCTAAGATGATTAAGTGTAATATGGTTTTCTGGATAGGATCCTGGAACAGCAACGAGACATTAAGGAAGAACTAATGAAATCTGAAGTTTAGCTAACGGTAATGCGTCACGATTGGTTCTTTAGTTGTGACAAATGTACTATAGCGATACAAGATACTATGCACGGGGGTGGGGGACCTGGGTGAAGGAGTATACAGGAACTCCCTCTATTAGCTTTGCAGCTTTTTTGTGAATCTAACTACTGTAAATTAGAAACATTGTTTAAATATATATATTTATTTAATGACGGCAATAGTTCACTTCCCCTGCATTATACCTTTTGCAATGCAACTTTGCTGCCCCTCCCTTGGAAAGCTGGTTTTATTTCCCCATTGAGTCTGGGCTAGCCCGTGGATTGCTTTGACCTGAAAGAATTCGACAGAATGTGATACCAGTCACGGAGTCTCAAAAGGCCTTGCAGTGTTGAGACATCGCCCAGGCACCCTTTGTACCCCAGCCGACAGCCAAGCAAACACCAGGTATGTGATTGAGTCCCTTCTTCCTAGACAAGGACCTGCAGACCTTCCCCTCTGCTCCAGACACAGGGAGGCAAGGAAAAATTAGCTCAGTCCTGCCCAGATGGGCAGGGCACCAGCGATTCATATGAGCCAAACAAAAGCTGTTTATTATCCACCAATAGCTAAGTGATTCATCCATACTTGAGCATAACGGTGTGTGTACAAGGTTAGCTGTTGCAACAATGTGATTATAAAAGATGACAAGCAACCTAAAGGCTCATCAGTAGAAAACTGATCAAATAAGTATGAGATCTGTACCACGGAATATTACGCAGCTGTTCAAAAGAATGAGGCTGCTCTGTACGGATCGCTATGGGACAAATTCCATGGTGTATCTCTAAGCGGAGCAGCGAGATGTAGACGTGCATAGAGAGGAAGCTACTGATCCTGTAATCTCTTTGTACTTGCATAGACTTTCTGGACACATGGGGCAGGTGACCATGGCTGCCTCTCAGAAGGGGAACCGGCTGCTGGGAACAACAGTGGAAGGACACTCCCTTTTCAGACTACCATCTTCTTTGTCTTTTGAATCATGGAAATGTGTTATCCTTTCAAAAATAAATAAAAGCAAAATGCAAAAACAAACAAACCTCCTGTGCAAAGCTTTCAGGTTCCGTCTGGTATTCTCGACTCCCGAGATTCCCCAGGTCCACGGGGCCACAAACAGCACTGGGGGACCCAGGCTGCATTTTCTGCCTCCCTCCCCCGCAGACAGCCTCCACCGCATGCTAAAGGGAGCCAGTGTCTCCTCCGGTTCCCTTGGTCGCCCGCGCGGCCAGCCCGTCACACCCTCGCCCGCCACTGGAGGGCAGCAGGACGCTACCTTCCCGGGAAGGAACTGCGGAGAGATGGACGTCTGCCCAGACTAGCGTAGCAGGCGGGCTGGCTCCTACAGAAAGCGCTCGGGCTTTACGTATTGAATATCATAACAACAATAATCACGATAAATAAAACAAATGGTTTCGACTTGGGACAAAAACCTCATCCCTCAGCCCCTCCAGGCACTGGATCATCCAGCCTTTACCCCTGGAGTCCCCAGGGGAAGCCTGTGCATCTGTAGGGGGTGGGGCAGGGTTGAGGGTGCACGGCAGACAGGCACCTGGGAAGAACAGGAAGATGATCTTGCCCTTCACCTCCACCGGCTCTACGAAACCTCCGGGAGAACTCGCCCTTCAGGTTGCTAAGACTAACACTCCTTATTCTTAGGAGATCTGGAGGGTTTGCCATTGACTCCCTTCGCATCCCTGAAAAAGCCTTTTATTTTTATGTTTTTAATTTATTTTTGAGAGACAGAGAGAGACAGCGTGAGCAGGGGAGGGTCAGAGAAAGAGGGAGACACAGAATCTGAAGCAGACTCCAGGCTAGCTGTCAGCAAAGAGACCGACGTGTGGGGCTCGAAACCACGAAAGGTGAGATCATGTCCTGAGCCGAAGCTGAAAGCTGGACGCTTAACCGACTGAGCCAACCAGGCGCCCCGAAAAAGCCCCTTTTAAACTTGAACCTGCTCCAGATCTGTGAACTTTTAAGTGGTGATTGTAAGAATTAATTACGCAATTGATCTGTGCCCTTGACCTAAGGACTTCCTGGGCTGCTCTTTCCCCATTTTACAGAAGCTGGGGCTTCAGGGGCAGAGAGTAACTTGCTCCTGGCTACAAGGCTGGCAAGTGGAGGAGCTGGGTTCGAATCCAGATTTCCCTGGTTCCTGACTCCCAGCTCTCACCACTTAACTTCTCCTGTCGGGGGAGGGGTGGGGGGCTGAGGGCTGCCGCGAGGGATTGCACCGGAGAGGTGGCCGAGAAAACCCGTTGGAAAGGGGCCCGAGGCCACGTTCACCGAGTCCTGTCTGCGTGCCCAGCACGCACCGCTCAGGGAGGCTGCTCCTCCCCCACCCCCCGGGGGACAGGCCGTGTGACCTTCGCGCTCCCTTGGGTCAGGCGAGGAGCGGGAGGCGCCCTGTGTCCCGTTTCCCCGCCCCCCGCCTGAGAATAGTCTAGAAGAGCCGCCCGCGGTTTGCTCCCCGCCAGCGGCTTCCGCGGCCCCGCCGTCCCCAGCCTGCCTGGGGACTGCGCGCGACTGCGGGGCTGCGGGGGGCCGGGGCGCACGCGGCACTCCGCAAAGCCGGCCCTTCAGCAAGCGCAGTTCTTGTTTGCGCACGAGCCTTTGTTCGCGCACCGGGGACGCAGAGCGCTTTTCCTTCCGCATTCCCTTCTGGCGCGTCTTGAAACACACACGCGCCAAGAACAGAACCACCGCGCTGCAGAAACGTGCGCTCTGAGCGCGTCTGTGTGTCCGCACCGTGGGGCTGGTCCCTGCCGCCCTTCGCTCCCAGGCGCTGCACCGTGCCTTAGTTTCCCCATCTGCACCGGGAGGTGGTGTGTATAAGGGCCCAACCCAATGCCAGGCGCTAGCTGGAATTCGGTCTTTCCAGGAACCGCCGAAGGCAGTGGGGAGCGGGGCAGACAGGCCTGCTGTGCGTGGTCTGTCTGTGTTTCCCAGGGAAGAGGAAGTTGATAAACAGGTAAACAAAAAAACAGACAAGATAATTGGAAATAACAGCAAGTGTTAACATAATAGAAGCGCAGGTAAGTGTACAGTTTGTGCCAGGCTCCCTTCCAAATGCTGTAATGTCTGGGTTGGCCCCCAGCTCCCAGCAAACCTGAGGGAGATTATCACCCCCCTCTCACAGATGGAAAAGTGAAGGCTGAATCGTCTCTTGGAGAGAAATGAGAAGTTGAAGCAGTTGGAACAATTTCCTCGAGTGTCCAGTAAATGGTGAAGACCAGATCCGAACTGCACGCGACAGCTGGGCAGCTGGGCTCCAAGCGTGGCCTTGTAATCACTCCAGTCTGTCACTGCGGCTGTGCCAGGAGGGATGATGACTTCAGAAAGAGTGCAGAGACTAGAGGAGGGGCCTTTCCCAAAGGGATATCAGAGATCATCTCTGCGAGGGGGCATCTAGGCCGAGGTCTGAGTGATGAGAGGACTCAGCGGTGCAAAGAGCTGGGTGCACCAGGCAGAGGGAAGAACGAGGAAAGGCTCTGGGTGGGAGCAAAGGACTGGGACACTTCATAAACATGAGGAAGGTCAAGGGCTCTGGAGCTGAGGGAGCAATGGCAAGCGTGGTGGGCAAGGAGATTGCAGATGGCCAGAGGCCAGGTGGAGCAGGTTCTATAAGGAGTTGGGTATGTCATTCGTGTTGCGATGGGAAGTCCTGTGTTATGGCCGCTGAAGGTGCCGTGGGGAGGACCGGGCTGGACTAGAAGGCAGGGGCCCTTCCTGCTCTGCCCGGCTTCTTCCTTAGAGGAGGAAGTTGGTCACTTAGCTCTTAAACCCGCCCCCTTGCCTTCTGATCTCCTGACCTCTAAGAGATTCCTGGCGACATTTCACCAGCCCTTGGTCTCCAACGTGGACTTGGAAGTGTCAGATCAGCTAAGCCCTCATTTTATAGACAGGGAGACCCTGAGGCCCAGACTGAAGGGAAGCGTCAGGTAGCTTGTCATTATCTGTTTCGTTCCCTGATGAGCTCCACCAGCATAGGCCTGACCTGACCCTTAGATCCAGGCAAGGGGGACCCTACCCTTGTTTTCTGGCATTAAAGGGCCTCTCTCTGGCCCTCCTCCAGCTGCTTATGACCCCCTGAGGACCAAGGGACATAGCCACCCAAGCCTTTGTCACTTTTCTAGATGTACTCTGAGTTCCCAGGCTTCCTGAAATCCAAAGGTTCCAAACTGGCTGCCAAGGCCTGTGCAAGCCTCTTGCTGGTATGTTCTCTGGAGGCACAACCCTAGGCTTGGAGTGGGGAGGGGGCTTGGGGGTATGCAAAGGGCAGTGTGGAGCCTGGGGTTGGAGGAAGCTTGTAAAGGCAGGGGATGTCTACCCACATACACGTGGGGTCTGCGCAGCATGGCATGGGGCTGGGGATGAGAAGGGTAGGGGTCGGCAATCCCCACTGCCACCATTCTGCATGTCTGAGGAGTCTGAGATTTCCAAACGGAACCTGGCCTTCCAGGTTATCAAGAAGTTACTTACAGTCACCAAGGAGAAGGATAGAACATGCTAACAACAATATATTAGCTTGATGTATAATGTTTAAACATTTAGACTGGGGGGAGGCGGGAGGGGGCCCCAGGCCCCACCACTGTCAGGTGTGGGTCTGGCCTGGCACATAGGAGATATTCAGCATTTATCAACCAGATGGATGAATCTCATTTAATTTAATCCTCACACAGACTACAAGGGACGTAGCATCGCCTGTGTTTTATTGTTGAGGAAACAAAGCTAAGAGAGATTTAGTGACTGGTCCAATTTTTCACGTTAGAAAGTAGCAGAGTTGAGCCTCCAGCCCTAACATATCAGATTCCAAAACCCATTGCCATTGGTCCCTGACAAGTTCATACCCATTATGGACACATGAAATGTAAATTAATGACTTGTTGAGCATGCCACGTGGTGTTTTTGGATATACACACTGTTTATACATGAAAAAGTTATTTTCCGGATTCTTACTCTCTCCTCTAAGGTACTTCAGTAAGCAACAGGGCAGGCATTAATGCTCCATTGAATAATTGTGGGGAAACTGAGGCCACGAGCAACGATCCAAGGTATCATCAAAGCTTAAACAGAGTTTACTTTTCTTGTAGGACAAAAAAATCTGGAGGTGGCCAGACCTCCAGATGGTGTAGTTGTTACACCATCCTCAACAAGTACCTTTTGTTTCATGGTCTTTTCTGGCTATTTATTGGTACATAACAAACGACCCCCGAACAATAATCATTTTCTTATTTTTAAAATTGTGTGGATCTGAAAGTTGGCCAGAGCTCAGCTGGGCGATCCTTCTGATCCATGGGCATTGACTAGTCACTTGGTTGTGTTCAGCTGATGGTTGGACTCATTTGGCAGATCAAGATGGTTTTACAAGAAAGACCCACAGTGTTGTGCTCAGCTGGGTCCCTATTCCTTTCCATGAAGTCTCAGAGCTTCTCTGGATGGTCTCTCCAGCAGAGTGGCTTGACCTTTTCTATGGCAGCCATGGGTCCAAGAGCCTATGGCAGAAGCTTCCAGTGTGCTTAAGGGCAAGGTCCCGAGTTGGCAGAGCATCATGTCCAATAGGTCACAGGCCAGCCCAGATTTCAGAGGAGAAGAAGTAGACTCTCCCAAAGAAACTCTTCCTCTGGAAGGAAGAAGGACCAAAGACTGAGTAGCCATCTTTAACTCATCACATGGTCCAGGATGGCTGTTTGAGATCCTGTCCTCACATTTCAAATTCGAGCCAGCAAAGAGTAAGGTATATACCCTCCATTTTAAGACATTTTCTAGAAGCCACACAAAAACATTTCTCATTGGTAAGAATTCACAGGGACAATAGCCAAACACACACTTAATGGACATGTTTTGATTCCATTCTTGTCCCTCCTGCCACATCTTCCACGCTGTCACCAAAATAACCTTTCCTTTTTTAATTATCCTTTGTATGTTCCTAAAAGGTACATCTTTTCATCATTCCCAAGCCAACAGCAAGTTCTGAAGTTTTTTGTGGGGGGACCAGGGGATTTTAAGGCCTAAAATAACAATAAAAGCATAGGCACTTTATCAAGCACCATGGGAACATACCTTACTCCCAATGAGAAAGGATCATCTATGAGGAAACAGAAGCCTGGAGAAGCTAAGTGACTTGCCCCAGGCCACAGAGTGAGTAAGTGCAAGATGGAGATTCAGATCCTTGTCTCTCAGATTCCAGGG
>NC_043711.1:78789153-78803534 GCF_006229205.1 Suricata suricatta | reverse complement strand
GGGGGCAGTTTCAGGCAGAGTGCTGCCCCTTCTAGGGGGCTCCTACCCACAGCCTCACAGAGGAAGTGGCCCACAGTGGGCAATTACACATAGGTGCCTGGTCAGGAGACACAGTGATTCAGAGCAATAGTTCTGGATCAATGGCCTGTCAAACCTGGGTTGCAATCTTGGCTCCATCCCTCACTAGCTGAGGGACCCTTGGACAACTATCACATAACTCTTCTGAACCTCCATTTTCACATCAATAAGGTGAGATTTAAAAGACAACCTTTTGCATTGGCATTTTGTGAAGAATTGACTGGGAACGTGCCTTTAAAACACTTAAGTGCAGAAGAAGTGTCCAACCAGTAGTAATGACAACAGTGATTACATTTTTAATTACATTTTTCAATGCAACCCTAATTAAATATGTCCTGTAGGTGTTTCACTGACTGCTTTAGTACTCTTCACCACAACCCTCAGATGTAGTTAACATTATTATTCTCCACTTAAAGATGGGGAGATGGAGGCGCCATTAGGTGGAAAGCTGCCCAAGGTCACCGTAAGTGGTAGGGGCAGGGTTTGAACCTGAACTCATACTGTCCGATCCAGGCTGCTGTCACTACTACCGCCATTGCTATTGTGGCTCTTATAGTCGGTACCCAAGTCCATGACTGCCCCAACAGCTCATTGGAGCAGAAGTCACCTGACCTAAAGGCTGCCAAGAGATAGGCTAGCCAGCAGCCAATGATATAGCCGGGGGGCAAAAGCTCCACCCAGCACAGCTGAGCATGGTTAAACTAAACCAATCAGCCTTAGCGAAACCAAGCATCACCAATCACCGCTGCCAGTTTGAGTTTGGGTCAAAAAGAGTTGGGTCAAATGCATAAAAACTGGAAGGTCTGGCGAGGTCAGATGATACAAAGGCAGTATGAAGGTGCAGGGCTAATGAGGAAGCCCAGACCCCTGGAGAGAGGAGGGAAAAGGGGAGGAGGTAGGGGAGGTGGAGCCCAGCAGATCCCTGCTACCTAGGAGGCCATGAACGAGCTTAGTCCCCAGAGTGCGGGGTCCTGAATGATCTCCCAGTGACTAAACTTCGTTCTGTGAAGGCGTTTCAGGATTCTTGCCTTCCAATCCCTGCACAAAGTTTTACAACAACCCCCACAGCTCCAGTTAACCTGAGAGTTTCTGCGCTTTTCATCTTCAGCGAGACTGTATTAGCCTTCATCTTTAGCCATAGGGTAAATGCTAATAATGGGAAGTGGCAAATGGAGAGGGGCAGTAACCCCCTCCGTGTAAGCCCCAGGCCTGACTCTGGCTGGAGGTGGCCAGAAGACACAGCCTGGCCTGGTTCCCGGCACGAAAGAAGCCCAGATCTGTTCTTGGTCCACTTCCCTATCTATGATCAGGCTATCACACACCATCTGGGTGGGAGGACGCCAGGGCACGCCTCTCCCCTGCACCCCAGGTTCATATGTCCATATGCACTTTGTGTTGCCCACGCATCTCAATTTTAACCTGTTCCAAACAGAACTTCCCACCATGCCTCCCCAAACCATCCCTCCTGCAGAATTTCCATTTCAGGAAATGCCAAACTTCCACTTCTAGTTGCTGAGATTAAACATCTTGGCGTCATCCTTGACCCCTCTCCTGGTCTCATACTCCAACATTCCTTCAGCCAACAAATCCCATTGGCTCTAGTTTGCAAAGGTTTCCAAAGACTGATCACCTCTGACCACGCCCACCATAACCACTGTGGTCTGGGCCACCATCCTCTGTTCCTTGGGATGAATACAGTAGCCTTCTCCATTCTCCGTCCTCACTTTCTACAATTGTTCTGCACTTGGGAGCCAGAGGGGTCCCACTAAAACAAAAGCTTGCTCAAAACCCACCACTTACTCCCTGTCTCACCTGGGAAAAACAAAGATCTTTATAAACCTTCAAGGTCTTACATTCTGGCCTCACCAGTTTCCCATATCTGTCTCCATGACATCACCTGCCAGTCCTGTCCCCCACGCTCTCTCTCTGCTCCAGCCACATAAGGTACTCACTGTTCTTGGAAGGAATGTCCCCACCACTGGGCCTTTGCACGTGCTCTTCCCTCTGTCTCAAGTGCTCCTGCCTCCTGGCTTCTCCCTCATCTTCTTTGGGTCATCTTGGCAGAGAGACCTTCCCTGGGCATCTTACTAATGATTGGCACCCACCCTTGTCTACTTCCCTGCTTTACTTTTTTCTGTATCGTGAGTACTATGTGTCACAATCTGACTTGCTATCCATTGTACTTACTGTTTACCAATCATCTCCTGCATTTGAGCCGCGAGTGCAGGGAAGAGCTATCCTCCACTACATTTACCATTGTGAACCCACAACTTAGAACATGACACCTGGCATGAAGCAGGGGTGATCTTTGTCAGAAGAACAAAGGAGCATACAAAGGAGGACTTTCTGGAGACATCCTGGCCCAGCTGTCACCCTCTGGGTATTCCCAGACCAGTCACTCACCTCCTCCATCCTTGTAGGGGTAAGCCCCAAGGCCCCATCCCAAAACAAAAGAACCCAGGAGACGAGTCAAGGAGGGATTAGTACAAATAAGTGGCAAGTTATTTTTAAATATAACTTTTTCCCCCCTTAATATGAAAATCCTGTGTCCCAGCTCTTGGCTCTCCCGTCAAATCACGTTCCACCCCAAGAACCCAGCTCTGAGGTTCTATGTTCTAGCCAAGGATCTGCTGTCACGGACTCACTGATGAGCAGGGTGGGCTTTCTAGAGGTTCCTGGAGAAGCTGGGGCACACCACCTCCCTGCAGCACACACCGTAAACCCCTTCCCACAGGAGGAACTCATGTTGCTGACTGATGAGGCTGGTAGCAGGGAATGAGATCATTGTACGGTTTCTCTCCACTTTTCTGTAGTTTGAAAATTCCCTTTAAAAAATCAGAAACAAAAACAAAAACCAGAGTGTTTTCTCTGAAGCTCCTTTTCCCTGACACGTCCCCAGAGGACTTCCTTTCGCCCTTCCCTCTCCACCATCACCACCCACAACTTCTCTCTTCCCTTCTCTCTTCCCCTCCTCCCTAGTTTGACAAGACATCAGTTCAGCTCCACTTACCAGCAGCCTATTGGCATACTGGAGTCATCTGAGGACACTTAGACACCTTTGATGCCTTCTTGTCTCCCCACTTCCCAAGATTTGGGACCAAATGGTCTATTGTGGGGGTGCTGGGCTCTGGGTGTAGTAAATGCTCCCCAGGCAATTCTGGCATATACTCTAGTTGAGCCACCATCTTGTCAACCAAGACCAATCCCTGATGTTTTTTTGCTGTACCCAGGAGCCTCCTGTTAACAGGGGCCAGCTTTCTTGTAGCAACACCTTTTGTTACCTGAGCCCATCCCTGGGGTCCCAGCACAAATGACTTAAAGAGTTGTTTCTTTCAAACCCAGACAATGTACTTCATTCACCACGAGGGTGCCTGGTGGATGGCGTTCTTTCCATGACCTTATGCAACATGGGCTCACTGTCATCATTTGAAAAGCCCAGAGAAGTACACAAGAGCCGACTACAGCTCCACTTTGGCCCAGAAATTCCTGAACTGAAAGGATCTGTTGTCACGGAGTCAACTTTAAGGGAACAGCTAAAAAAACACATTCAAAGGACCCTGATGATAATGAGTATGCTAATATGATTTCCATTGGGTGCCCATGTTACCTCCAAAAATGCTGTCTGACCTTCCTCATGGATTCAAAGCTCCCATTGAAGTCAATGGGGGATTTGGGTTAAAATAACATCAAAGTTTTCACTTACATGGATGAAACTGGGGAGTTGTGAATTAAGGGTGAGTTTCACATTGGCCCTGACACTGCTGACCTTGAGGGGAAAATGCATGTCCTAGGGGGTGGAGCTTCTGGCCAAGCAGCTGTTGCCTTTGGGTCAGTGGAACCCACAAGCATTAAATGGGGATCCCTTCTACATGGCCAATGAACTCAACAGGCCTGGGTTCAACTCAGCTCTCTATTCGTTAGTCAGATGACCTTAAGCAAGGCAAATCACTTCTCTGGTGGAGCCTCAGTGTCCCCATCTGTAAAATGGCATAGATGAAACATACTTTGTAGAACTGCTTGTGAGATTAAAGAAGTATTTATGCAGGAGGAGTCAGGAAAGTGGAAAACATCTTGGAGGCCTGCACCCTCCCACCCAATGGGAGGCACAGCAGTGCTCAAGGAGCCTGGCCTCCCACCTCTCAGCCCTTCCTTCCTTCCTTCACTCAGTGTATATTTATGAGCTGCTTCCTGGGTACCTGGCACTGTTTGGGTGCTGGGGAGTCGGCTATGAACCAAACAGATGAACTCTGTTCTCATTGGAGTCCCCATTCCAGTGGGAGAGAAGAGAGTTGTCAAACACAGGAGCATAAATTATACAGAAGAGGTGACAAGTGCTATAGAGAAGGGAAGGAAAAGTCCCTAGGAAAGGGACAGAGCTTTAGAATCAGATCGACCCAAACTCAAATCCCAACTCACCCCTTGCTGGCTGTGTTACTCTTGGGAGAGTAATTTTATCTCCCTGACAATCTTTTTATATGTTCAGTGAGATACGTTGATCATTCATTCACCCATTGAACAAATATTTATAGGATTCTGTCTTGAGTCAGGCATTCTTCAATATGTTGGAGAGCTGGCAATGAATAAAACAGACAAAAATCCTTGCCCTTGGGAAGCTTAAACTCTAGAGGAGAGAAACAGACATAGGATGAATGTATATGTGCATATATATATATATATATATATCACTATATATATAGTGATGAAGGAAAAGGAAAAGCAAGCAAGTAAGGTAAGGGAGTGGAGAATGATGGAGAAGCGGAGAAGGGTACATTTTATGTAGAGTAGTCAGGGAAAGACTCTGTGGGGAGGCAACATTTATGTGAAGCCTGAAAGTCTTCAGGAAATTAGTCCTGTGGGCATCTGAAAGAAGAGTGTTCCCAGCCAGGGGAGAAAGCAAGGGCAAAGGCCCTGAGGTAGGACCGAGCATGGCTGTTGGGAGGATCAGCAGGACAGAATCAAGGTACGTGTAGCACTTGGCACAGAGCCTGTCTCTTGAGTTAGAATTCAATAGATCATGGTTATCGTTTGTGCCCCTTTTGTGAAAAATAAGAGATAGATAAGTCACTTGCCAGTCTCATAAACGTTCTTGGGGGCTCCACAGATGGGTGACCTTTTCATCTGCTTTTCTTCTCTGTTCTCTGAGTGAGAACCAGCAAATCACACTCCCCAGGCCTGCCTCTGTCTCTAGTCCGAGCCAACGGGAATGGTGGCCATGTGGTAGTAGGGCTGGGGAGGGGGTGTGCATAATGAATGATGGCCATTAAATAATAATGGCCGCATCTTGAATTTCTTTCCTCTCTGCAGCCTTACAAATCAGGCGCCCTGGAAACGCTGTGCCCGTCGCCAGGATGTGCCTCCATCTGGGGTGGAAGGCAACATCTGCTAAACAGCTGCATCTTGTTTAAGGGCTGGTACTTAATTAAATTACTCCACTCGGTTGGGGCAGGAGGAGCCGAGCAGGAAGTCACAAGCATGTGTCCCCCCCTCCCCCAGGCTGGCCCAGACCCCTTTCCCTTGATGTCCCTCCACACACCTGTCTGTTGATCCCACCAACTGGACAGACACATCTTTGCAGGACTCCACGCTCACTCATGCTACCTGCTCACCCTGACTCCAGCCGACCCTCCCGCCTGTCCAGCTCCTCCGTGACCTTCCGACATCTCAGACGTCAACATCTCCTCCATGAGGCCTTTTCCAGTGTCCCAGACTCAGCGACTCACCTCCCATGAGCTCGCGGGGTACTTTGTACTAAAGCATTCATACCGTTACGGTGCAGGGACAAGGACCTGCCACTCTGTGAGCTCCTTGTGGTTGGAAACCCCGTTTAACTCATCCGTATAATCCCAGCATCGTGCCTGACTCCCCATAGACAGTAAGTGTTTGGTTAATAAGTGGATGGAGGAAGGGATGGAGGAAGGGAGGGCAGAAAGAAGGGATAGGTGAAGAGATGGGTCCATTGTTACCGTGTAGTCCAACCCACTGCCACTTCTCATACCGCAGTCTCTTACTGGCCCTCCAGCTTCCATTCGTGCCCCCAACAGTCCACTGTACTTCGAGCACCCAGGGTCTTTTAAATATGGAATTATGTGACATCACTCACTGCTTAAAACCTTCCAATCGCTGCCACGTTCCCAACGCTAACCTACAAACCCCTGTAGGAGCCAGCCCCTTCCTGCTCTTCTGACCTCAGCTCATTTTCCTGCCCTCCAACTGCTTTGGGAACCAGCCAAGCTCTCCCCTCAGACCCTTTGAATCTGCTGTTCTGTCTACCTGGGTGGTTCCCCCAGCTGTGGACCCGGCATCCTGTTAGTCCACAGGTGTGGCTTCAGTGCTACCTCAGCAGAGGTCTCTCTTTACCCTCCTCGTCAAACTATCCACCATCTTGATCCCCCAAAGCCAAAGGGGCCAGAGCGAGACAACCAGTGCGTTGGCTGCTGGTGCAGACCTGCCCCACCTCGAGGCCAGCCACAGCCACCCCTTCACCCAGGGGCTCACTCCTCCTCTCCATCAACTGACGATCCCTCATGAATGGGCTTGTCTGGAACTGCTGCAATTAAGCCATCGGAGCAACATTGGACCATTTGTTTACTATGGCACTTAGAGCTGGAATGGCTTGTTGTTTTGACGGTTTCTATTTTCAGCTCCATTTCCTGGGGGTAGCGGGGAGAGGGTAGGCAATGAATCCTGGTCTATTCAAGCAAAAAGATGCTTCAGTGAATCCTAACATTTCAGAATCACAAAATTCTAGAATCATTTTCATGGAATGCGAGAACAGTAAAAACGTGTAATTTTAGCGAGAGTCGTGGAATTCTAGAATCTTATACAACACAGATTAGTATCTTCGTGTCAAACCAGTTTAGCCTCAACGCCTCAGAGGGATGGGCTCTTAGAGATGCTCCCACTTTGCCAAGGTCTCTGCTCCAGTGTCACGCTGGAGAAGGCCTCCTCCGATGACCTTGCCTCCAACGTGCGCCCAGCCCACGCTCTGTCACTCTCTATTGTTTCACCCTGCTTCATATTTCTCCATAGCACGGCTCGCCACCTGACATCTGATGCAGTTCTTTCTGCTTATTTGCTTATTGTCTGTCTCCCCCACACGTTGGATTGAGGTCAGGAACTCTGCTTTGTTCACAGCCTAGCAAGTACTTCGAAAATAGTGGCTGACATGCAGTAAAGATTAAAAAAAAAAAAAAAAGAGTCTATTCATCCAACAAATATTTATCGAGTGCCCACTTTGTGTTGGCCTCTCGGAGATAATCATGTTCCGGGAGGGAAGGTAGGTCTGTTTGCAAGCCAAATCCAATTGGTAGTAGGCACCCAGAGAGAGCGTGGCGTTGAGGAGGATTCTCGGGGCTTATCCAAGCTCCGTGGGGGAGGGTGATCGATCAGCGATGTCTGGCACGGACCCAGCAACGGAGAGAGGTGGGAGGCAGCCGTGTCCGTGTCCGAGATGGGCTGTTATCTTGCACTTAACAAACGGAAGCCCAGAAGGGGGTGGGAGGGCGCTGGGCAGGCTCCCCTGGACTGGCTCCTGGGCCTGAGTCTCTCTGGGGCACAGGCTGAATGTCTTGCCCCCTCACCTGGCCTCTGGCTTTCCCTCCGCCCAGGCCTTCCCAGGAGTGAGGGGCTGCTGGAGTGCCTGGCCTTGAACCCCAGCCTGGGAACCCAATTCTGGAACACTGCCTGAACACACAAGCCAGTTATTTTTAAAAACCCAAAAAGAAAAGGAAGAAAGAGCAAACTCACTGCTTCGGTCTGTGCACTGGCCCCAGCTGAGAGAATAGAGGCTTGAAAGGAACAAAGGATTTCCTCAAACGCAGCAGATCAAGGGCTTGGCTTATGTGGTAACCGGTGACCGACCACCGCGCTTTGTGACGGAGCCTTCAGAAGGCCGCGGGCCTCGGTTCCTGCTGCAGTCTGTGGGGGAGGGGGAGCTGGGAACACCCTCCCCACCCCCCCCACCCCACCCCAGGTCAGGCTGCTTACAATGTGGGGCTCCAAGAACCCTGAGTGTTGGGGTCTCAAAGCACCATTCAGAGCCTGCTGTCTGCTACCCTTGGTCAGACAGGCAGACCTCCAGGCTGCACGGGGAGCGGTGGGCTGATGGGCTGATGGGCTGCCCTCCTTAGCACACTCCCCCTTTCAGGGAGGTGGAGACCAGTGAAGTGAATCCAACTGCCCTTGCCTCTTATACCTGCCAGGGCTGCTTGGGAAAGCCTTCTCAGACTCTCTCCCAGCCACTCTAACTTTCTGTTCCCTTCCCTCCATAGATTTTCCCTTCTGAGGTGCTGTCGGGGAGGGGTCCCCTGAGTCAGCACTGACTGGTGAGGTCTGAGGTCACAGAAGGACAGTAGCAGAGCCCTAGACCCCAACATGGATGGCGTCCACCATTCCTGCAAGGTAGCCATCCAGGCCCTGTGCCAAGGCCTTTACAGGAGAGTGTCTCACAAGGGGGACACATTAGCCCTCTGATTAGGTCCCCCACCATCCCCCACGATGCAGATGAGAAAACCAAGGTTCCACAGAGCGAATGACATGCCCAAGGTGACTGGCGGAGCTGATGCTTGAACTCAGGCCCACCTGTCTCCTCAGCTAGGCTCCTGTTGACCTCTACCCCCTGCCCCCATTCCACCCTGGGTATCAAAGGTCAGCCATGCTGAACTGGAGTCATGGGACCGAGGCAGGCGCCAGAGGGCCCAGGCTGGGGCAAGGACCTTCCCTCCATCAGGTGCCATTTTGCACACGAGCCATGTGTCTGTCCCCAGCACAAGCTGGCCTTCAGCCTGAGGGTAGTGCAGGTCCATCCTATCTCCTTGTTAGCCCCCTTACACGCCCGAGTGTCACCGTCTCCCTGTGTCTCTCTCCCATGGTTCTTTCCTACCCCACCTGTCAGTCTGCATCGACTCCGTTCTGTGGGCCTCTGGCCACATGGCCTCCTCCAAGCCTCCCAGTGTCCCCCTCCTGTGTCTCCCTCTTCTCCTGCTGCATCTGTGCGCTGCTTTTCGTCTCCGTATTCTGTGTCTTCCCTAATCCTCCGCCAGACCTCTCTCACCAGCCTGTTTCTGGAGGGGTCCCATGTCCCTCCCTTTCTCCCCAGAGCTCGTTCTCTCCCTCCCTCCCTGTCTCTGTCTCTGTCTCTGCCTCCTTACTTCTTCTCTCTGTCTGCTTCCATCTCTGCATCCTCCCTCCACTCCTCCCTTCTCCCCTCCCCTCCCGAGCCTACTCCTCTCACACCCTCCATGCTGACGTATAATATTCCAGTCCAGCCCAGTTCAGCCGTAGGGGGACAGGGAGGGATTGGTCAGGGACACTCCAAAAGGTGGATCTGAGGGCAGGGTCATGCGAAAGGGAACCGAGCCAGCCTTCTTTTCTTCCTCGGAAATGACTGGCTGCTTTCCTGGGAGGCAGACAAGAAAGTCCCTGAATAGGGATTTAAAGCACTAAGCTCTGATTCCTTCTTTTTAATATTTATAAAGAGAGAAAGGGGATAATTTCAGGAAGATCATTTCAAGGCGAAAACCCACATATTTTCAATAGAATTATTCCAAAAGCCCCTTTCCGGCTCATTGGAGTGTATAATTTTGTAAGTTAAAGACACGAGGCCTGGTTTCCAAGTTCCCTAAAATGACGCAGCTAAGTGAGGGCCAGAAAGGAAGTATGAGATGAGAAGGGGGATGGCGACAGAGGAGAGGGACCGGCTTGTTCCAGGGCGAGACGGGCCACACGCAGGCCAAAGGACAGCGGCCCATGTCCTGCCTGACCCTTCTGTCCTCTGCCCATGTTCCCCAACAAGCCAGCCAAACTCAAGGAATAGCCATTGTCAAATACTGGCCCCCAATCCTGAGACCCCCTTCCTCAGTCCAGACCAACTCTCCTGGGGCGGAGGGCTCATAGGCCCAGAGCCAACACTGTCTTCCTTCCTACATCTTCTGTCCTGTCTTTCCTCTCAGCCATCCAGGAGTCCTCCATGGGTCCTCTTCACCCCTGCAACCTCTAGGTGGTGGTCAAGCCTGTTGACCACCCCTTACCTCTGGAGTCTCCTTCCATCCACACTGCCATTGGCTAAGCTTGGGCCTCAGCATCCCTGGCCTTGACCACCAAACTGGTCCCAGAAAGGGGTCAGGTCCGTGGGCCTGTGTGCAGGCAGATAGAGCTGCCTTCCAGAAGCCCAGCTCTAAGGATAGTCGTCTCCTCCTCGGGAACAGTCACAGCCCCCCACCCGTCAGAGTGCAGACAAATCCTCCCACCCCTGCATCCATGATCTAGCTATAGTCCAACTACTTGATTTCCTCATGCTCACGCCCACCACAAACTCTTCACTGCACTGTGGCCCAAATGAGCCACTCTTTTGTGTCTACCCCAAAGGAATAAGAAGCGTTTTCCTACATCCAAGCCTTGGCTGAGTCTCCTCCCGCCCCCTGGAAGGCCACCCTGCTGTCTTCACATGTGTAGCTCCAACCCACCCTCAAGGTTCATCTCAGATAGCACCCATCTGAGAGGCATGGACGTAATTGCTCCTTGTCCTTCATGCAGTTTCTTTCTCTTTCTCTTTGACCCTTAACTTTTCCCTTTGACCATGAGATGGGCTGTGAGGCCGAAGAGCAGGTGAACTCTGGGGCTCAGACATTTCCCCAAACCAAACCAAGCTGGGTTCTGTGGTTCTGATGGGTTCCTCAAAATTGTTGGCAGGGTACCCTGCTGATAATGACAGTTGTCATTGCCAAGATCAGTTCTGAGTACTTACTGTAAACCAGACACCTACTGAGTGCTTGGGACATGGGGTCTCACATGGTTGGCAATGACTCAATGTTGTGGGGACTGTTATCATGTCAGTGGAACACACGAGGAAACTGAGGCTGGGAGTCAGAGGATTTGGACTCTGTCCAGGTCAGCCCAACTCTGGAATCTTTGTGTTTAACTAAGACACACTGAGAATCCTCGGTACCAGCAGGAACTGAGCAATGTGGTGCCTGACTCAGCCCCACTGAAGAAGGCCTACTCACTGTGAAGCCAAAGCCACATCCCCTCCTTTGGGCCCTCGCTTCCCCATCTTCTCGATGGCCAAGTTCCTGTTTGAAAAGCATGGGCCTTTCAATTGCCAGCTCTCCAAACTTGAGGGTCACAGCTTGCCTTCTTTCCCTGGAGAAAGGCACAGTTGGGTGAGATGAAGCACAGAACTTCAAAAGAAGCCCACAAGGGCCAAAGCATCCCCCTTCCACCTCTTGGCCCAGCAGCAGACTGGGTTTGGCTTGGCCAGGGCTATCCCCGGTACACCTGTGAAAGCCCTCAGGAATGCTGCCATGGTGACTCCTGCCCCAGGATGGCTCCTAATTTGTAGACTCTAGCTTCATTTCTCACCAGGGCATCGACACCAGCCTCCTCACCAGTCTCTCTGCTTCTACTCTACGCCTTACCTGCACAGCAGCCTTGTCTCATTTTGAACAAAAAAACACAAAGTCTTTCTAGTTCTTAAAGCCCTCCATGGGTTTCCATTACAATTAGAGTGAAGCCCAGACTGCTCCTCTGGGCCCCCAGGCCCTGTCTACTCTGGCCACCCAGGACTCCCTGGGCTTCAGGCACATCAGCCTTCTAACAGTGCCCAGGACACACCAGGTTCTTTCCTATCTTGGGGCCTTTGTTCTTGCTCTTTTCCTAGTTCCTTTCTTGGATTCTTCCTTCTTCAAAAATCATCCCTTCCACAAGGCCTTTCCTGATTCCAATTATCCATCATTGCTTCTGCCCTGCACACATTCACACTAGCAATGTGGTTCATATTGTGTATTGTGCAGTTCAATAATTGGGGGTCTCTAGTATATTGTCCATTAGAGTCAGCAAGATGACAAACTGGGAAGCTCTAAGCCCCCGTCCCTCTCATGGAAGCATCAAAAACAAAAAAAATCTAGAAACGGGCTTGAACCCATATAAAAGCTCTGGAAAATAGTCATAGGTTTACAGCAGCCAAGTGACTATCCAGTCAAGAAAAGGAGAAAAGTTTCGTTGGCAGTTACTCTATCCCTAGTCCCCTCCTCTCCCTGGAAAAACAGTGTTCTTGGTTTGGACAAGACAACAGCCAGTCCCCAACTGCCTTC
The DNA here is from genome assembly GCF_006229205.1 of Suricata suricatta. Taxonomy (NCBI): domain Eukaryota; kingdom Metazoa; phylum Chordata; class Mammalia; order Carnivora; family Herpestidae; genus Suricata; species Suricata suricatta. The sequence continues at coordinate 78,791,367 of NC_043711.1, read as the reverse complement.
CTCAAACCAGACTTTGGGAAGCAGACCTTTTTTGCAACATTCTAACCTGATGAGTGCTTTCTGAAGGGCTGGTACCTGTTTCATCCAACTGGGATCTCGGGCAGGAAGAAGCAGAAGGCATTGCTCGTGAAAACTGCAAGGTGACTATAGACCCACAGATGCCTGGGTCCATAGATGGTCTATGGCATGTGCCCATTCATAAGATCTTGCCCCAGGCATTTTGATTGGATGTTCACTTGGTTGCTATGAACCTCTGACTGTTTTCCAGAGCCCCTATATTAGTTCAGTAGAGTTTCTGGTTTTATTTTTGTTTTGTTTTGATGTTTCTTTGGGAGGGATGAGAGCTTGGAACTCCTGCTCTGCCTTCTTGCTGCCTTTGATGATGAGCGATGCATCTGAGCAGGCTGAAGGAAGAATCTGTGAACTTAAAGATAAGACAATGGAAATTATTGAGTCTCTAGTGTGGAGAGAAAAAAAAAGAATGAAAAAAGGTGAACAGAGCCTAAAAGATTGTGGACACCATTAAAGGAGCAATATATGTATTATGAGAGTCCCATAAGAAGAGGTAAAAAAAGGAGCAGAGAGGTTATTTGAAGAAGTAATGGCTAAAACTCCCCAAATTTGATGAAATATATGTATCTACTAATCCAAGAAGCTGAGCCAACCCCCTAGTAGAATACGCTCTGATACACACTGAGGTACATTGTAACAAAACTATAAAAAGCAAAGAAGCCAAAATCTTGAAAGCAGCATGAGAGAAGTGACTCATCACATACAAGGGATCCTTGGATACGATTATCAGCCCATTTCTCGGCAGAAATTTTGAAGGCTAACAGACAGTGAAGGGATACACTTATAGTGTTATAAAAGCAAACAAAAAACACCTTTCAACCAAGAGTTCTATATCAAAAAGGAAAAAAAAGAACTATGTTCACCAAAGCTGTCCTTCAGAAATGAGGGAGAAATTAAGATATTTCAAGATAAACAGAAGTTAAGGGAGTTCATTACCATGAGACCTGCCCTACAAGTTTTGCTAAGAGGAGTCCCTCAGGTTGAAATAAAAAGATACTACAACTCAAAGCTGTATGAAGTAAAGACCTCTAGGAAACGTAAATACTTGGGCAAATATAAAGCAAATATTATTGTAATTTTGATTTGTGATTCCATTTTTTAAATTTTCTACAAGGTTTAAAAAACACACAAATAAAACATTCTCATAAATCTATATGAGTGGGTAGGCAATGTATAAAGATATAATTTGTGACATAAATGCCATAGCTGTGTTGGAATAGAATTTTTGTATGCAGTTGAAATGAAGTTGGTGTCAATTCAAATTAAATTGTTATAACTTTAGAATGTTCTACATAATCCCCATGATAACCATTAGCAGATTTACATTTTATAGGTATTTCTAAAAATATCTACAGAATATACACAAAAGGAAAGGATAAGGGAATCAAAACATGTCACTACAAAAAAATTGACTGAACATCAAAGGAAATAATGGAGGAAATGAGGAACATAAGGGCTATACAATATATAGAAAACAATAAAATGACAAAAGCTAAGTTTTTCCTTTGCAGTGGTTACTTTAAATAAAAATGGATTAAACTCTCCAAAGAGCATAAATTGACAGATTAAAAAAAATAGGGGCTCCTGGATGGCTTAGTAGGTTAAGCGTCCAACTTCAGCCAGGTCATGGTCTTGCCTTCTTGGGTTTGAGCCTTGCATCAGGCTCTGGGATGACAGAGCCAGCAGAGCTCAGAGGCTGCTTCAGATTCTGTGTCTCCCTCTCTCTGTTCCTTCCCTGCTCATACTCTGTCTCTCTCAAAAATAAATAAACATTAAAAAAATTTTAATAAAGAAATATATTCTAGACTGCTTACAAAAAACTCACACTGGGCCCAAAAACCCAAATAGGTCCAAAGTGAATGGTTGGAAAAAGAAACACTATTCAAGTAGTAACCAAAAGAGGGCTGGGGCAGCTGTATTAATATCAGACAAAATAGACGTTAAGCCAAACACTGTTACAAGAGACAAAGAAGGGCATTATAGATTGAGTAAAGTGTTGACTTGACAAGGAAATGTAACAATAATAAACGTATGTGTACCAAACAGCAGGGCTCTAATGCCTTGTCTGTTACGCACCCTGAATGTTAGTTCCATGCAAGCAAGAACTGCATCTGGGTTGCTCACTGCTTTACTCCACTGCTG
>NC_043711.1:78787758-78789053 GCF_006229205.1 Suricata suricatta | reverse complement strand
AGCCAAACACTGTTACAAGAGACAAAGAAGGGCATTATAGATTGAGTAAAGTGTTGACTTGACAAGGAAATGTAACAATAATAAACGTATGTGTACCAAACAGCAGGGCTCTAATGCCTTGTCTGTTACGCACCCTGAATGTTAGTTCCATGCAAGCAAGAACTGCATCTGGGTTGCTCACTGCTTTACTCCACTGCTGGGCACTATGCCTGGCACTCATCTGTCATCTGTCCCATTCTCCCTGCTCCCTGCATGTGATCAGCAGAAAAGCAGACCAAGTAGGATCTGGGAATTATCACCACTCTCAGGCAGGGGTGTTGGCCTCTGACTGTCCTCAGCTCTCCCAGTTGCCTCCTCCCACCCTGCCTCAGGAGTCTTAGATCCTTTTTTCTGCCAGCTTTGGGCCAGTGGTGAAGGTGAAAAGGAAGGTGTTTAGAAACTGTGGGCAACTTGAATCTCCCCGACCAAGCACTTCCAGAATCCTAGGACTTGTGGCCACACAGCAAAAATTCCAAGGGCCTGAGGGAGGGTGCACCACTGGAGGTCACCCGGTCTGATGGGTTTATGGTACCTATGAAGACACTGGGGCCCAGAGAGCGCAGGGGCTAAACCAAAGGTCAGACAGTGAGCTCAAGGCAGAACCAACATTCAAACTCAAGTCTGCTGACTGCTCACACAGGCTATTTCTGTAAGTTGCACAGGGAACTGCCCCAGGGACTGCCCATAACATGGCCAGTTCTCTAAATTACCCATTCCCTCCCCACTTTGCCTTTCACCCCTCCCTTTCTTCTCCATTTCTGTAAGACATTCTGTACTCTCGATCCCCATACCACACAAGGTCACTGGTGGCCTTTTCTGACTGTAAGATTTATATCACCTTAATTGACCCCCAGAATGGCCCAAGAAAGAAGTGTCTTTTTAAGCCTCACATTACAGATAAGATAAACAAAGTCATGCAATAGGAAGAGGTGAGCCAATGAATGTGGGGCCAGAACTTTGCTCAGTCTTTTGACTCCAGGTGTCAAAACCCCCCATCGGCTTTATCAGATGACCTTGTAGGTATCAAGTGACTTGTTTTGGCAAAAACCATCAGGCTCACTTCCTAGGGAGGCCTTCTTCTAGTGACCATGGGTCTGCCACTCTCCAGACTGGAGAATGCAGAGAGGAGGGGGCCCAGCCTCCAGCCTGGAGGCAAGGGCCAGGGGGTGGGGTGTGCCCAGATCCAGACAGCCTCCTTCTCAACAAACTCGGTGCACTTGTGCCTTGATAGATACTGAGCTAAATGCTTTGCCGAC
>NC_043711.1:78786362-78787658 GCF_006229205.1 Suricata suricatta | reverse complement strand
AGCCAAACACTGTTACAAGAGACAAAGAAGGGCATTATAGATTGAGTAAAGTGTTGACTTGACAAGGAAATGTAACAATAATAAACGTATGTGTACCAAACAGCAGGGCTCTAATGCCTTGTCTGTTACGCACCCTGAATGTTAGTTCCATGCAAGCAAGAACTGCATCTGGGTTGCTCACTGCTTTACTCCACTGCTGAGCACTATGCCTGGCACTCATCTGTCATCTGTCCCAATTCTCCCTGCTCCCTGCATGTGATCAGCAGAAAAGCAGACCAAGTAGGATCTGGGAATTATCACCACTCTCAGGCAGGGGTGTTGGCCTCTGACTGTCCTCAGCTCTCCCAGTTGCCTCCTCCCACCCTGCCTCAGGAGTCTTAGATCCTTTTTTCTGCCAGCTTTGGGCCAGTGGTGAAGGTGAAAAGGAAGGTGTTTAGAAACTGTGGGCAACTTGAATCTCCCCGACCAAGCACTTCCAGAATCCTAGGACTTGTGGCCACACAGCAAAAATTCCAAGGGCCTGAGGGAGGGTGCACCACTGGAGGTCACCCGGTCTGATGGGTTTATGGTACCTATGAAGACACTGGGGCCCAGAGAGCGCAGGGGCTAAACCAAAGGTCATACAGTGAGCTCAAGGCAGAACCAACATTCAAACTCAAGTCTGCTGACTGCTCACACAGGCTATTTCTGTAAGTTGCACAGGGAACTGCCCCAGGGACTGCCCATAACATGGCCAGTTCTCTAAATTACCCATTCCCTCCCCACTTTGCCTTTCACCCCTCCCTTTCTTCTCCATTTCTGTAAGACATTCTGTACTCTCGACCCCCATACCACACAAGGTCACTGGTGGCCTTTTCTGACTGTAAGATTTATATCACCTTAATTGACCCCCAGAATGGCCCAAGAAAGAAGTGTCTTTTTAAGCCTCACATTACAGATAAGATAAACAAAGTCATGCAATAGGAAGAGGTGAGCCAATGAATGTGGGGCCAGAACTTTGCTCAGTCTTTTGACTCCAGGTGTCAAAACCCCCCATCGGCTTTATCAGATGACCTTGTAGGTATCAAGTGACTTGTTTTGGCAAAAACCATCAGGCTCACTTCCTAGGGAGGCCTTCTTCTAGTGACCATGGGTCTGCCACTCTCCAGACTGGAGCATGCAGAGAGGAGGGGGCCCAGCCTCCAGCCTGGAGGCAAGGGCCAGGGGGTGGGGTGTGCCCAGATCCAGACAGCCTCCTTCTCAACAAACTCGGTGCACTTGTGCCTTGATAGATACTGAGCTAAATGCTTTGCCGAC
>NC_043711.1:78725856-78786262 GCF_006229205.1 Suricata suricatta | reverse complement strand
CTTCAAAACAGCATTCACTCTGTCAGGCCTGGGGAGCCAGGCTGCCGAGGTAAACCCAGCAGTAGGAGCAACCGCTTTTTGAACTTCTCTTGGCCAAGGATTCATCTGTTCAGCTAGATTCTTTCCCTGGCCACCCCCTTCCCTCAGGTTTCCCGTGATACTTTCCCTCACTTTTTCTTGGGTCCCTCCTGCTCCAGTGTCACCTCCTCACTAGCTCTCTCTGGCCAAGTTGTCTCAAGCCACAGCCCCATCATGTCTGATGAATAGTAGGTGCAAAGTAGGTATCTGTTAAATGAACACATTCAATGGAATAGTTCCATTACAATTTTTTCCCACACAGCAAACATCTTAAACAGTATGAAACAGTGAATTTCCTCCTTCCCTAGGCTACATTGAGTCTTAAAAGGCAAGGCATTATTAATCTGTTCCCCCTTCCCCCCAAAAAGAGCATGGTGTTTCCTACAGAGACACAGCACGTGCAAAGACCTGGAGGTGTGACCCAGCGCTAGTCTCTGGCTCTCGTGATATTTCTGCCTCAGCGATTCTGTTACCATCTCTCAATCTGTCAGCCGGTGCCACTCATAGCATTGCTGGTGTCCTTTCAGAATACCTCAACTCCCCAGGGGTTCAGGTTCCCAAAATTTCCTTCAAGCCTCCCTTTCTTCTCCAGCCAATAGCAATGATCATCCTGCCTCCTTAAGGAGGGTTTGGGTGTGGTCTTCTGTGCAGAGAATGAGGTCATGGATGTAAAGTGATATATAAACTGCGGAGTGCTGTGCATCAGAATGACTGAGGCCCTCTACGTGCCAGGTATGTGCCTTATTCTTTAGAGATGCCATTGTATTGAATCTACACCATCGCTAGAGGGAATTACTTTGGTGCCATTTTGCAGAAGGGGAACAGAAAGTTGGGGTGACGTGCCCAAGGTCATCCAAGCTGGAACCAAACCCAAGAAGTCTGGTTGTGTCCAAAGGTTGTGGAAGTTTCAGGGCCACCAGCCCCTCCAGTACCAGGTCTGCAGGATATGAGAATTCCCAACTCCATGAGCATCAGGCGGCCACGACAGAGCAGACAGTCTGGCTTCATGATTTATTTCACTCCCACCCAATTGTTTGCCAAAGGGAGGGGTGGCCGGTGGCTAGGAGCCTGGGCTGCCCAGTCACGGGGTGGACTTGTCTGACGGCCAGCCAATCCCGGCTGCCGGAGCTGGTGTTGGAAAGGCCCTGGCCCCATCTTGCTGGGACACTCTATCTTTGTCCCTGGACACAAAAGGGGCCTTGTCTTGGCCCGGCAACGCTTATTCCACATGCTCCCGACTGCCCCAGCCCCTCTGCCTCAAGAAAGGCCCACTTTGTCGAGTCAAAAGACTAACTTGTTTCTTTTTCATCAAAACGTGTTGACTGACCTGGTTGATTTATCTTGGGAAAGTGGTGGGTGAGGGAGGGGAGTGAGGTGACAGAGACCAGTAAAATCCAGAAGGCCATGCAGTCTAGCCTTACTTGTGGGTAGGCACCCAACGCTTACCTGAGACAGAGGTGTAGCTGCATACTGAATCTGATCTCAGGGAGTCAGGACAGTCCCCCAACCTCTCTGGCTACAAAAATTCCACCATTAGCTATTCATTTCTTTGACTTCAACCTTTGAAGGCAGCTAAAAATGAAAACTTCCTTTGAACAGCAGTGCGGTGCTAATCGCACCTGAGTTTGAATTAGTTTTCCTGAAAATAGGGGTGAGTCAGTAGCAAAAGAGAGCAAACATTAGAAAGGGACTGTGAGGAGCCCAGGAGGAGGCCTAGGAGAAAGGAGGGAGGTACTATTCACAGATGAAATGGGATTAAGTAAGGAAGTATACGCAGAGTCTTTTCTTTCATAATTTTGCCCCAAGATTAGTTTTTCTCTCTCCATGTCCACTAAGCCCTATTGCTTGGACTTTTGATTCATTTATTTAATCATGCATCCATGCATCCATCCATCCATGCATCCATCCATGCACCCACCCATGCATCCATGCATCCATCCGTTCATTCATCCATCCAACCATCCATCCATCCAAGAAACATTTGTTAAGCACCTACTCTATGCTACAGATTCTTTTAAGCACTGGGGCCAGAATGGAGAATAAGACCCTTGCCTTCAGGAAGCATCTGCTGTTGTGGGGGCTCCCACTGATAAACAAATAAGCAGATGAGCTAACAAGCTAACTGGGTAAAGCCATGTGCTGTGAAGAAATAAGGTAGGGTAGCAGAGCAGGGAGTGGCTGGGGGTGGGTGGGCTGTCTGAGGGGGATGTTTGCCCTGAGATGGGGAGAAAGGAAGGAACCAGCCATGGGGACACTGGCAGACAAGGGTTCAAGTCAGAGGGAACAGCATACAAGAAGATTCGGAGGTTGAGCCAACTTAGAATCTTCCAGATACCCTGAGGAGGCCAACATAGTTAGAACCAAGTGTGTGAGCAGGAGGGTGGCAAAGGGCACAGATCCATAGGGCTTGCGGATCCTTAGTAATGCCTTGGACTTTTATTTTGAGTAAAGTAGGAAACTGGAAGAGTGTGCAAGGTGGTAATATGATCTAATTTTTATTTTCTAAAAGCTCCTCTGGGTGTTGTGTGAAAAATGAAAGAGGGTCCTGTAGCCATCCAGGCGAGAGCTCCCAGGGGCCAGGCCTGTGGGCTGAGGGGAGAGCGAACAGAATTGAGATATATTTTTCAGAGCTAGGACACAGACTATAAATGAATTAATGAATGAATGAGTGAGTGAATGAATAAACCCTTGAGGTGGGAGCTAGCAAATGTAGATTCAAATTCCTAGTCTGTCACTGAGTATCAGTGTGTCCCTAGGGAAGCCTCCACCACCCTTCTTGGGGCCCTAGTTTCCCCATTTATAAAGTGAGGGACAGGCAGCTTTGAGTTCCTGGGCCCCTGACACTCTCAGAGGCGGGGACTGTGATCCAGTTACTAATCCAGTCAGCCCTGGCTGGCCCCAGGGCAGCTGCGGAAACCTGGTGTTGATGTAGTGACTCACACTTGGTCCTTCTGCTGTGGGCAGAAACTGGGACAGCCAGGGGCCAGAGACTTGCCTGCAGGCTTGGGAAAGGCTGGCAGGATGCCACCACTCAGCTGGGGGCAGGGGGATGTGGCCAGGCTGCCAGCACCGGGCTTCCTAATCCCCTCTGGGGACTGATGTTCTAGCCACTGGGGCTATAAGGTGCTCCCCCTCAGCCCACGTGTGACTCCGCCTCACCTCTGTGGGCTAACAGGAACTGGCGGTGGGAAAGCAGGACCCACTGTGTGCCCACTCAATCTCTTCTCTGCCAGGCACTTAATGAAGTAGATGTTATACCCCCATTTGATTGGGGAAGAAACTGAGACCCAGAAAGTTGTGGACAGCCCAGCTAAGAGTCATACTACATTTGATTAATTCCTTGTTTGCTCAACTCTGCTTCCTAAGTATGGAGAAAACAGGGGTGAAAGAGAAAAAAAAAAAGAGAGAAGCTAAATATCTTCTAATACATATGGAAACTCAAATACGCACTTTCATGCTTAGCCAGGGCTGAGGACTTTCAAACAAAAACTTCCTTTTACAGTCTAAGTACAACCTTTCTGCAATATGGATAAGCCACTTGGCCATTGTTCCCAGCTCTTTTGCTCCTCATTTATTTATTTGTATGTGGGCAAATATTTATTGAGCGCATTCTACATGCCAGGGACTATGTGAGGCTCTGAGGAGGGGCATGCAATGATTAACGAAGAGTGACTTGGTGCCCATACTCACCAGCTTATAGCAGAGGGGGTGGGACAGATACAAACAAATAAATGTTTGGAGACTACAGTCATTTTGTAATTGTGGCTTTGAGTAAGTTACTTCCTTCTCTGAGCTTCGGTTTCCTCATGGTAAAACAGGATGGTTGCAATAGGGGCTGGAGAAGATCCTGCCTGGCCCACAGTATGTGCTCATTAAATATTAGTCATTGCCGTTACCCTTAGCTGTGAGCAAGATAACTTACTTCCACAGCCAACCAGTTGATAACTGTGTTAGTGTGGTCCACTGGGAAGCAGACATCAAGATTGGGTTAGACAGGCAAGAGATTTCGAAAGAGAGAGACAGCAGGAGAAAACACGTAGAGGCTTCTGACTGTAATGATTCAAGTCTGGCAGTTGGGGGTGGAGAGTGGGGGAGAAGGTAGCTCAGATAGGAAGAGTCCCAGACTATAGCACAGTTCCGAGGAAGGCTCGACCATGCTGATGGGGAGTCCTTGAGTCAAAGTCAGTACTGGGGGGATACTGCATCTCTCCAGGCTGGGCTTTTCTTGGGACCCCCATCATGCACAGTCGGGGGCTAAGAGCAGCCCACAGGAAGCGGGGGCTCAGCCTGGGCAAGATGGCGTAGCCCAGGGGGCAGCAGCTGGGGGGCTGTCGGTCAAACATGTTCCCTGTAGCAGGAGAGCAGAGTGGCACATTTCCATGGCTGCTACAGAAACTAGACTCAGCCCTGGACCCAGAGAGTCTCCCAAACCTACACCAGCAAGTTCACACAGCATTCCGTGCCCTCAGTGAGATAAGGTCACTGGCTGAGGGAACTAAGGGAGGGGGCTTGGCCAATGTCAAGAGACACACACACACCCTGAGCAAGTTTTGAATTGTGCAAGATGAAGAATATCGTGGGAACCAGACCAAGTGAGGGCCCATTTGGACCAGACGCTGCTGACTTGGGAAGAGGAAGTTGGGACGACTCTTGCAACAGTAAGGCAAATCCAAAAATACACGAAGAGACAGCTGCAGAGTGCCCTTGCTGGTTAGGGGAAATGAACTCCGATAAGAACTCCATCTCTGTGAGAGAAAGGTTGCTGGAGTGCCTGGGTCCCACCCAGTGGGGAGGGTCTGAGGTTTCTATGGAAACAAACTGGGCAGGGACCTTTCACTCATCTGGTCCAACCTTCTTCTTATAAAGATAGAGAAACTGAGACCCAATGGGGACTAGAGCTGCACAAAAGTCCCCTAAGAGTTCCAGGCTGCTGAACTGAGTCTTGAGCCAGGATTCCTGACTCCCAGAGCAGGGCTGAGTCCCCCACAGCTAGCCTGGCCAGCACACATCAAGGGTCTGCTGTGGGAAGAGGGAGGGAGACAGAGAGAGACAAATGCCCAGAGAGGGAGATGCAGGGGTTCGGAGAGGGGACAGGATGACATCCAGAAAAGGATGTGGAGACCTGGCCAGGAGACTGGGGTTCAAAGAGAGGTCTGAGAGCTTAGGAAGTGGGTGGACAGTCAGAGGGGATGAGGCTCAGAGGCAGGAGCCCTGACAGAGGGGTGGGACCGGACATGCATGTCCAAATGGCTGGGCCCAGGCTCCAGGGACTCACAGGGGTCTCAGACATGCTGGCAGCACCTGGAGGCAGCAGCCTTCTCTCCATACCGATCAATCCCCGCCTCACACCCCTACACTCCTGGTCACCTGTGCTGTCAGGAGTAGGAGGGACCAACAATCTTGGGCATTACTCAGCTCGTGGTGGTTAAAAAAGTAGCCTTAGGAGCATCCATGAGGATTGCATCTCCCAGCTTTGGAAGTCAAGCGGCTGGAGCACTCAGCCCCTGGGTTCTACCACCGGCTGGGATGGTGGGGGGGGGCAGGTGCACAGGAGGAGGGGGCCAAGAAAGGGCCGAAAATCTCACTCCCACAAGATGATGCCTTCCTCCCACCCGGAAGCTTTGAAATGATACCAATAAGTACAAGGATACCATTAGTGGTATTGTTTGTGAAATCATTACTCTTGCACTTGGCCCCGGTATGGGAAGAGGGCTCTGGTCTCCACTCTGCTCACATCCAGATGCCCCATCTTCCAGGCCATGCAGAGGGCATGGGAGCATGGGTTTGGCCAGAAGAGTGGCCTGTGTGCAGTTGCAAGCTACAAGGGACCTCAGAGGTTCTTCCCCCACCCCCACCCCCCACTTCACAGATGGGAGAGCTGAGACTCTTGGAGGGCAGCGAGAGTCCGATGTCACACAACAGGTTGCTCAGGGCTTCTGTCCCCAGGCCAGGGGTCATTTCAGCAAGCCCACTGGTGCTTAAAGAGCCTGGTCCCCCAGCAGAAGAGCAGAAAGTGATGGCTGCCATTTGCTGGAGCTGACTCTGCGTGAGGCTGGCGGGAACACTCATGCGACCCTCCGCAGTGCTTTGCTTTGGCTCTCATCTTCTACATGAGGGAGTTTAAATGAAGTGCCAAAGGCCATAGGGCTGGAAGGTGGTAGAACCCAGGCAGGCAGGGTCCAGGGCCCAGGCAGCTAACCACCAAGCAGCCTGCGCATCTGTCACAAGACACAGAGGAGACTCAGGTAATTGTTTGAAGCCACCATCCTTTGGCACTGACAATGGCGGGGGTTGTGTGGCTCTGTTGGTTCAGTGTCCAACTCTGGGTTTTGGCTCGGGTCCTGATCTCACAGTTCATGAGTTGGAGCCCTGCACCGGGCTCTGTGCTGACAGCACGGAGCCTGCTTGGGATTCTCTCTCTCCCTCTCTCTCTGCCCCTCCCCTGCTCGCATTCTCTAAACGAACATTAAAAACCAAAAGAAAGAAAATGTATTCGTTGACTCATCTGTGCATCTGATAGACATTGAGCAGCTCTTACACGTCAGACAGTGGTCAAAAAGAGAACCAGGGTGCTTGCTTCCTACAGCTCACATGCTAATCCCCACATGAGATGAGTGTTCTTATCCCCCTTCTTAGATGAGGCACAGAGACATGGTGTCACTTGCCCTTGATCACATAGCAAGGAGGGGAGTAGTCCACTTCTTAGGCTACGCCTGGCTGAGGACTTGTATCTCGCTTTCAAGGATCCTTTCCCAGCAGCATCCCCAGAAGGGACCGAACCAGAGATGTCTGCACTGGCATTTGTCCAGGGCTCAGACCCTTTCAGAGCCCTGGCTGGCTTTAGCCTCCATCCCTACCTGGCAAGTAAGCCAATGGCCCTGCCTTCCTTAAGCTGTCATGAGGATTCCTCCCTTCCTCCTCCCTCCCTTCTCTCCTAACGCTAATTATGATGCCTCATGACATTGCACAAACATCAGAGTTTATGAAACCTCCCTTCCTGCTCTGGAAGCTATTTTTGCTCCAATGTACAGAAAAGAAAACCCGGGGGGGCTCCAAGAAATGAAACGATCCACCCAACTCAGTGACCTGATCAGAATTCGAACCCAGACACGCATGCTTCAAAGCAATCCCAGTCAGCGTCCTGGCAGGAGCCAATGGCACCACCGAGTTGGGTTGTTTGATTCAAGTTTTACCAAGGGATTATGTATAAGGGACGCTGCTGTCATCAGGAGACAGAGCCCTCCAACAGTAGCTATGGTCTTCAGTTGGCCAGGACGAGGTGACCCACAAGGAGGGTGGCCAGTGGGAGATGGCTCTACAGGGAGGGAGCTGTGGAATAAATACTCTGCATTTGCCCTCCTTCCTCCCATAACCTGCCAGGGCTCCCCATGGGCCAGACCCACCCCGACGCTGGAGAACAGGCAATGTCACTGGCGCACTCCCTAAAGACCAGCATCTCAGGACAGAGAGCGGGGAGGAGAGTGGGGAGAGGATCCAGGAGGAAGATCTGCAAGGTCTCCAGCCAAAGTCAAAAGCATCATCCTTACGTGCCGCCCTCCACGCGCACAAGCAGGTCCTGTTACCTAGACCCGCAAGGTCACTGCTGAATGTGGCATCAGCAGCCTGGCTAGGTCATGATGCAAAAACGCACCACCCCCCTGTTCTCAAGGCTTCAAACGAGATGGAAAACTTTGGGCCTGCAAGCCAGCCACTTGATTTTTGTAAACACAGTTTCAACAGAGCATAGCTGCAAGCACTCTTTCACATACCCGTTGTCCGTGGCTACAGTGGCAGAGTCGAGTGGCCATGAGGGGCCTAAAGGACTCATTATCTGCCCGAGAAAGTTGCCAACGCCTGGCTTAGAAACACAAAGGTTTTTTCCTTACTCCTGTTCCACATCCATCTCTAGCCAGCAGCGCTTCGGCTCCGTGTTGTCCGCAGCCACGCACCCCAGCTGGCCAGTCTCCCTGGCAGGGGTGAGGATGGGAAAGCTCACGGCTCTTCATGCTTCCACACGCGTCCATGTGTGGGTCTTTAGCTAAATCAAACCCCACAGTCACACCTGACTGCAAGGGCAGGAAATGATTCCCTCCGAGTGCCCTGCATGAGGAGAACCGGAAGTGAATGGGGGCCACATTCCCAACAGCTCCGGCATGGGAACGCGCAAACGGTATGGAAAGGAAGGAATGGGTGTTTTGCGCCAACCTCACCAGACTTCCTCTTGGGCACAGGGCTCGGCTGAGCCAGGAGGGCCCAAGTGCGGGGAGTGGAGACACTGGAGAAAACAAACATGGTGCCCCAGCCTAGCTCCCCAGCTTTATCATGGCACCTATGGTGTCAACAACTGTGAGGCCAGAGGTCCCCCGGGTCCTTTCCTTAGGATGCAGCACCGAGTGTGTGTCGGAGGGGAGGCCAGGTCTTGGGGTGGGTAGGGGGTGAAGACTCCCAGGAGCTCTCTTCTCTCCCCACCAGGGACCCAAGAGGTCTTGGCTCAACTGCTGGCTTGATGACTAGTCACCCCCAGCCCCAAAGGGCTCGGAGCCTGTTTTCTCGGCTGTAACCATCATGCGGCTCTATGATGAAATCCTGGGATCCGCAGCATCAGCACCCACAGGGCACTGATGAGCAGTGTGAAGTCTTGGTTGGGCCGTGTCCCGCACCCACCGGATAGAAATCCTGGCTGTGGGGCCCAGCACTCCGGGTTTTCACAAGCCCCCAGGTGGCTGATGCTCACTCTGGCATGACGATCTCTGGTACAGAGTGAGGCGTAAACCGCTGGAGATGTGCCGAGCCCCAGCACAAACCTGTGTTGCCTGCGGCTCTTCCCTCTCCGTGACCCGCAACTCCATTCTTCCTCAAGACAAAAAGCCCAGACTCCTCCAGGATCAGGGTTCTCCAACCCCAAAGCCTGTGTCTGAACCGTTAGTTCTCATTAGGAGGTGAGAAACTTCTCGTTATAAAATAAATACATCATGGGGATGTAAAGTACAACGTAGGGAGTATAGTCAATAACAGTGTCATAATGCTGAGCACTGACAGATGGTAAGTAGACTTACGGTGAGCGTTTCGTAACGTATATAAATGTCGGATCACGACGGCGTATACCTGACACTCACATAATACTGTATGTTGACTAGACTTCAATTAAAAAACATGTGTCTCGGGGTGCCCCTTGCTCACCTCCTCCTCCACTCCCACGGCACCAGCCTCCTCCGGCCGGCACTTACTGTAATAACTTTCCAGGCACCTCTGCCCTCACCCCTGCAGCACCTCCTCACCCCTGCAGCCAGAGGATCCTCTTAAACATGAAATCAGATTATTCTACTCCTCTGCTCAGAACCTCCACTGATTCCCATCTCACTCTGCTCCCTGCCAGGCCAGGTCCTCTCTGACCCCCCCACCTGCCTCTCTGCCAACACCCTCCCTCCCTCACTCTGCAGCAACCCCTCCAACCTGCCAGACAGGCTCCCACCCCAGGGCTTTGGCTCCACCTCTTTCCTTGGCTGCACACCCTACTCTGGGTGTCCCCCCACGGCTCTCATGCCCTCACCTCCGGATCCTGTTCAAATGTCACCACCTTAGAGAAGGCCTCTCTGATGCCACTATGTGCTGTCCCCTCCTCCTGCTTTTTTTTTTTTTTCCTCCATAGCACTTACCACCACCTGACACACGTCTTTATTGCTTCTCTGTTTATTGTCTGCCTCTTCCCCCTCGGACGCGAGGTCCGTGAGGCCAGGACCGCCTGTTTGGTTCACTGCTGCATCTACAACACCTGCAATGTTGCCTGCACAGAACAGGCCCTTAGCAAATGTTTGTCGAGTGGATGGTTCAATAAATACATGAATTTTTTAAAGAAACCTAACAAATAAATGCCGGTTGCCCATTCTGCTCCTACTATCACTGAGTCTGCCCAAGGCCCTGGCTGCAGCCAGTCCAAGGCCACCTCTGTGGGTGCCCCCAAGAGCTACATGGCAGAAAGCTCCCAGGGTTGGGGAGCTGGGCTCTGGTGCACTGTTCTAGGATCAGCAGGTCTGAGTCCCCATCTCTGCTCTCCCGCTGTCCAGCCCTGTGACCCGGGGCAAATCATACCACCTTTCTGATCCTCAGTCTTCTCATCTTTAAAATGGGCAAGATGAGAATAATGTGCCCCTCATACCTTCTGGGGCTGGTGCAAGGACTCAGTAATGAATACATGTAAAGGGCCCAGCACGGCCGCTGTTAACTCCTAGGCACACAATCTGTGGGAAAACAATTATTGCTATTGTTTTGTTCTCTCCTCAGTTTCGCTCAGTGGCCCAAGGTATCTGGGCAGCAAGAGGACTTATTAATAGTATACTCGGCTTCAGGGAAAGAGGACCTGGGTTAGAACCCTAGCAGCTGCTGCCTTGCTGTGTGACTTTGCACGAATCGCTAGCCCTTTCTGGGCCTCCAGTTCTCCATCTGAGGAATGGAGACAGTCCCCTCGATCCTTGCCGCTGGGCTCCCTCAGTCCTTGCGCAGGACCCGGCCCACACTCACGGGTCCCTCAGTGAGGCGCACACCAGGGCAGTCCCACTCAGCCCTCCCACACTCTTTACTGGTGCCACAGGGAGGGGTGGGTGGACCCCAGGGCAGGGGGTGCAGTACCAAGTCGGCCCCGAGTGCCTGAAGTCCGATCTAGACTGCAGCTTTTCCCTCCGGGGGCTGCACACCTTGCAGCGAGTGGCTTAGCCTCTTGTGCCTTGGTGCCCTCATCTGGAAAATGGGAATAACTATAACTTGTGAGGATGAAGTCGATCGTTATGTGCAACGCATTTAGACAAGAGCCTGGCCCAGAATACCACTGTCTTACTATTAGCTGTTACGATTACTAGTAGCTGCAGCCAGGCTTTGGGCCAGGCACCATGCTAAATGTCTTACTAACTTGGATTTAATTCTCACAAAAACCCCAGGACTTTTTTGCCTCAATTTGAGAGGTGGACAAGTCTGGCTCAGAGACATAGGCAACTTGCCCGAGGTCACACAGCTTGCAGGTAGAGCTGGGTGCAGATTTGCTTCTTTCCCTCACTACAGTGTTTCCCCTCAGGTCTCTGTTACACTGATGGGGAAACTGAGGCTCGGAAAGCTGAATCCTGGGCGTTAGGCCTCCTGGGCCTTGACCAGAGCCTTCTTGAGTCCAGACAACACTGTACCAGGAAGCAGTTCTATAGGACAGATTTACTCCCATCCATGGAAAAGAAAACCGAGGCTCAGGAGACACAGGAGCTCTCCCCAGGTGCACGAGGAGGGGGCAGAGACAGGGCTGGGTCCGTGGATGGGGAGGTCTCTGAGAGAAGGGGCCCATCTCTCAGCTCTGCAGCCCCCACTCCTCCTCCAGCTCTCTGCTTTATGACCTGTTTTATGAGCACGGCCTGGCGGCTTTCACGTTGCCATGGGAACCAGCCTGGTGCGGACTCCCAGCAGCTCCATCTGGGATTGGCAATTTTAAGTCGGGAGCTGCTCCTAGGGGGGTGGTGGGGATCCAAAGGTTGGGGTCTACGGAGCCCCAGGGGTGCGGGGTCCCTGCCTGTTTCTCTACTCTGCTCCAGCTCCCGGGGGGCTAGGAGCTCAAGAACCTCGTGGCTGGGAGATGGTGGGGTCCCTGAAGTCCGGGAGGGGACGGGGTTGCCTGGGAAATGAGATGGGCCACTGAGTGGAGGCATGAAGAGCCAACAGGGCTGGAGGGGTAGACTCACATGCGAGGAGACACACAGAGATGCAAGGACAGCCAATCTGAAAGTCCTCACCGTGGTATCCATAGACACACACAGGCTCACACTCATACACACATACACACACATACATGAACAGAGACACGCACACAGCAGCCACTGGGAAAGATGCGGAAATCCAGAAGGATGCTCAGGTGTCCAGAGACACACACAGAGGACACCTGAGCACCAGAGACACATATAAACATACAATAGGACAGACAGACATGCATCCCTCACCAGCTGCATGACCTAGGTCCATCGCCTGACCTCTCCGAGGCTCAGTCTTGTCTTCTGTCAAATGGGCAACATCCTCCCCAGCTCATGAGGACAAGGGAGGGGTAATGAGATAACGAACTTAGAGGCCTTCATTCACCGACTCTGCCAACATGTACTGGGCAACCCCTCTGTGCCAGATACCTCTCCTGAGATGCGAGCTGACGAGGGCCTGCTCTCAGGAGGCTTGGAATCTCATTGGGGAGATGACAAACTAACACACACACAAAGCATGAATCATGAGTCCTGCCAAGGAGACAATAAAACAAGATAAGTGACTTGGTTGTGAGACAGTGATTAGGGTAGTCAGGGAAGGCTTCTCCGGGGAGGCAATATTCGCCTGAGTTGGGTGTGATGGGACCACACGTGGACAAATGGAGAGAAGGACCATCCAGTCAGCAGGAGCAGTGGGTGCAGAGGCCCTGAGGTCAGAGCAGGGCCTTCCTGGAGCACCAGGGAGGACAAGGTGGCTGCAGGGGGAGGGGGAGGGGCAAACGATGCGTCTGAGGGTAACAGGGACCATATCAGGTAGGACCCCTTCAGGCCAAGTCATTAATGAGATGGAACTCACTAAAGGGCTTCCCACAAAAGAAGACCTGGTCAGAATTGCATCGTAGTAATTTCACTTTGGCCGCTGGGAGGAAACTGTCAGCATGGGGTGACTCTGGACATGGCAAGACCAGAACGAAGGCTGTGGCAGCATCCACAAGAGAGATGACTACAGGCTGGACCAGGGTACCGGCCACGGTGGTGGAGAGAGACGGCCCGTGAATCTGTGCACTCAGGGCATTTTTGTCGAGCTCCTACACCGTTCTAGGCACTGTAGACACTGCAGCACACAAAAACAGAAATCCCTTCCCTCTCGGGGTGTATGATCTAGAGGAAGGTAAATGAGCAAATGAACTAGAACAGAATGATCAACAGGTGGTGAATGGCTCTGTGTGCTGTGGAGAAAAACAAAGCAGGGAAGGGGAGTGTGGGGAGGCCAGGGAGGGGCAGGAAACCTCACTGGAAAGGTGACATTTGAGCCAAGATCTTAAGGAGGTGTGAGAGTGAAATCAGGGGTTAGAGAATTCCAGGTAGAGGGAACACATGTGCAAAGGCCCTGAGGCACAATCATACCTGGTGTGTTTGAGGAGAGCGAGGAGGTCTATGTGACTGTGGTGAAGTAAGATGGTGCAAAAAGAAGAGAGGGGATGAGAGATAGGAGAAGGAAGGGAAGAGGGAGAGGATGGAGAGAGAGAGAAGGACATGGATGCTTATGGGGAAGGGGAGCTAGTAGAGGAGGGCAAGAGCGCTAGGTCAGGCCTGGTCCCTGTCCCCATTTGCCCAGGGAGACCTGAACCAAAGAAACAGAATTTCTTCCTTTTGTCCCCTAAACATTCATCAGCCAAAAAGTAAAAAAAAAAAAAGAAAGAAAAGAAAAGAAAATGAGGAGAGGAGGGAAAAACTGTCCCTTGGAAAGAGAGCCACTGAAATTGTGCCCTCACTCAGGACTGACTCTGGCCCAGATTGGAAGGGACTTCTTTCCGTAGCTCTGTCACAATTCCTGCTGCCCTCAGATGCAAAGGGGAGGTGTGAGGGGGCAGACAGAGCTTCAGAGTCAGTATGGCCCGTTTCCAGAACTTTCTCCCAGTGCAACTTGAGCACGTCACCCCCGAGTGTCTGCCGGTGGCCTGACTCTACCCTCATCCCTGGGATATCAGGAAGGGGCTGGGCGCGTAAACTCAGTGAATCCTGGATTCTGTCACTCATTTTCCTCAGCAGATAGCTTACAGTGGCCTGTGACTGGGAGCATGTCCCTAGACTGGTCTCCCAGGGCCTCAGAAGGCACATAAAGGGGTGCATGGTTTCAGGGCTCCTAAACCTATTCAGAGACTCCCCCAGCCTTGGTGCAGGACAGTCAGTGGTCCCCTAGAGTGAGCCCCCAGCTTCAGATGACAGAACGGATTTCCCAGGAGGCAGCCCTGGGATGCCCTGGGTTGGGTTTTAGGCCCATCAGTATCTTGGCACAGATGAGCAGAACCTTTCTGGTCATGAGCCTTCCAGCTGCCCAGCTCTGCTTGGCAGGAGTGGGGGACCCAAGGGGGATTCGCAGTGACATGGCCCAGCCCCACATCCCAGCTCCCTCCAAGGCAGACCGGGGTGCAGGCAGCTGGCTGAGAACCCCCACCCACATCAAGGCCCTGAACCTCATCCTTATTTGTTCAAAGGGGATCAGAAGCCTTGTCCCCCTGATTCCCAGGGCTGGGAGGAGATAGATGAAAGCATGGAAGCCAAAGTGCCCTGACTTATGAAGGGGACACGTAGATCCCCAGGTGCCACAGCAGAGAGGTCTGAGGACAGTCTCGCTGGTCTCCCTGCCTCCCTGGGGTCCCTCCTCTCCAGAGCCCTGGGATTCCCTTAGTAAAATGGTGGGGTAGGCGATAATCACAGGACCCAGCCATGCCACTGCTGGGTATAAACCCAAAAGAACCCCAAGCAGGGACCCAAACAGACACTGGCACCCCACATTCATAACAGCATCATTCGCAACAGCCAGGAGGCAGAAGCAACCTCGAGGGCCCGCTGACAGAGGAATGGCCAGAGAAAACGTGGTGTGCACACACGATGGAGTATTATTCAGCCTTTAGAAGGAAGGATGTTCAGACACCCTCCACTACACGTAGGAAGCCTGAGGACGTCACGCCCCGTGAACCGGGCCAGGCACAAAAAGGCCAACACTGTATGATTCCATTGACACGAGGCACCCCGAGAAGTCAAGCCCGAGACAGGGAGCAGAAAGGGAGCTGCCAGGGGCTGGGAGAGGGGTGAGACGGGCAGCTAGTGTTTCTGGGGGACCGAGCTACAGATTCTCAAGATGAAAGTTCTGGAAATGGATGGGGGTGCTGGTGGCCCAACACTGATATTTAATGCCACCGACCTCATACTTACAAATGGCTATGATGACACATTTCACGTCGGGTTTATTTTTTCCCATAAAACCCGCATGCGTGCACACGTGCCTCCACGTATAAAGAATCCACAGTAAAACAAACCCGTCTTCTGCTCAGCACCTTCCTGGCACGCTCATCACACCTCCCGTGCACTGGGGCCCCGCGGCGCCCCCTCCCCCATGCTCTGCCCCCCACGCTCTCGGACCACACTCCCCCTCCCCCGCTCACTCTGCTCTAGCCCCATTGGCCACCTTGCTCCTTTTCCAACCCACTGATTTCATGCCAGCCTCAGGGCCTTGGCACCCGCCGTCCCTTCTGCCGGGAAGGCTCTGCCCCAGATTTCCACAGGGCTGCCTCCTCCTCGTCCGCCAACTCTCAGGTCAGACGTCCGCCCCTCAATTGCGCCCCAGCCCCCCTCCTATCATTCCTTCCCCCTTTACCTGGACTTGTGTCTCTTCGTAACGTCTATCACCACCCGAAGCTTTCTTTACACTTCCCTGCTGCCCGCTTTACTAGGATGTCAACTCCAGAAGGTGAAACCTCACTTCTACATACTCTCAAACGGTACCTCGTGTGTAGTGGGAGCTCACTATGCCGTTTCTGAAGGAAGGAAAGAGGACTCCACTGATGTACAGCGTTTGTTAATCAGTGCAGATGTGAATATACCAGAAGGGCCCGCCAGGCATACGACAGTGAACCACGGGGAGCAGGCGGAAAGGCTACGGGCCGTGGACCTGTCATGGTTGACTCTGTACACCCAGGTACCACCCGGGACGTACAGTGGAGGACAGGGTCAGGCCTGTGTCACCTGTGTGACTTTCTAAAAAGAGGTCAGAGTTTTAGTAAGTTTCCCTGTGTGATTCTCCCGCCTAACCTTCCAACAACCTATAGGAGGGTATTGCTACCACCACCCCTATTTCCTAGTGAACCTCATTCTCCACGCCAGGCACTGTTCTGGGCTCAGAGACGCCCGAGTGAAGAACAATCCCACGTTCATGCGGCTTACGCTTTGGGAGCGAGACAAGCAATAACCTGGTACAAAGAACTTGTCTGTGGGGGGCCAATGCTACGTGTAAATGTGAAAGAGGGGTGCCTGGGTGGCGTCAGTTAAGTGTCTGACTTCAGCTCAGGTCATGATCTCACGGTTTGTGGGTTCGAGCCCCATGTCAGGCTCTGTGCTGACAGCTCAGAGTCTGGAGCCTGTCTTCAGATTCTGTGTCTCCCTCTCTCTCTGACCCTCCTCCACTCGTGCTCTGCCTCTCAAAAATAAATAAACGTTTAAAATAAGTTTAAATGTTAAAGAGTGACAGGGCAGGCCAGCGGACAAGGGTGGTAGGTGGAGCAGGGGTAGCAGTTGAAGTAGGGAGATCACCCAGACCCTCACTGGGAAGGTGATATGTAAACAAAGGGCTGAAGGAGGTGAATGAGGAAGAGAGCCATGTGGATCCATGCAGGCAAAGGCAAGTGCAAAGGCCCTGAGGCAGGAGGGCCCCTGGGGGTGCCGCAGCACTAGGGAGGGGGCCACTGTGGCTGGTGGCAAGCTCGGGGTAGGGGAGGCTTGGGAGAGTGAAGTCACTGGCCTCAAAAGGAGCCTCACAGGCAGCCAGAAGCACTATGTTGGGCCTGACAGTCCAGGGAGGAAAGTGGAACGGGTTGAGAACCAGTTAGGTGCCTGGTGATCGGGTCACCACGCAGGTGAAGCCCACCCTCCTGGGGCCGCTGCTCCAAGGTGGGGAGGGGAGGAGCCTGGGAGGAGTCAGCAGAGGGGGAAGCTGGTGTCTACAGCCTGTGTGGTGTGCCCAAATCTGCATGTATTGACAGGGTGGGGGTGGAGGGCCAGGCCTCCTGAGAGCACCTCTGTCACACAGCCCAGGTGGGGGCTGGAGCAGGATGGCCTCTGTCACACAGCCTGGGTGGGGGGCCAGAGCAGGATGGCCTCTGTCACACAGCCCGGGTGGGGGGCTGGAGCGGAGCCCCCACATCTGGGTGTGAGTGTGTGTGGGCAGCCGCACCTTGCCCTTGCGATCGTGCTTCCCAGAAGCGCTCCATGTCTCTCTGGGGACACATTTCGGGGTCCCTCAGTGCCACTACGTGGGTGCGTTGCAGGTGTGGGCAATGGGGAGGAGGTGTCTCTGCAGCATGACCCCCGGGGGTGGGGTGGAGTCAATATCTGCCGCTGACTTAGGATGGCCTCCAACAAATGACCTAAGCCTTCTCTGCCTCACTTTCCCCATCAGGAAAATGGAGCTATTAATGAGACATACTTCATCAGGTCATTGTGAGGATCAAATAAACGAATATATGTGACAGGCTTGTGCTGAGAGCAGTGTGTGAGCTCTCATTACGCTAGGTCTGCAGATGTAAGTTTGTCTGAATGTGTGCCCGGTCTGTGTACCTGTCTGCCTCAGTCTTGGCTGTGCATTTGCAGGGCTTAGTCTCCTCTCTGGTCTCTGAGGGCAAATGTGCTGGCCGGGGTGGGGTGGGGGCCAGGGAAAGGCCTGGCAGGAGGGGGCTCCCTCCACGGCCCAGCCAGCTGCACTTTTCACAGCCCAGTGCCTCTGTCTGCCCATCCGAGTGGCCAAGCGGCCAGAAAGGCTGGCAAAGGAGGGCCCCCTTGCCCATCTGTAGCCCTGACCCCAGGGCTTGAGTTTACATGCCTGATGCTCCCGGAGTTGAGAGATGTCAGAGGGCAGGGCCATGTCTGAGTCACCTCTGCATCCCCACGTCACAGCCTTCAATCTTGGACACTGACAGCTGGCCGAGTGCCAGGCCCTGGTCTATATGCATCCATAGCCTGACTTGCTGAATCGTCACGGCAGCTTTCCAAGACTGGCCCTCCCATCGTCCCCACTTTACAGACGAGCAAAGTGAGACAGGAGAGGTGGACTGCTTATTTAAATCCTGCGGCAGGTAAGTAAAAGACCAGAATTCAAACCTGGCTGGCAGGCTCCAGAAAACTGCCATCTTCTCCCCTGTCTCCTTTTACTGCGTTAATTATTAAACGAGTGAATCCGTGAACGAGAGAGACAGAGAACGAGGTTTCAGGTGGGGTGAGGAGGCTGGGAAAGATGGCAAGTGATCCTGGCGGAAGAGAGGACCAGCTTGGCGCCCTGCTGGGAAGCCTTGGGGATGGGAGGGAAAGGTGGGTGGGGCCAGATGGCGGGGGTCAGCAGGGCCAGGCAGAGGGGCTCCGCTCTTCCGAGGTGCCATGGGGACAGGCCACCTGGATTCTTCTTTGTGGATAAGTTGGTGAGCCGAGTCCAGGCTTCTGGAAGCTCAGGACTGAGGTCGGACCAACAGAGTTGGATAAAACAAAAATTCTACAGCCAGTCTGGGGTTGGAACCCCAGGACCCTTACGTCCTGGCCAGGGGACCTGGGGCAGATCAGCTCCTTTCACCTCAAATTTCTCATCTGAATCAACGTGTCGAGATAAAAGTCATTAGCCCAATGCCTGACACTGCATAGTCCTCAATGAGTGATCGTCTACTAGCAAATGAGGGCTTTAAAATAACTATCAAAAAATAATGAGAAGATCTAGTAGGAAAGGTGTACAACATGCAGAAACAGGGAGTTTAGGAAGAAAGAAGGAAACCTGGAAACTCGAAGGGCTGTCTAGAAATTCTAGCACCGTGCTCAAAAGAGAAATACGGTATCAGAAAGGAAGGGCTCTTGTGAAGAGATTAGTGGCAGAATGAACTGAAAAGAGGAAAGTGAACTTGGTGATGGGTCATCAGGACTTCTCCAAACCAAATAAAGTGAAAATGAGAATCAGAATTCATAGTGCAGGCTTCCTGGGTTTGCAAAGATGGCCCAAGTCCAGGGCCAGACATGTGATGGTCAGTGATATCAGTCCTTTACTCACCTAACAAAGACATAGTCCACTAAGACGTGCCAAACTGTGTTCTTGGTACTGGGATCTCAGTAGTCAACAAAAGGAAGGTTCCTGCTGCCATGGAGCACACGCCGAAGGGGAGAGTCAGACCAATAAATAAGTAAAACATATAGTATATAGACGTGCTCTATCTTACGGAGAAAAAATTCAGGAGGGGTCAGGAAGAGTAGAGTTGGGGATGCAGTCTTAGAAGGGTGGTCAGGAAGGCCTCAGTAAGAAGGTGACATTTGAGCAAAAACCTGACAGAGGCAATGGAAGGAACCACATGATCATCTGAAAGAGCATTCCAGGCAGAACAGCAGCCAGTGCAAAGGTCCTGGGACATGAGGGCTCGCAGCATTAGTGGGGAATCTAGGAGGCCAGGGTGGTCAGAGCTGAGTGATCAAGAATCATGGGAAATAAGGTCAGAGAGGTAAGCAGGAAGCGAGGGCCACCAGGAGATGATTATGTCAGAATTTGTTTTTAATGTCTATTTTTGAGAGAGATAGACAGAATGCAAGTGGGGGAGGGGCAGAAAGTGAGGGAGACATGGAATCCGAAGCAGACTTCAAGCTTCGATCTGTCAGCACAGAGCCCGATGCAGGGTTCAAACTCACCAACCATAAGATCATGATCTGAGGCAAAGTCAGGTGCTCAACCGACTGAGCCACCTGGGCACCCAATTACGTAAGGATTTTGACTTCAACTGTGAATGAAACGGGAGTCCTGGGAGGATTTTAACCAGAGGAGTGACACCACAAAGCTTCTGTTGTAACGGGACCCTGTGGCTGTTAGGTGGAGCAGACAGGATGGAACCAGGTGAGGCAGGGAGACCCGCATAGGTTATGGTGCCCAGATTGGAGGCCACAGCATGTGTTAGAGTTGGGGTGCAGCTTGAAGGTGCGGCTGGTGTTGGGAGACATAATTGTTATTTTTGATGTTGTGAAGGCGGATCAGCACCCGGAAAGCTTTGTCAGGGAGTCCCCACCCGGAGAAGCAGGGGCGAAGCGGATCCCGCTGGGTGGCCCACCGCCAGCAACCATCTCCGGAGATGGGTGGGCAGGCTCCTGGGCCCCGGCAGCCGGGAATGGGAGGTGGGCTCAGGGCTGCTCTCCAGCCCCAGCCACACTGCGGCCAGCCCGAGGGTTGGGGGTACTCACAATCAGCAAGGGTCAGCAACAGATTCATCTGGTCCCTGCAGTACCAGGTGGCCCCACCCGCCCCCAAACCAACCCAGAGAGAGGAACCAACCCCTCCAAGATGGTCCACTCCCCTCCCCTCCCTCTCTTAGGCAGCCCTGCCCAGGCTGGCCCCGCCTTCCACCTGCTGGCTCTCGAAGGCTCTTTGCTGGGCCATCTGCGCCACCTGTCTCTTCCGTCCGCCCCTCTCACAGCAGCAGAGGGGCCTTTCTGAAAAACATGTCCACAGCGTGAAATCCTCTTTCTATCTTTCTGGGGCAGGCAACTCCCGCATTGGTGGGTCATGTCCAATCCCAATACCCTCCTTTCCAGAGGCGCGTGCCCTTCCCCGCTGTCCGTGGCAGACATCACTGAGCCATCAGGGTGCTCTTCCCCAAGAAGCCCAGACATAGCCTTAGGACGGCAGCCTCCTAGGACTGCCAGTAGTTGGAAAGGGGGTGAATGGACAGGTTAGAACCTGTTTCTTCATCTCTAGTTGCCTGTTACTGTTACGCACACACACCCATTGGGCATGGCTTCCAAGAAGGCCGAGTTAAGTGTCCTTTTCATCTGTCTCTCCAGGAGGCCACTGAGGGCCTGGCACTGAGGAAACAAGGTCTGTCCTGCACTCAGCCCTCCCTGTGGCCTGGAGGACAGCCTGGCTCTGTGCCCTGTCACGGGGGAGACAACTGTGGTCTGGAAGAAGGCATCCCCTGAAGCAACCCCAGAGGACAAGCAGACCCCACAGGACGGAAGGGGCCTGCCGTTGTCACCTCCCCTGCCCAGCGGAGGCTCTCCAGGCCCCGCAGAATGTCCTTTGTACCCAGTTCCAACTAACCTGTGTGTGTCACCTCATCAATGTTGGCCCTCCCTCAGGGTGAAACTCGCAGATCATTCAGGGAGAAATTTGGGGAACCAAAACCTTCACCCTTCAACCTCTCTCTCTCCTCCCCGCTCTGTCTACATTGACTGTTGTGGCTCATGACAAGTTAAAGGCCAAAGTTTATGGGGTAGGGGCCAGGCTTGACAGTATTTCTCCATGATGTCCCATGTCCGTTGACAAAAGGATTCTGGGGACATGTGTTCTGGAAATTCAATGTGAGAGCTTCCCCTTGGGAAGCTTCATGTAACATGATGAATGAAAGAATCTAACTCAGGCCAAAAAAAAAAAAAAAAAAGTCAGTTAAACTTTGTCTAACCCAGTTCTTCAAACTTATTTAACCACATACTTTTTTTTTCCAAAGTTCCTTTTTGCATCTCTATCAGTTGCCGTTCTTTTTGTTACATCAGAAATCCCAACTGAGTCAGTCCGTACAACCCAAAAGGGTATGCTGGCCTTTGTGAGTGAGAAGTCTAGAAGTCATGAGGGCTTCAGGCATAGTTACATCAAGAGCTCGGCTCCGTTTCCAGGGAGGTCCCCTCAGATCTCGGATCCCTCCTCTGTGCATCCATCAGCTTCATCCTTAGTCTGGCTTCCTTCCTGGCAACAAAATGGTTGCAGCAGTGCCGGGCATCACATCTGAGTACCCACTTCACAGAGGAAGAGAAGCCTTCTCTCCGCCCCAGCATGCACTGCATGTTCTAACCCTATTTAGACCAAGTGCTCCTCCATGAGCCAGTCACCAGGCAAAAGGAATGGGCCAGTGAAAGCCCACCCCAAGGATGAAATCATAGTGCTTTCTATGAAGCCCTTAGCAGTGTGCTCTCCCTAGTAACACCCATACCGCCTACCCCCACCCCATTTTTTTCCCTGTTAAGATCCTAAGACAGGTAGGCCCCCTCCTGAGCCCTGGGTATAAATCTTGATTTGTCCAAAGGCTGTGTAATCCTCTTTATTAACAATCGGTTCAGGAATGGCTGTAAGACTTGGTTCTAGCTGATTAGATGCAAACAAAATTCTGCTGGGTGGGGCTTCTAGGAAAACCCTTGCTTTTCTGATATAAAGAACAGACCTGGCTGGCATGCCTGTTTGCCCAGCTACCATTCCTTCTCCACCAGGATGAGGATTTGATACCGTAGAGGTGTGGCAGCCATCTTGGGGCCATGAGGCAAGCACTGTGAAAACAGATGCCCCTCATTCCAGAGATGGGAGCTTAGAAGGGTGAAGCCTGAGGCCTGGATGGCAATGCCAGGCAGCTGCTCACCCCGGCGCTGCTATCTTTGGTACAAGCTTAGAAATTCAGGTTTGTTCAAGCCGAAGGCATTTCTAACTGACAAGAGGCCAAGTCATTTTTTGCAAGCTAGGACTTGTGTGGGCCTTGGAGGCACATTTCAAGATTCATTGGCTCCCCAGGGGCACCTGGGTGGCTCAGTCGGTGAAGCGTCCGACTTCGGTTCAGGTCGTGATCTCACCGTCACGGGTTCGAGCCCCGCGCTGGGTTCTGTGCTGACAGTTCAGAGCATGGAGCCTGCTTGGGATTCTATGTCTCTCTCTCCCTCTCTCTCTCTCTCTGTCAAAAATAAATAAACATTAAAAAAAAGATTCACTGACTCCCAAAGACATCCTAAGCACATTCTGCCCCATGGGCCCTCATGAGAAAGGTTGTCCAAGCTGGTATCCGCTCCAGCAGAGGGTGGGGTGTTCCCTGTGTGGAAGGAGGAACCAGGAGCCACACATCGAAGGCAGCCACCGCCTCATCTGCTCCCTTCCCAGGGCACCCCAAGATTGCTTTGGGGCTGATTTCAGGGGCCTTTAGCAATGCCAACACAAGCACATTCTTCAATCCAGATATAAGTCGGGGCTCAGCAAAATCTATCCAGAGCCTTAAACTTACTCCCCCTTCCAACCCAGTCATTCTGGGGTCTCACCTGAGAAGATCCCCCAAAATAACAAGAGAAAAAGCCAAGGACATAAACACGATCATCACAGCCACACAGGCCACAGTCAAAAAACCAAACAAATCCCGATGTCCCATCACAAGGGAAAGATTAAGAAACTTTGGTGGAGGGGCGCCTGGGAGGCTCAGTTGGTTAAGCGGCCAGCTTCGGCTCAGGTCATGATCTCACGGTCCGTGGGTTCGAGCCCTGCATCGGGCTCTGTGCTGACAGTTAGCTCAGAGCCTGGAGCCTGCTTCCGGTTCTGTGTCTCCCTCTCTCTCTCTGACCCTCCCCTGCTTGTGCTGTCTCTCTCTGTCAAAAATAAGTAAACAACATTCAAAAAATTGAAAAAAAGGAACTTTGGTGGAATATTACATGGATGTGAAAATACCGTTTTATAAAGTTGGTAAGAGCAAAGGGAAATATTCATAATGTTTGTTAATAGGAAAGTCAACTACAACATCTTATGTATACGGCTGGATCTCAAGTATACACAAATTGCACCAGGAAGAAAAGATACAGATAACGTTAACAGCAGTGGTGCCTGGCCGGGGTTATTATGGGTACTTTGGGGGGGATTTTTCCTGCTGTTCTGTATTTTCTCATTTTGCCTGTATGTTCTACTTCTGTGAGCAGAGAGAACAAAACCGACTTTTGTCTTTAAAGCTGCCAGGACCCTCCACTGCATTAAAGCAGACAATCAAGGGCTTCCTAGAGTGGATGACCCCTTTTGCACCAGGCCAAAATAAAAACAAGCTTCCAAACCTGGCTTATTTGATTAATAGCTTGAAATTCTTTCAATAGGCAAAGGGAGTAGTGGAAAAAGGGGAAGATCAACACCCTATTTTTAAATGCTGACGTAAGCTTACAGGCACTAAAGACAAGAAGAGGTACACACCATTCCAGGCCTTATGCAAATCGATGCAAATGAGACTCAGTCCCGGGCTAAGTGAGAATTCTGGGACCTGGCTCCCACCTGGAGTCCTGGGTCTCATTGAGCTGGGCAGGGAAGAGAGGAGGGGTGTGGGTGAGTGACTAGCAATGACCCCCACTCATGGAGCACCTACTAAGTGTCCGGCTTGCAAATCAGTTTCACAGCCTGGAGCTCCTCTGTCCCTGACACCCTGAAGTATTAGTGAGATGATTCTGCCCCCGATTTGCAAGTGAGTGAAATGGGGCTCAGAGAGGGAGATGATCTGTGCAAGGTCACAGAGGGACCAGGCTAGGCAGCCCTAGGGCACAGGGGGTGGCGTCTCTGGTCCTCCAGTCCTCAGTGTGGAGGAGAGGAGAGAGAGGCGATGCCATTAGACATCCAGACAGGACACGTGTACAGACACCACCTGGCCTTTGCACGCTCTGTGCCCTGTACAGCCTGGAATACCCCACTGATGTCTACTGGCTTGCTCTAACTCCCAAGGTCACCTTACCAGAGGGGCCTCCGCTGACTGCTCTACCTGTAAAAGCATCAACTGCCCCTAACCCCTACCCCAGCATCTATGCCCTGCCCTGCCTTGCTTGCTTTCTCTTCAAAGCACTTATTCCCTCTCTTCTATATGTATTTGCTAAAGGCAAGAGAGTGTGCTTGGTGATGGTAGGGAGTTCAGCTTTGGGGTCCACCTGTGTTTCCAACACCTGTTGCCTACCTGTTGTTCAAGGCACAGGTGTCAAATAAATTAACGAGTAAATAAATGAACCTCGGCTCCCTTGGGACTTAGTTATACAGTCTTTGACAATGACCCGACAACAATAGTCAAGGCATAGTTATGAATGGTACATTAGCATGATCGTACTGAACATTTCTGAGCACGTATTCTTACATTCCTTTCCTTTATCAACCATCTGAGGCAGGACGTAGAATTATTTCCATTAGAAGGCTGCTGAGACTGAGGCTCCGACACGTCGGGTCCATAGCCCGGAGTCAGAGAGACCAGCAGAGCCAGGGCTTGAATCAAGTATGTCTGATTCTAGAACCTACCTCCCCACCCGCCACGTGATGGGCCGGGTGGATTTCACGCAAGGAGAGGGCATCGGGAACTTGTGAGAAATGTTGGTTCTCTGTCCTCCGCTGCAGACTGACAGTTGCACCATTGGGCACATGGAGTGTCAGCAGACCAGGGATAAAGGAACGGAAGCCGCCCGCCCCGGCCCCCCGTCACCCGACCCCTCATGCGGGGCTGATGGGTCCTAGCGAGGGCAAAACGAGGAATGAGAATCTCGCTCAGTGCGGGACCTTGGCAGGGCTTCAAACTTCCCTGGCTCTTCCCACAAGCTACTGGAGCAAAAGTTTTCGGTTCACAGTTCAGGCCTTTGATTTTGGCCTCATCTGGCGGAGAAGATGCCAGCTTGTCAGAGGGAGGGGGGAGCCGGGAGAGACGGCGCAGGAGCAGAAGGATCTATTATTAATTACCATGTAACACTGATTAAGAGCCCACAGGGCACCGCAGCTGCAGGAGTTTGGGACAACCTCCACTCGTGCCTGGAGGGGAAAATGATTAGCAACATTATGAAAGGAAATATTCATCTGGTAGCAGCCCAGAGCAAATGCCTTCAGGGGTGGGGAATTTTCTTCTCCCAGGAATCTCTCCTCCTGGAGCAGGGCGGCTGGCTTCACGGCCTGGGGCAGGTGTGTTGGTGGGAGGCTGGACCAGTGGACCTCAAACCGCCTGCAGAAAGGGGCTGGACTGACGGATCTCGGAGCACATTCTCCTCCACCCAGATCCAGGTGGTCGGAGATGCCCAGCTCGACCTCTTCAGAAAGCAGTTCAAGGTGGCTGGATCTTTCTGAGTGTTTGGGAGAGAGAGGCAAACGATTTAGATGTAAAAGCTCCTAATTTTTAAATAGGGTTAAAAGAAATTCTGGGTTTCTAGCTACTCATCCGCCATTGTCACCTTTAATCTTTTCAACAAAGCCATCTCCATTTCCTGGATGAAAAGACTGAAGCTCAGAGTGGTCACCGGCACAGCAAGTGAGTCAAGTAGCTAGGATGCAGCCCATGCATACTTCCTGAGTCCTACTGGGCCACTCAGATGTCTTGCCCCTTGGGTCCCCAAACCACGGAAGCATATTCCAGAAAGTCTACAATTATTGCCCCCACCTTCCCCTATCTCACATCCAGATGCAGCATGGAAATCCCTCATCAACAACGAGTCTAGGCGTTTGGTTGAACCCCTGGCCATCCCACCTGTGGTGTGTTTCTAGAGATAGCTCTGTGTTGCTTCTAGAACCTCCACTGCTCCTGCTTCCGATCTTTGACCTCTCATTTCCAAGAAACTCAAATGAGACTGACCAATCAACTCTCACTTTGGAACTGTGAGAATAACACAGTATTTTTTTTCTGCCACTGACGAGCCTCAAACCTTAGGCAAAACCCCACCCTTCCCTGGGACTCGGAATCTTCTAGGTGCCCAAGAGGACGGCTTAGACCCAAGAGTCAAGTTCCTGACCTCATCGGTTCTATGATAAGTCACTGACCAAGTGATCCCTCAATCCCAGAGCAAGAGGACTGACCTCACAGATGGTTGTGGGGATGATGATGATACCAAGCTGGGCCCTGAACGTGGATTGTCTTGTTTAAACCTCACACCAGCCCCACAAAGTCGTCTTCTAAGTGCCGTTTTACAGAGATGAGATTAAAGCCCAGAGATGGAAATTACTCCGGAACACGCGCTCTGAGCCACCACTCCGATGTCCGCCTTGCACCCTCTCCCTTGGCACCTAAACGTGTGGGCTCCTTCTAAATGTCTCCATCTCTGGTCCCAACCACATCAGCTCCCTGGGGCTAAGCAAGTTGCTCTGTTTCCCAGGAAAGCATTTTGAGCCCCAAAGACTTATTAAGGAGTCCATGAGCTTGGGGGAGAGTTTTCCTGTCAATTCAGCCGGCTACCTATCCCCCGGGAGGTAGTAAGCTCCCCATCTTTGCCGGTGTGCAAGGCTAAGGCCAGGCAATGAATTCAGGGGGATGTTGTCGCAGAGTTTCTAATGCCAAATGGGGAGACAGAGGCTGAGCTAAATCAGCGGCTTTCTGGGAGAAAACAGAAGTGGAGAGCCAAACCACTAGGTTCAAATCCTCCATGCTTTGACGTCTGACCTTGGGCAACTTACGAAGGTTCGCTTTGCTCAACATCCTTTCCTTTAGGGCAGAACTAGTAACAGGGCCTATCTCGTCGTGTGGCTGTAAGATTACACAAATTACTCTGCGTGAGGTAACATTTAGCAGAATGCTTGGCACATGGCAAGTTTAGAGCATATAAGTTTAAAGCATTTGCTATTACATTCAAACTTTGGATTTTAACTTCGGGGTCTGATCTTCCCATCAAAAGTCCAGCAGATACCGGTATAAGAAGCGGATCAAAGAGGGGCTGCTGGCCCAAGGGGGCGGGGGCAGGGGCACAGGAGCCCTGGCAATTGTGTGGCCCTCCTGCACTGGTCCCAGCACCACATCAAGGGTCTGTGTGGCCCACGTGCCAACCACAGACTGTGTCCCGGCAGGCCCTCCACCCGGCAGGCTCGGAAGCATCCAAACCACCCAGGCTTTCCAGGGCTCTCACAACTGTGACATTCAGCCACCACACTTTACAGCGGAGGAGCCTGCGGTCTGGAGAGGAGGGGTAGCTTGCTGAGGTCACCAGCCAGTAGACGGATGGAGGGTGGAGGGGCTTGTCAGCCCCATTCCCAGAAAAAAAACCCAGCAACAACACTGGGTCACAGAGGGGCCCCTCAAGGCCCTGTCCCCAAAGCGGGGCCTCCCACGGCAGGACACTGGCCTCAGAGGGCGGTTGTGATCTTCTGGAGGGTCAGCAACAGGAAGCGATATTTGAAGAAGGGAAGAGGGGTGGCGGAGGAGGGAAGGCTGGGGAGGGGTGGGGGTGGGGAGGGTGAGGCAGCTCAGGGCTTCCAAAGGCAGGGAGAGGCTCTCCCCAATACCACGCGCCTGGGAGAGAGGAAGCTGTTATCAGGACACTTAGAAGAACCCCCAGACCCCCCCGCCCCACCAGCCAGGACCCCCTGCTCTCCATTCCTAGGGCGGGCTCTCGGGGAAGGCATGGTCACAGGCTGCCTGGGCATCCTGTCTGACAGGATTCTGTCTGCGTCCCATCAGGAGTGGCTTGTAGAGACTGTCGGGTTCCAGAACCTCGAGGACAGCAGCCCAGAGAGGGGCAGCGGCTTAGCCCAAGTTTCACGGCCAGTTGGGGCAGAGCGGGAGTCACCATGCCACATGGGGGCCTTATCACTTTCGCTGGCCTCACAGCTCGTGGTAGCCATGCCAAGGATTCAGCAACGACATCTGCCTGAATGCCCTTCAGGGCAGGCACAATTCTAAGTCCTCACCAAACACCCCCATGGGCAAGGACCAGAACCCCCATTTCACAGATGAGGCACAGCAAGGCTATAGAACCTTTCTGGCACATGGCTGGTACTCTGGAGAGTGGGGATTACGCCCCCCACATCCTGATCATTACTCTGTCGGCGGGGAGAGGACTTGCCTCTGCGAGTTCGAGCATTAGTGAACACGGGTAAAGGGACTTGAGCGTTTGGGGCCCACTCTAGAGCTGTTGAAACCACACGTGGGCAGCTGCCTCCCACACAGCTAATACCCTTCTCACATTGGCTACAGGAAAGCCAGAAAACTGATTTTCCCAGCTTCCCTTTTGACCAGGGTAGCACATGACGCTGATGTGGTTGATGAGATTCAGGGAAGCGTCTCAGAGACAGGATTTCTCCACAACTAGAAAGCCCTTTCTTTTGTACTTATTCCTTCCCCTTCTGCCTCCATGGAATGAAGATGCAATGCCAGAGACTTGGCAGCCATTTTGTGACTACGAAGAGCCAGGAACGAAGACAAAGAGCTGCGCATTAAAGGTGGCGAAGCCTAGTGAGTAGATCCCAGGTTCCGAGTGCCACACTGGGACCAGGGGCCTACCCTGGGCAGGAAGCACCAGGCAGGCTATGCCTTGAGAGTCAGGTTTCTGTTATTTGTAGCCACATGCATTACTAATTCTGCCAATGGTGGGAATGAGATGGGACCACAGGCCCATGTGACCCCAAGCCCATGTGCCATTTCTGGGCCCCCACTTCCTCCCAGGGGTCACCCTTTCCCTCTTCCTGTCCCTCCCCAAAGGCAGTAGCAGTAGGCCTCTGCCTAGATCGGGGCTCTGAAAACAGCCAATCACCCCTCAGGCCACCAGCCACCAGTCACCAGACCAACCGACGTGAGCCCATGTGAGGACTGCAAGGAAAGGAGAGGGGCGCCTTGCCCTGAGCCCAGCAGCATGACAACTCCAGCGTCCCGAGAATCCAGCAAACTGGACCTCCAGGCACCACATCTGATGTGGCCCGCAGTCACCCAATGTACCCATCCCTCATTGGACGATTAAGCAAATATTTATGGGGGGCAGGCCATGGCGCCGGCGCTCACTGGCAAACCAAGCGGCGAGCCCCCGCGGCAGAGCTCAGGTCCTCGCCGGGAGGCGGACGGAAACAAGCCAGCAGGTGCACTTCTCTGGATCCCATGAAGCACGTGGCGGTCGACATTGCCTGACTCCGTCCCCTCAACCACCCTGCCAAGTGGGGGCCTTGCTCCAGTGTTACGGAAGAAACAATGACACCAGGCGGACACTAATAAGAGACTCCCCCGAGGTCACCCAGCCAGGTCCGGGAGGCGGCGGGGTTTGACTTTGGTGGGTCTGGCCTCAGTGGTCTTCCCCAGAGCGGGTCCTCCCTCTGCCGTCGGGACCTGTGCTCTGGGCACCAGCCAACACCCTTGAGACACCAGGGCCTCAACCCAAAACCAGAGTCAGGTGGGGACGCGCACTGCCAACGACACAACCCCCTCGTCAAGCTGTTGGCGCCTGATGGCTCTTTAATTATTCGTCCCCCGCTGAACGCAGGCCCAGGGCTCCAGCCTGGTTTTTCGGAGCTCACCCATGGGAGAGCCTGGGTAATGAGTCCAGACCTGTGAAAAAGTCTGGAATCTGCCCTCAGAATGCTCCCTGGTCCTCCCACCCCAGCCCTGCCAGGCACGGTGGAGAGTGACAACTAACCGGGGTGCTCCAAAGACACCAGGGCCTCGGGCTGGGCTTGCGGTTCTGAGGGCTAAAACCTGTCGGCCTGATTTCCAGCCCATCCAGCCCAAGGTCTTTCAGACTCGCAGCTAAGCAGAGGAAGGGTAAGGGGGGGCGGGTCCTTGGGGCGATGAGTGACTCCGTGGTCCAAGAAGCCACCAGATAGCAAGGTCTTCTTTCTCAACATGGACAGAACCAAACAGACCTGGCTTAAATCTCGGCTCCGCCATAGGCTAGCGGTGTGTCCTTAGAGGAGTCACTTACCCTGTCTGATCAGGTACCTGGAATATAAGATGGAGATTCATTCATCCCATGAATGGGCATGGGCCCCTCACATGCACCAGGCCCTGGGGATACAGCAGTGAAAATAACAGACAAGCGGGGCTTTTGTAAAGCTTGGAGTGGGACTGCCTGGATAGCACTGTGGTCCATAGCAATAAGGCCTCAACACTTGGTCGGTATTACTTTTGTTATTATAAGAGAACGTAGACTTTACGTATCCAACTATTTTCTATTACCCACCCTCTGTGATCATTTTCACCACAGCATGTGTGCCCCGCACACACCCGTACCCGCGCGCACACATACACAGGCACGAGTGCCAACTGTTTTGAGGGAATTTATTTCCTCCTTCGAAGTTGCCTTTGACCCTCCAATTTCCTACCCTGTGAATTCATTTCCCCTCTGCCCCCAAGTATCCGAACTTGTCCTAACCTAGTCTGGCATCTAGCAGGGACCAGTAACTGTTTTCTTCACTCACTCACTCTTCCATCCATTTACTTATTGGACAAATATTCAGTAAGGCCTCCAGTGCCAAGCTCCGCTGTGACCAAGACAGGGCCTTCACGGGGTTTATATCCTCAAAGGGAAGACAGGCGACAGACAGGCCTAAAGTACGGCATGCCCGCAGGTGTGGGTGTTACAAGAGGGTGAGGTGGGGGGGCCATTCTGAGCGGGCTGGCGGGGAAAGCTTTTTCTGCGGAGGTGACATCTGAGCCCCATGGGGTGGCCCGCCCTGATTTCCCAGCCGGCCACCACAGGTGGTCAGGCAGAAACCCAGATATAGGCCATGATGAAGCCGGTGGCTCCCTGGACTCACCCAGGCTCCTAGAAGAGAGCCTTAAGCGGTCCTCTCAGACTCCAACCCCTCTCTGAAGAACTGGGAGAACCGGGGACAGAGAGGGAAGGGGCTTTCCCAAGGTCACAGAACCAGCAAGGACAGCGTCCTAACTCCAGCCGGGGCCGTCTTTGCAAAACCACTCACTGCCTTTCCGGACGTCCCATGAAGGGCTCAGGAAGATCCTGGGATACACAGGGGATCACACAGGTTTGGGGACAATCTGGAGACTGAGAACCTCAAATTGCCCCTCCACTCCCGGCCACATTTGTCCCTGAGTTCAGAGAACCACAGGACACCGGAGCGAGCAGCCCCCAGCCTGGCTCTGCATCTGGGAACCATGGTTACAAGGCCTTTTGATGGACCGGGGGTCCGGACCGCCTTGGAGCCTGCCCCTGGCTCCCGGAGGTTGTGTCAGGAGTGGTAGGAAGGTTCCAGGTGACCTCTGGGTCACCGGTCACCTGGGATACCACCCCTTTCACCTTCCCCTCCTGAGCTGATCATCCGGGCACCTCGCACCACCGCGAAATCCTTTTTAGAGCCCTGAATTAAAAATAAATTTGCAAGCACATAACCAGATGTTACATGGGGAAAAGATAAATAACTCAGCCTGTCAAGGAACTGCCTCATCTCAGTCAACCCTCTCTCTTTCACAAGGTTTTAATTTTTAATTTCACAGCGGTAACTATAGCAACCTGCAAAAATAATATATTCCAAAGCAAAACAACTTTCTTGGCTCAGGCTTGGTGTCTCCATGTTCCCTCCTTCCCTCCTCTTTACCAACTTCATGCAGGTCTGTGCCCAGAGGATGAACATTCTCAGCTTCAAAATCTTTTATTCATGAAGTAATTCATTCATTCACTCATTCATTCATTCATTCACTCATAGGCAAGTATCTCCTGCACCCTCAGATCCACGCCACTGCTGAGTTCAGATTGCAAGATGTTGGACAGTGGGTTCAGAATCGTGAGGGATGCCATGCTATCTAATGGATTTGGTTCCCAAATTTTGAGTCGATAGGAGCAAGAATTTGGGTAGCAAGGGACACTGGCATTCATTGGAAGCCTAATTTGTCCCCAGGACAGTGCTGGGCGTTGGGGCGAATGAGCTGAGGAGGACTGAGCCTGCCTTCAAGGAGTCCAAAGTCCTGTGAGGAAGACAGACATACAATCAGACCCTTGCAATAAGGTAAGGCAAGTCTTGGATAAAAGGGGTGAATGATGTACAAATGGGGCACAAAAGAAGGAAGAGAGTTCAATATCTAGGGTGGTCTGGGAAGGTTTCAGAGAGGTGGTGACTTCTGAGACAAGTCTTGCTGATGAGTAGAAGTTTCCTGAGTGCCTAAGATAGGAAAGGGCATGCCGGGTAGGTGGAATAGCAAGTGCAAGGGCAGAGACAGGTTGGTGGAGCCCACATACAGGACGAGGGTAGTCCTCACTGGGACGCCAGAGACACCGGTGTGGTATAATCAGAGCCTGGATCACTGCGCTGAGGACTTGCACTTGGAGGCCAGGAGAAATCAGCGAAGTAGTGGGGGTGAACAAAACATATGTTGGAAGGCGACTCTGGGGACAAGTGTGGGGAACGGATCGGAGGGGACAGAGTGGAGACAGCCCGAATGTGGTGATGGGTAGTGGGCTGAATGGCTCTAGGGAAGAAAGGAGGGTAGAAATGTTAGTTTGGGTTCCTTGAGGAGCAGACCCTCAGCCAAGGGTTCAAATGCATGTGGGAGGCAATCCCCAGAAGCAGTGATTGCGGATGGGGAGGTGAGAAGGAAAAAGAGGAAGCCAGTGAGCATTTAGTATGAAGCAACCAGAGCTGAGTGCTGCCCAGAGTCCCTGGAGCCAGTGTCCAGTGTGCTTTGGGGCTGTGTCCCCTTATGGCAAGGGACCTGGAGTATTTAAATGCCAATTTCTGTATTAATTGGCTGAGAGTTCTCCCAGGAAGCATCGGTTCCCTGGCACATGGGAGCTGCCATTCAGGTGTAGGAGCAGAGCCGCTCTAGTGGTCAGAGAAAGTCCCTACACAGACCCATGTGCAGGCAGCCGGAGGCAGGGCCAGAATGCCCTGAAATAGGAAAGAAAGGCCAAAGAGATACGGATGCGGCATCAACAGCATCCACCCAAGTCAAGCTCTGAAAGATAAGAAATGGGCATAATGGAGCCTGACATCGGGGGGATGGGCAGATGCACGGGCTGGTGCAGCCTGGGACAGGGGCTCTGGGCAATGCGCTCCAGTTAAGGATGGACCCAAGGCGGTCCGGATCCAGGCAGGTTAAGGCTGGCTAAGGGGAGACTGCTTGGATCCTGGCCAGGAGGCCCCGTAGCAGCCCTCAGGGCCCAAACGGGGTAAACTAGCCCTTCCTTCCGGAACCGCAAAGCAGAGCTACCCCCTCCGTCCCTGACGGAATGTGGAATGCGGCAAGCAAATGCGTCAACTGGGAGAACGCATGTGCGAGGAAGTGTTCATGCCGAGATGTAGCACGGAGGCGTCACCTTGGGCCAGTGACGTCACCTCTCCTGGCCTCAGTTTCCCCCACTCTGAAATTCGACATGGTTTATAGAAGTGTCACTGCACACGCTCGTTGTGAGGATGTAATTAGAGGTGGCCTCGTGGTGCCCAGAAGTCATCTAATACATCTGACCTGTTATTATTGTGGTTCCGGGGGCAGTGTTTTCTGAGCGTGGCCCGCATGTCGGGTCCCCGGGGACGCAGTGGCCATCAAATGCACGCTCAGCTCCTGCCCCCGCCCTGGTGTAGAATGCAGCCTCGCGGACATGCTGAAGTGCTTTATATAGAATGTTAAAGAAAGCAAGAGAGAAAATTATGCATAAAGCTTGATTCTAATTTTGTTTAAACACACACACTCACAAAGGCCCGAGGGATATACACCAACATGTAACGATACTTAACACTAGATGCGGGAGTTGAAGGTGGCTTGCGTTTCTACAATTCTTTTCTGTGTTTTTTTTTTCTCTCTTTCCTTTAAAATTTCACAGCGGATTGTATTATTTAAATTGTCATTTTTCTAAAAAGAAAGGAAAACAAATATGCTTCTTTCTCTGACTTCTCTACCCCTCATGAATTTTGTCTGCTTTCTGGGGAAGCAGGAGGCCCCCTGTTTAGAATCCCAGGGCCTGGCCTGGCCCCCCAGGGCAGCGCACTGTTCGCAGCGGGGAGGGCAGCCATTGGAGCAGCTGAACTGAAGGACCACGAGTTGGGAGAAAGAGCTGGGCTCCCTGTCAGTCTGTCTGTGAAGACGGGCTCTGCCTCTCGGGTCTGAGGACGCAGTTTGCCCGTCCACCAACCTGCGACTGGAGAGGCCAAACTGTCCAGTGCGGTGGATAAGTTCCACACCCATGTGCCCATGCCACCTTCTCTAGATGGCCTTTCTCTAAGCTGACATCTGGTCTGCTTGCCTAGGCTCCTCAGCCTCTCGACTGTTTCTGAAATTGAGTGGGGGAGAAAGACAAGTTGCGTTGACACCATAAAATCACCAGGTCTACGCTCAGCGCCTAGAAACTGGCTTTTCATGAAGATAGTAGCTGCTGATTTTTCTCAAGTTTCCTATTCAGTGTGACATGGGGACCCTGTGATACGCTCAGCGCTCACAGGAAAGTCTCTTAAGGTCCCCGTGGAGGACCTGATGGTATTGTCTGTCTGAATCCCTTGTTGGGAAAATGGTCCCTGCTTCACATCATGTCGGTTTTGCAGAGCTCCCATTAAGAGCACTCAAACAAGGGTGGTCCTGGGCGTCATGGAGGACCAAAGTGATTTGCTGGGACTCATGTGTGGACATAGACATGCAGGAGAAAGAAACCCTCTGTCCGGCCAGATTGGTGATCTAGGGGCACACGAGTCTTGGTCTACCTACTGGTAGCCCTCTTCCCTACCACGTGTGGAGAGCCCACTTGTAGGATAAAGCCAAGCAGAAAAGATAACTTTGTTGAATCCCTCTTTCCAGCCATTCCTGAAACTGCTTTCCTAGACCAGAACCAGTGCAACCCCTTTCTTTCTTGAGTGAGTGCCAGTCAGGTGTCTGTCTAGTGAGACTGAAGGAATCCTAGGAGCCCAGCTTCCTGGAGTGGACAGCTACTGGACGAAAATCAAATCTGTGCCCCCTTCCCCAGCACCCCCACTGAAGTACCTGGAGGAGTTCCGGGGCCCTGACCCTGCCCTCTATCACTGCGTGTTACTTTCCCGGATCCCAGACAGACCAGGTGACTTAGCCAGGAGCCCCTCCCAAGCATGCCCATGAAAACTCTTACACAGTCCGCCATGTCCTACCCTTTCCCTCTGTGGACACAGAAGACCCAACAAGAAATTACAACCCTCAAAGATACTTCAGAGCCACTGGGTGGAAGGTGGGGTGTCCGAATGACCATGACAAGTTGACCCACATAGGACTAGAGCATGCGTGAGAGACACACATTATTGGGTTGAGCCA
Organism: Suricata suricatta; assembly: GCF_006229205.1. Classification (NCBI taxonomy): domain Eukaryota; kingdom Metazoa; phylum Chordata; class Mammalia; order Carnivora; family Herpestidae; genus Suricata; species Suricata suricatta. Next base: position 78,750,750 of record NC_043711.1, on the reverse strand, counting down.
CTGAACTTTTGGGGTTGTTTGTTACAGCTGCTAGCCTGCCCTGAGCACTCCAATAGGGTGGCACTTTGGAGTTCATACCCGAAGGCTGTGAGCCCGTGGGGGTCTTGGAGCTCTCTGTCCACCAAAGATATTTATTGAGCTCCCGTTCTGTGCTTGCACAACCCCACTGCATTTCTCTTTATCCTACTATGGCCTCAATGGCCTCCTTTTCCATCTGTCTTACCTGATGGAACCCTGAGCCCCTCCGCCCCACCCCCCTCCCCACTCCAAGAGCCAGGTCCTTGGTCTGTCTTCTTCCTATGCTGTGTCCCAGTGACTAGTTTGGTACCAGGCATACAGGCAGTGCTTGGTAAATATTGATTAGCTGGCTTTGCAAAACGGTGCCATGCACAGAATTGTGTGAGGCTCAAGTGAGGTTTTGACTGTGACACCACGTGGCACATAGCAGTTCCTCAGGAAATACCCACAGAGTGAAAAGGAGCTGAAGACAGACACACTTGGGCTGGGGAAGGCTCTCAGAGGGAGAGCAGCAGTTAACCGGGGCGGTCCAGCCCCACACATTCCAGACAGTTCTCTCTGGTCTCTTGGCTGGCCCCCGAGTTCATGCGGGAGGCAGGGCCCCACAGGGGAGGGGGTCAACGCTTTTCTGAGGGAGCCCCAGTCCCAGGCGGTTTAGGCTGAGGTTGGGGTGAGGAGATGCTTTAGGGAACAACCTTCTGAAGGCTTTGGCTGTGCGAGCAGCCCCAGGGCAGACTTGTCACCTTTGCCTAGGGACAGAGGGGCATGTGGGCTGCCTGGTATGCCTCCCTGAGCGGTTTCAGATCTCATCTCGGGAAATGTTAGCTCCTTGCACCCAGTCCTACTCGTCCGGCACCGGCTCCAAGGATCTTGCCACGCCTCCTGGGCTAAGGTCCAAACTGCACGCCTGGGCTGGGCATGGGCACGGTGTGTCCCAACAGCACAGTGCAGTTGATGATAGCTTTAGCTCTGGAGCCAGAATGCCTGGGTTCAAATCCTGGCTCTGGCTACTCACTAGCTCTGAGACTTTGGACTCCTTAGTTTATCTGAGCCTCAGTGTTCTCATCTCTAAAGTGGGATAATAAAAATAGTAACCATACTGGAGGTTCTTGGGAACATTAAAGGAGGTGTGAGTCATGACACGGTGTGGCGCTTGGTCTCTCCGGGGGTGGCAGGTAGTGTGAATGTCTTGTTTTTCCCTCTTGTGGTAGCAGGGACCAGTCAAAAGCTCTGCTGCCCCTTATCCCTATGGTTGCACTAGGTTGCATGTTGGGACCTTTGTGATCTCTGAGACTCCACTTACTGTATCCCCTCAGCTGGTGAGTAAGCCCTTCCTTCCTGCAGGGCAGCTGGGTACCCACCACAGCCCCTTACTTGCTGTGTGCCCTCCAGTAACTTCCTTGCCTTCTCTGAGTCTGTTTCCTCATAGAAAACAAATGACTTGCAGAGGGATGATGATGATAGAATGGAATTCTTGCTGCTATTTACAGTCATTCAACAATTGCTTTTATTGAGCCCCTACTATGTGCCAGGCATCGTTGCAGACTCTGGGGACATGGCAGTGAACAAGGCAGACAACATCCGGATCCTGATGGAACCTATGTTATCACAGGGCTGGCCCGCACTAAACAAGTAAGTAAAATACATGATGTGTGGGATGATCATAGGCGCCGTGGAAAGTAATAATCAAACCAAGAAACGGGGAGGGGCATGGTGTGGGGAGAGGGTGGCCAGGGAAAGCCTCTCCCAAAAAGAGTTTGGCAAAGTGAGGGGGCCACAGAGCCACCTCGGGGAAGAGTCTTGCAGGCAGGCATGTTCTAGAACCTCATGAGCAAGCAGAGACTGGCGGGGGGAGAGGGGGTGAGGTCAGAGCATCAGCAGGGTCACCAGGGCCAGGGCTCCCCAGGCCACCAGAAGGACTCTGACTTTTCTCTGCACACAAGGGGAGCCCCGGGACCTTCTGAGCGGAGGAGGGCGTGACCTCACTTGCATTTTACTAACAGAGCGTAACCTGGGTGACAAGATGAGGCTGCAGCTGTCACCAGCCCACAGGACAATACTTGGAGGCTCACAGGCCCTGCAGCCCCGCTGGGCCCCGCCCAGCAAGCCCGGTGCCAGCACTCCACGGCCCCAGCCCCTCCAGCCAGTCCTCTGTCATGACTCCTACCTGTCCTCCACTCTCGCCTGGGTCCCGCCTCCTCACCTGCCCGCATCCTTCCCCTCCCAGAGAACCAGGAAGCAGGAGCCAGCAACGGATCTCAGTGCCCATGTACCATGTTCAAAGCCTCCCTACTTAGCATCCCTGTGCCTCAGTGTTCTTCATCCAGAAAATGGAGCAGGGATGGCAGACTCACACTCACATGGTGGGTGGAGTCCCTGAGACCCAACCGCATAGAATGGAGCCTAGTGCGAGCCCAGGGTGGACGGACACCCAAGCTTTCAGCTGGTCTGCTTTGTCCAGAAACCCACGCCGCCCACCCCCTACTGCACAGAGGCCACATGGCTCGCTCTTAACCATCCCCCGACTTGCCACTCAACCCAAGACTGTCCACATTTCTGAACAGGTGCTGGACCAAGGTTGGCTCCTCCTTACCAAGGGGTGTCAGCCCCTGTGGGCAGGGGTAATGCATCGCTGTGTGAATGCCGTGGGGAGTGTGCCTGGCATGCTGGGGGAGCCTCAGCTACTGCCTCGGCTGCCCTCACCTCACTTGGGGAGGACTTCCTTCCTCCGCTGCTTGGCCCCAGCCAGGGAGACAGGTGCACGTCGCTACCGGCTCACGTGTGTCCCCAATGCCTGGGACAGAGCAGGGGCTCAGGGAATGCTCATTGGATGCAACCAATGTGTGTCCCACTTTTTGTGGTTTACCTTGTGGCCAGGGCGAGTCACTTTACTTCTCTGAGCCTGTCTCCTCCTCCATAAAATGGGAGGACTCACGCCTCCCAGCAGGGTGAAGGGGACATCCCTGGGGCTCCTGTGCCTCCCCTGAGTCCTCACTCAGGTGCCCAGAGGATACTTGGAGGAGGGACCTGGTGGACACGGTTGACCCATCAGAGCCACGGCTGCATCTGGGAGCAGATGGGGTGTGAGCTCTGTTGAGTCATAGGCTGAGTGCTCCCCAGTACTGGGGCTGGAGGCCTGTACCAGCTGGGTCTGCGGGGAACGGGTCGTTATTCCTGCCCCGTCGGTGATTCTGTGGTAGGTCTACCCTGGACTGGGAGCCTCTCCCTTTCCCTTGCCCCAGCTGGGAGCAAAGAAAGACCCTAAGAAACATACCACTTGTGGGGGCCTTCTACAGGACCCTGCACTTCTGGGTACCTGCTGACAGCTGACTCTTACTGAGCACTCGCTGGCGTAGGTCTCTTCTAGGCACCGCTGTCCACGGCAGATGAGGCCTCACGGTAACCCTCGAGACGGGTCTCCTCAGCATCCCCAGTTCTCGGGTAAGAGAACTGAGGCACAGAGAGGCCAAGCAGCTTGCCCAGGGCCACACAGGAAGCCAGCAGTAGGGCCAAGCTCTGGGTCCAGGTCCGAGCCCCTTCTCTGCCTGCCAGGTGCGGGGGAGGGAGCACAGACAGGCCACCAGCCCACACATATGGCCCGGGCCTCCCAGGCCTCTGGGACTCCTGGCCAGACCCAGACTCCGGCCTGGGGCCCTGCGGGTCCTCTCCAGGGTGTGGACTCCACTCTATACCTAGCTGCCACTCTCACCAGAAGCTGTCTGTTTAAGAGGCAGCCTGCCAGCTGGTGAGAGCCAGCACCCCTCCCAAAGCTGGGCACTGGGGCTCAAGCCTGGCTCTGCTCCTTTGTTCCTCATGCCTCAGTTTCCTCATCCAGAAAATGCAAGCAATAGGATCCGTGTGGTCTCATCTTCAGACTCTAGCGAGGGGCTGAAGGGAGGTGGTCTGTCATTAACAAAGCTCACCCTGGCCCTGCCAGATCTCTCCTGCCCGAAGTTCCACACTCTTCTCCGCAGGCAGGCAGTGTGTCTCTCTCTGTCTCTCTCCACCTATTTCCCTCTCTGCCCCTTCTCTGGCATATCTGTCTTGCTTTGAAATGCTTCTCTTTGTCACTTTCCTCTCTTTCTCGCACCCTCCTGGGTCCTAAATCCTGGCTCTGCAGGTCTGTGCAGCATAAGCTGAGGTGGGGCGCAACATGGCGATCCTGACAGTCGACACCCTCAAACTTTATTCTCTAGAAATTCTTCCTGGGGAATTCCTAAGTGCAGATTCCTGGCCCCGCTCCAGCGATTCTGATTCCATGGGCCCAGGGCCAGGTCAGAGAACCTGCGTTTTACCCAGCACCCTCCTTGCCACCACCCAGGGGAGATAGGCTGGCTCTTAACCTATATGTTGAGCAGCCCCACATTTGCCCTCAGTTTCCCCATCTGTAAAATGGGAGCAAGGAGATCCCACCTCCCCGGGGGTAAAGATGAAATGAAGTGGTTTGTCTGGAAAACATGCACACTTCTCCATTTCTCTCTGTCTTGGTTTCTGTATGATTTCTTTTGTCTCTTTCTCAGTCTCTGTTTCTGGTGTTTTCATATTTCTTTCTCTCTCCTCTCTCCCACCCTCTACCTAGAAGCGAACCCACCTCCCAGAGCTAAAATGGAAGAACTGAAAAAAAAAAAAAGAAAGAAAAAAGAGTGGCCCTTCTGTAAGGGCTGGGGGCCCTGTGACCTCCCAAAGGCTCACCTCTCCCACCCGGATGGCCCCCCAGACAGAACGTCTCCCACCCTCGACCTCCACGGCAGCCAAGCCCAGGGAAGATGCGGAATCCACTGTGCAGGAGTTGGCCCCGCTGCTATGGAAACCAGCGCTTAGGAACAGCTCAGAGAGAGATCCATTCTGGGGAGGAGCCTGGCCTTGGGGGAGGGGGAGAGGCCCAACTCTGCACCTCGGACCTTGCCCTCCCATTAGCAGCCGTGTGACGCTGGCCAAGTCACTTAACCTCTCTGAGCCCTCTCTCCCTCCCCGGCCTGGGAATGCAGCCCCCATTAGCGGCGGGTAATCAGGGCTGCCAATGACTGAACGCCCGTGCTGCGGCTTTCAAGCCTGAAGACACGCCAAATTGCCGTTTGCTTTCATTACCGAGAGCTCAAAATATTCTAGTGCCAGCTTGCTGTGCGACCCTGTGGCACCCGGGGGCCACCAAACGATTTCCATGGTAGAATTCCCCCTTGCAGAGGCATGGGGTCCCCTCCAAGCTGCCCTGGAAAGAACACACACACACACACACACACACACACACACACACACACAAACACACACACACACACACACACACCAGCCACTGAGCTAAGCTGCCCAGACGCCACTCCCTCCCCCCCCAGCCCCAGTTGAGAAATGCTCACTGTGGTTCTTCTGTGAGGAAGAAGTGAGCGTGAGGTCTGGGTGATGACTCCATCTGCAAAATGCCCGGTGCCCTAGAGGGCCAACAACCAGGGAACTTCTCTGATGATGCATTTTCTTCCTCGAGAAGAAAACAAAGATGCCCAGGGTTCCCTGGGCTCCTCGGGCCTCCACATCCACGTCTGGGCTCATCAGCCCGACCTTCACTGGCTTGAAAGTCTCTCCTAAGAGGCCTGCCCTGTCCCCCTGCCCCACAGCACAGCCCACCTCGACTTGGTCCCTCCCTAGGAGAGGGTGGGAGCTGCCTGGCCCCCACCTCTGCAGGGTGTCGGGTAAGGGCTTTAGTCTGTGCCCTCGTGGCTCACACACTCACCCGCACCAGGATACACAGCGCGCCTGCACACATGGCACCTTCCCACACACATCCCCGGTCCCCGGGACATCTGGCTGGCCCTGGAATAAGCCGTGGGCTATCATGCTCCCTTGCCTTTGCTCACGTCATTCCCTCTCCTTGGAACTGTTTCCACATGTTCGTCCAGAGCCCTCTGGGATCCTTTGCACCCAGCCCTCCCCACCCCCCATCCAGTTTTTCAGTGAACACTGTGACTTGCCCAAGATCACAAAAGAAGTATGTGGCTGCAGAGCCTGTGTTCAAACCGGTCCTTGGGGGGAGACACGGACTCCTGCCGCTCCGCAGAGCACCCGTGCGTTCATTCAGCCAGCCAGGCGTCTGTTTGTTTGTTTCCCCAACAAACATTTATTACGCCCCAGGCAGGCTGCTTGGTGCCGGGGACCCAGCCATGAACAAGGCCAGCCGAGAATGAGAACACGCAGCCCAGAGAAGCAAACAGATGCTAAACAAGTAATTACAGGCATGATGGATGCACAGAGGAAGAGCAGAGACAGAGTCCTGGGAGGGGACCAGAGGGGGGCACTGATATCTACCATTTGTGCAAGGTTTTACAGCCCCCCTGCCTCGGAGCCCCACCCTTCTGGAAGCCTGTTTCAGCCCCCCAGGCTTGCAGACTAGCATCTGGGGGAGGGATGCTTCCTCCTGAACACACATGCCCGGGGAAGGCCCCTCCAAGGTGTCAGGACCTGGGCTTTGGCGGCCTAGAGGGGGCGGGGTCAATGTTTTCCCATCACTGCAGTATCCTGACCTCGCCCACCTCCTGCCAGCCTCTCTCATACACAGAGTTACCCCAGGGTACAGAGGAGCAAACCAAGGCCCAGAAAAGCCCACTGGCTCATGGGGGACACTGCAGGGATACCACCCTGGCCGGCCAGAACCCAGATGTGCCAAGTGTACTTCACCATCAGGATCTTAGTAACTCGGTAAGAAGGAGCGCTGATGTCACAAGGAGCGAGTGACCGGCCAGGTGCCTCTGTTCTCCAGCTGTGTGGCCTAAAGCAAGCTGCCCAATATATCCGAGCTCATTTTCCCCATCGGCTGGGTGGTATGATGGAGGGACCAGCACCTGGGGCCCCTTCAGTAGGAACTACAGCACAGGGAGGGGCGCCTAGGTGGCTTCTTTGAGCATTAGACTTTAACTCAGGTCATGATCTCATGGTTCGTGGGTTCAAGCCCCGCCTTGGGCTGTTCGCGGACAGCTCTCAGCCTGGAGCCTGTCTTCAGATTCTGTGTCTCCCTCTCTCTCTGCCCCTCCCCCGCTCATGCTCTGACTCTGTCTCTCAAAGAGAAATGTTAAAAATTAAAAAAAAGAAAAGAAAAGAAAAAAGACAGCACAGGGAATACAGTCAGGGGTGTTGTGATAGGGTCGTGGGGTGACAGATGGCCGCTGCGCTTGCAGTGAGCACAGCCTAGCATATCGACTTGTCGGACCACGGTGTTGCATGCCTGAAATTCATGTAACTTCCTGTGTCCGCTCTACTTCCTTTTTCTTTTTTAGTGAAAAAAAAAAAAAAAAGCCCTGCACCATGACCTTATGTCCTCTTGGGCTCCTTACTTTCCTGCCCCACTCTGTCTGTCACCAGCTTCACCCCCGTCTCCCCGCAGGGGAACGCAGGCCACACGGGGCTCTCTGAGCCTTTGTTGTGTTGGCTGTTGTTCCTCCAATGAAAGCCCGTGACCAGGGCCACCCAAGCACACAGGCCTTCGCATCCCTGTGGCCCTCGCAGACCCCAGGCGGCACTGGGAGGTATCTGGGCGGGCTGATTCTGGGCAATTCGCGCTGACCCGGCAGACGGCTTGGCTCAGGCCATGTGTGTCCTCTGCAGACCTGCCTGCACCGCAGCTAAGGCTCCGGAGCTGGGGCAGCAAGTCCCTCTGGCCCCCTCCGCAAGTGCCCTAGAACTGGCAGGCAGTGGGAAAGCAGGCCCAGGCTTGGCAGGGGCTCGGCAGGGCCTTGGCAGGGGCTCAGTGCCGAGGGGCAAGGCCCTGCCAACCTCACTCCCCCAAACAGCGACCGATTGTCCCGGCAGCTCCCGAGCCCCCAGGACCTCCCAGCCGGCGCTCTCTCACAGGGACACCCCACTCTCAAAGGGGCCGGCAGTCTGGCTGCTTCCGGCTGCCACGGGGCACGGTGGTCCCAGCCTCATGAGAGGCCCTGGGACTTCCGGGCGTGCTGGGAACTCACAGCCTGGTGCTTGGCAGAGAGCAGGCGAGGACAGATCCCGGAGCCGCCGATGCTCGTGGCATTTGTATGCAGGTGCAGGCCCCGAACATGAGCTGGAATCCATCACCAGAAAATAAAATACTCAGGGAGAGCAGGCCTCCGAAGACAAACGGCTGCGGGGCGAAGGTAACAGCCGCCCCTACCCGCCGAGTGCTCGCTCTGTCTTGCTCTCAGGGGCGTCTCTGAATGGAGCCTCATCCCACCCTCCCAGGAAGGGAGTGGGAGCTTATGGATCTCCACTTCTTGGAGAGGGGAACGGGGCGCACAGAGGAAATGCCACCTGCCCAGAAGAGGGAAGTCAGGATCAGAGCCCAGGCCTCCTGTCTCCGGAGGCAGCTCCTTGGTGGCTCTCCCACATCCCAGACCTTCCTGCGGGGGCAGGAGCTGATCCCTGGAGTCGTTTTTCCATGCAAAGCCCTCTTTTTGCACCACTCCTCCCCCAGAGCATTGGGTCTGCGTCTGGCCTTGGACCACCTGCATCAGAATGGGATACAGGGAACTTACTAAAAAGCATATTCCCAGGCCCACCCGGGACCTGCTGGGGCCAACTCATTTTTTTCACACCATCCTAATCCACTCTGATGCTCATCTGAGTTTGAGAATCACGGGTTTACAGACGATTCTGACGTAAACAGAACTAGCTTCCTGTTTGTTCGGTGAAGAAACCTTTCAAAGAGCGGCCTGTGTGGGAGCTGGAGGTGGTGATAAGAACTACTATTTTTCGGGGCGCCTGGGACACTCAGTCAGTTAGGTGTCCAACTTCAGCTCAGGTCGTGATCTTGTGGTTCATGAGTTTGAGCCTTGTGTCGGGCCCTGTGAGGACAGCTCAGAGCCTGGAACTTGCTTCAGATCCTGTATGTCTACCTCTCTGCCCTTCCCCTTCTCACACTCTGTCTCTGTCTATCTCTCAAAAACGAATAAACATTAAAAAATTTAAAAAAAAAGAACTACTATTTACTGAGCATTTACTATGTGCCAGATCTTTATATATATATATATATATATTTACTTTGGGGAGAGCACAAGTGCAGGAGGGGCAGAGAAGGGGAAACAGAGGACCCAAAGCAGGTTCTGGGCTGACAGTCTGACAGCAGCAAGCCCAATGTGGGGCTTGAACTCACGAACTGTGTGTGAGATGATGACCTGAGCCAAAGTCGGACACTCCACCTGACTGAGCCACCCAGGCACCCCTGCCTGGTCCCCTTCTAAGTTCTCCGTGGTCATTTTATCCTCGAAACAGCCCCAGTGAAGAGGTAACATGATTGTTTTTCCCATTTTACAGATGAGAAAATGGAGGACAGGGAGCTTTGTACAAGGTTGTGCAGCTAGAAGATGGCAAAGGCAGGATTTGAGCCCAGGTGACTCTCAGTGCTAAATTCAAATCAGGGTCCTGTCTCGCCTGCCCACGGCCACCACCCCACCCCTGTCCTGAATTCCACAGTCTAGTGGGAAGAAGAAGAAACATGCACAGGTTGTAAGCTTCATAGGGATGTTTACTAAGGGACGAGGCTGCATAGGCGGGGACCCCTAACCCGGAATGAGAAGCTTGTTGGAAAAGCCTTTGAGAGCTGGGCTCTGACAGACAAGTAGGAGTTTGCCAGGCAAGATGGTGGCCTTGTAGAAGCAGCTGGAGGCATATTCAGAGAAACACCATGTGACAGCCACATGGGGCCAGTGGAGAGCTTGGTAGCTTGGAAAGACCTTGAAGTCCTGGTCAAGAAGTTGGACTGCACCCTAGGACGATAGAGGAGCCACGGAAGGGTGGAGAACAGTCTTGACTTGTTCTCTGGACCCCTGCTGTGTGGAGTCCAGACTGAAGAGCCACGGCCCACGGGTGCATGGGGAGCTGGCAAGTTCCTTTATCGGGCCCGTGGGGCATCCAAGAGGGGAAGCTGGGAAGAGTTGGCGATACTTGGACAGGAGGCATCAGCGGGGGCAAACCTTCAGTCTGAGGTGGGTGAGGTGACCGCCCCAAGGGGAGAAGTGCCTTTGGGGCACCCCTCAGTCCTGATCTCCCAATCTTTGGCCACACTGGGGGGGGTCCCATCTGAAGTAGACCTCTGTCCTGCGGAGCACCACACCCATTCTTCCCTCGCCCATATTCTCAGCCTGGGGTGGCAGGCTGCTGCGTGTCCTACTGCCTTCTGAGATTCAAAGTCATTTGGAGGAGGTCTGTCTTGCCGCTGGGTGACCCAGCGCCTTCCAGGTGCCCTGGACATGCTCGAGGCACTCAATGTGAGCTAAGTCAGGTATGGTCAGTGGTGTGGGGTCACGGGATGGAAGTGTCCAAGGGGCCAAGCTTTCAATACTCTCCTAGCCCCCTGCACTCCCACATCCGCACGTCCACCTTCCTGGGCCCCCTGGCAAAGGCTTAGAGTCCGGCTCCCCACCACGGTGGCTGTGAGCAAGTCTCCATCTGTAAATAGAGATGCTAATATGTAACGGATAGAGAAATCAGGTCTACAAGGGTCACATGGATAAAGCCCCAAGGAAGGAATGGGGGAAGGGGCCAAGCCCTATAGTGCATGTCCAGACCCCATCGGACCCCCGTCTGAGTGCATTAAGACTTCTATCTCCAAGTCTGCACAACGGGGGTCAGCACTGTATGTGATCTTGTGAAGACTGGATACACACAAGGCCTGCACACAGGTGGGTAGAATCAGATTAGCGACTGCCCAGGCCCTAGCACTGCAGGGGCTATTGGTGGGGAGAGTGCCCTGGCCTGGCCTTGGCTGGAGCCTGAAGCAGGCAGCTGCGGGGGGAGGGCCAGGTCACAGGGAGCTCAGAGCCATAGGGCTGGTGCTGGCAACAAAAGGCATTTGCGTCAGATAATGGGTAAAGTGCCTGGTTATTCCATTAACTACATAGCAGAGTGGACCGCAGCAGAGAGAAACGGTGTTGGAAACCCACAGCGGGAGTGGGGGGCTAAGATCGCTGACCAGCAACCAGACGAGGGGGCTTCTGGGAGCTGCAGGAGGGTGGCCTCTGGGAGGAAGGGTGTGGGTGAAGCTGGGCTTCCTCCTAGACCCTCAGGGGATGCAGCAGGGGGCAAAATCAAAAAGCACATCCCAGATACTGCGGCAGCAGAAAGGGGTGCAGGAAGAGGGGACGACAAGCAGAGGCCCTGGTTGGATCTGGCCCAGCACATCAAGGATGGGAAGGAGGCCATCGTGGCTGATGCGAAGTGGGCAGCAAAGACAGTACAGCCTCAGGATTGGGAGGACGGAGGGACCGGACATACAGGGCAGTGTCAGCTGTAGGGCTTGGTTTGATTTTAAGCACACAGAAGCCCTGTAGGTTCAGAAGCAGGGGATGGACATGACCCAATTTAGATTACTCCTGGCTGCTGGTTTGGGGAAGGATGGCCGGGGCCAGGATGGGAGCAGGGGAGCTGAGAGGGGGCCTGCACCATATCCAGGCAGGTGGTGGAGGGGAAAGGTAGTGTAGACAAGGTGGAGAGAGGTGAATGGACTAGACCTGGGGTTCAAAGGCCCTGTGAATGGGTGAGGGTGTGAGGGAAAGATTGGGTAAGGGTGACAGGGATAAATGAGACTCTATGTCAATAAATCTTGCACATAGTATCTGCTCGATAAATACCGCCCATCAAAAGGGCTCAGTGTCTTGCCCCAAGCCCAGCCTTTTTCCAGGACCAGCCCTGCAGATCATGCAAGGTGGTATTTCAGGTCTCAGCTTCCTGGGTTGGGCCAGATGACCTTAGAGGGGAGAAGAGAGGACTCTCCACACTGGAGGCGTTCCATGTGAGCAACAGCAGCGGGGGCGCTGGGCTGAGCCCTGCCCAAGGTCACCAGGCTTGTTGGGGGCAGAGCAAGACCCGGAAACCTAGTCCGCTGATGCTGTAAGATCCCCCCTGTGATGGGAGAAGTCTGCGATTTCCCAGGCATGAATTCTGACCGCACTTTCCTCCAGAATCCACTGAGAAACAGATCCTTGAGACTGTTTCCTGAACTCGAGGCTTCAGGGTGCGTGCAGTCCCACCTCAGAGCCTTGACACTGAACTGTTGTTTTTTCTTCTTGAACTTTGCCGTGACCGCTCCCCGCCCCGTCCCCCAGCAATGCTGCAGAGGTCGCCCGCGGAGCTGACCCACGCCTCCCGGGTCCTGCAGGGTTTCCCAGCACGGGGCATCAGTACAGTATCCTGAAGGTCAGGTCATTACCACTGCCTCACCTTCTTCCACAGCCAAATTGGAAGGACTCCCGAGCCCTGTGCCAGGAGAGGCCAGCATGGTTGCCAACACCCACGCCATGGCGCCACAGCCCCCCTCACCCCTCCACCCCCCGCAATGGACTGGTGGGGCCGAGCCACATAGGATAGACCCACCTTTCCTGCTGGGAGACAGCCCAGGCGGAATCCCCCTTTCTTCCTCCAGGCTTAGCTCGGATGTGAGTCAGGGAAGGCCCCACTGACATTTTTCCTCCATCCTCCTCCCTGGCTCACGAGGGCATGTGCAGGCACAGCCTTACGTGGCAGGGAGGAGAGGTGGAACCAGTTAGAGCAAATGCACTGTCTGCTTTGCTTGGTAAGGTCATCCAGGAGCCTCAAGCCAATGGACAATCCTTCCTCCTGTCCCTAAGGCCCTGGCCTGATGCTGGCCCCAGACTCAAGACACAGGCTTCATAGTTAACCCCAGTGTGGTCCCTGTCCCCACTCAGGGCCAAGTTCACACACGGGACAATCAGGGGCTTAAGTGGCTGCCAGAGAAGGCCAGCCACCTGGTTATTAAATATTAAGTGGCAAGAGCCTGGGAATGTATAATTGCAAATGAGACTCTGGAGCAGATGTTGCCAACAGCTTGGACCAGTGCTCACAGTTGGGACCAACAGGGGATTTCAAGTCACCAAGCTGGGCTGCTGGTGACAGCTCTGCATTTACTGGGCACCTGCTGGGTGCCAGGCTCTGAACTGGAGGCTGTCAGTAGATAGATCGACCAGACGCGGTTATTAACTTCAAGGGGTTCCTAGTCTGGTAAAGAAAACATAGTAAGCAAAGACTCGTGACCTAAGGTAGCAAGTTCTGGGCGCAGGTAATCCTAGGGGAGAGGTTTGGGCCTAGGGGGACACCTATAAGGAGGTGGGGGCTAGAAGCTTCAGAGGGAAAATCCTGAAGGATGTATCTGATCTGTTAGGCATTCAACAAACATTGACTGAATACCTACAGTGTGCCAAACATTGTGGCAGATTCTGGGAAATATAGTATTAAGTCAAACTCTCATCTCTTGTGGCACTGAAAAATAAGGGAGACCTCACATTCCATGGATGGGTAAGAGTTTGCATCATGACGAAGAGGCAGAGAGGAGCAAGCCCGCGCAGATCGGGAGGCATGAGTAAGTGAAACAGGTTCAAGGTGAGGAGAGAGTTCAAGATGGCTGGACCAATGCAGAGGGGGATGGCTAGCCATCGGGGCCTGAAAAGCTGCCACGTGCAGAAGTTTGGGTGAGTCCTAGAGGAGATCAAAGTATGGTAGAATGACCTCCCTCAGAGACGGTCCATGGCTCCCAGGATCCCTGCAGTAGGACTAGCCTTTCAAGCCACCCTCCTAAGCAACCATGAGAGGATGGTGCCTGGTTAGCCACCCATGCCACCCTGGGCTGGGCTGCCGAGCCTTGGCGGCTGAAGGCCTCAGAGAACCCCACCCCGGCCCTCCTCACACCTGCAGGCTATTATCCCAGCTCCTGCGCGGCTGAAAACAGATCCTGGGAACACAGGCGCCTTTGTCTTTGATGAGAACGCAGTCCTAGCACAAGGTGACAGGGGTAACATGAGAGCCCAGACCATTCAGGGGACGAGTCCTCGCCAAGGGAAGATTCCAGTTCAACACCCCCACGAAGGTCTCACTTGATGGGCCTCCCTCTCTCTCCACTGCCCAGCCCAGAGCCAGGGGGCGGATGGCATGAACTTCCAAGGTCATTCTTTGGCCACGGTTCTACACAAAGAAAGGCAAGAGAATGAAGAGAAAGAGAAGCTCTGTGCTGGAAGAGCCTAAGATCCCGGGAGGATTTAGAGTCTGGGAACACAGTTCTAAGAGCCCAGAGGGGCAGGAGGCTGAGCTTCTAGAATCCTATAGATCTAAAATGCCAGCATTCTAGAATCCTTTGATTGTGAGACTCTAGCTTGATTAGAAGGAAGATATCAACAGACATCACCTCCTCCTCCTTGAATTCCTGCCTCTGGAGAGAAGCCCACACCTCTAACTCCAAAGCCATGCAGGCTTGTTTTCCCCTTTCTGCCTTTAAATTGTCTTCTTGCTCCTTGGTGTCTGCTCCTCTGCACACCCCTCCCCAGCCCCTCCTCCGAGCCTGGCAGCCCACATGTGCCATCTGCATATAACCCACTGATTAGCACAGCCGCCACTGAGCGGGAGAGGAGGGGAGTGGAGCCCTGCGGCCTGCCACTCAGACGGCCTTCGGCAGACCAGGCCGCAGGGAGTCGCTCCTGGCCCCCCAGGAGGGCTGAACAGGGGAGGCGAGACACACTCCTGCACACACACACAGGCACGCCAGCACACAGACACACAAAGACACAGAGCGACAGGCAGACAGTGTGCACGCACACACATTCAAACAAGCCAGCCAGCTAGAGGCAGACACACAACCCTACGGTGACACCCCCCCCCCCACATATACGAAAAGATCTAGAGAAAGACATGCACAGCACGCGTGTGTATGTGCAGGTGACACACACACATGCCTACAGAGGCAAAGCCACACAGAGCAACACATTATATAGGCATGTACATATATGCATAGACCAACATAGGCAAATAAGCCCAGAGATGTCGTGTTACTTAGACCGAGAGCCTCCCGGAGGGACACAACATTGTGTTGTTAGTGCGCCGTCCGAAAGAGAATTGCCAAGAAAGTCATCCTTCCCATCCCCCTCTCATCCCTCCGCCACCCCACTCATTCAGGGGACATTATTGAAAGCCTCCTGCGCACCCAGCCTAGCTTTTTGGCCCTTGGGACATCCCAGAGCGGAGACACAGTGCCAAGGAGCCCGGGAGCAGCTGAGACACACAGAGACACTGGGTCCTGGCAACCATCCCCAGAGCCTGCATAAAATGCATTTGCCCAGAAAGGTGATGAGCTCCCTGTTGGCTAGAGCCAATCTAGTGTAATAGAGAGGATTGCGTATCAGACGGGAGAAGGGCTGCTGGGCGGGGAACCGATGGCCTTTAAAATCCCTTCCAGCGCGAAGAGTCTCTGTCAACTCCACTGGGTTTCCGAACAGCCATTGCCACCCTTCCCTTCCGAGTCCCTGTCAGTCAACACATTTTAAACACGCATCCCAACGTATGTTTATGCACACATGTTCATATCCTTTTTCAGCATGTTATACACTCCGTGGAACACAGAGACGCAAAAATAGAAAACTCAGGAAAAATGCGATGAAAACACATAGATCGCTACCTAAAAGGACAGGTAGAACGGAGGGAAAGTGATAGAACATTTATTGAGTGCCTCCTGTGTGCCAGACTTTTGATATATAGTCTTCCTTTGAATCTTCAGAATAGCCCTGCATAAAGGGCTATCATGGGTGGTGGTGGTGGTGGTTGTTTTTCTTTTCCTTTTTTACAGATGAGAACCTGAAGCACAGAGAGGCAGAGTCTCTTACCCAGAGTCACACCACCTGGGAATCTGGACCCAAGCAGGCTGGCTCTGGAGCCTCGTACGCCCCCGCTGAAGTTTCCGAATGACTCAGCAGAGTGGTGGGGAGAGGGGAAAGATCCGTTTGGTTTCTGGAGCACAGACAGTGGCAGGTTTGGGGCCCTCGGGCTGGGAGGAAGAGGCCACAAAATTTGTCTAGAGGGGCACCTGGGTGGCTCAGTCTGTTAAGCGTCTGACTCCAGTTTAGGTTTGTATGATTTCGCAGTTTGTGGGTTCGAGCCCCACGTCGGGCTCTGTGCTGACAGCTCAGAACCTGGAAGCCTGCTTTGGATTCTCCGTCTCCCCTTCTCTCTGCCCCTCCCCTGCTCATGCTCTGCCTCTGTTTCTCAATAATAAATAAATGTTTTAAAAAATTGTCCAGAGCATCAGATGACACCTCGGGAGGATTTAGGCTTGAATCTGAGCAGCAGGTTAGGATTCTCAGGCCACTGGAGACAGTTGGGTAAGACAGATACCTTGCTACTCAAAGTGCGGTCTGTGGCCCAGCAGCTTAGGCCTCACCTGGGAGTTTGTTTAGAAAGGGTTCAATCCCGGGCCCCGCCCCGGACCTGCTGGGTCAGAAGGTACAAGGGACAAGTGTGAGAAGTCCCAGACTGTTGAACTCAACCGGTCTGCAATCCCGTCCCACCGGGACGAAGGGAAGCAAGCCCAGCCCTGGTCATCCTGAGAGGGCTCCCTCCTCTCCAGGGCTGGCGGGGTTCCAGAGCCTCAGAGAGTCCCGGAAAATCCAAAGTGGCTTCCAGGAATCCATCTCCACCTCTTTCCCTGTAGCTCCTGGGCCCCACCTTGCTCTAAATAAAAGCCTGAAAGCTGTTGTTTTCACCGATATTCAGGTGAGGCTCTCCCTCTCACTTTCTTCTGGAAACTCCATTCCCTGAGCAAGATGCTCGCAGCCACACTTCTCCTCGGCAGCTCTCACTACCTACAGAGTGCGTGGTGCATTTCCTCTGCCAGGTGCTTATCTGCTGCTGGACTGGGGGTGCCACCAGCGCCCACATAGCCCCTGGCCCCCAGCCCGCAGCACGTGCCCAGGAAATACCTGTGACCGAGGACCTGGATCAGCAGCGCTGTGGGGCTGTGGGGTCTGGGAGAAGCCAGACGCCTTGTGACTCAGGTCTGGCATCCTGGGACCACCCTGACTCTTACCCGAAGGCGTCATCCCAGGCCCCCAGCCCTGCTCAGCAAAGGGGCAGCCTGCCCTGCCAGCCTGCGAGCCCCCGCATCTTCACCAACCGCCCAATTCTCTCTGTAACTCCTCCGTTTGAGCCTTTAGCCAGAACGCAGAAGGCCTTAACTATGGGCCACCCTTCTGTCCAACCCCCTGCGACACCGATTGACCAGACCCAGCTGTTTGCCTGCAGTTGGGGAGAAGAAAGCCCAGGAGGGCAAACTTGGACTGATGTTTCCTAACTTGGCTCATTTCCCTCTTGGTGCTCTAGGCTTCTCTGTGCAGCGAGGGACAGTGACTGCTCTCTTGACTGGACAGGGGCTGACACTCAGGGAGAGAGGAAACCCTGGTAGCAGATTTCCGGTGCCAGCCCACTCAGTGCGCCAGGCACTTGGAGGTAGGACAGGAGAAGGGTGGGGTGCAGATGAGCAGGATACGTAAGGGGCTTGGCCCTGAAAGGTCTGGTTCATCACCTTGCTCGACACTGATCCTGAGTCACCCCGCTAGTCTCTGCCCCTGACAGGACCTCCATTTGCGCGGCTGTGCAAATGGGTACGAATGTGAGGGGCCAACCCTGGGCAGGTGAGGCCGGTGTGTGAGCCCAGCCTGCACACAGCATGGCTGCAAGGCCCCCATGGCCTCCCAGAACCTTTCTCCTTGCTCCAGAGGCACGGGCACCGTGGAGGCGAGTGTGGCCACCGTGGCCCCAGGGCCACCGAGTGGAGAAAGTGGTGTGTGTTGCTTCAGCTTTCCTGAGAGCTGGGCCAGTTCCTGGCCAGGGACAGATACTTCCTCTCGGGAACAGGAATTAGGCCAGCTGGAGTCCTGGCCTCCCTGCCTGGGAAGGAAACCCAAGTTCAAGGAGGACATCTGTTCCTCGAGGAATCCCAGGCCACGCGGGGCTGTTGGGCAGAGAGGCACTGCACCACACAGACGAAGCTGCTGGCCACTCGGCTCCCCCCTTCACTTTGTCAGCATCACTTACGGAGTCCCCGCTCTGTGTCTGCACAGCTCCAGGTGCCGGAGAACAGACTCAAGGGCCCTGCGTGGAGGAGGAAAGTCCTAGCAACCAAGAACTCTATAATATTTACATGCTACTCCAGGGAAAGAAAGTGGGGTAAGGGGATAAAAAATGATGTGGTGAGTCTGGCTGGCTCCATTGGTTAGGTGTCGGACTTCATTTCAGGTCATGATCTCTCGGTCTGTGAGTTGGAGCCCTGTGTCGAGCTCTGTGCTGACAGCTCAGAGACTAGAGCCCACTTCGGATTACGTGTCTCCCTCGCTCTCTGCCCCTCCCCTGCTCGCACTGTGTCTCTCTCTCTCTCAAAAAATAAATAAATATTTTTAAAAATTATTTTAATGATGAGACACTTTTAGGGGCACCTGGCTGGCTCAGTCCGTTGTTGAGTGTTCAACTATTGGTTTCGGCTGCGGTCATGATCCCAGGGTCGTTGGTTGAGCCTCCCATCAGCTCCGTGCTGAACATGGAGCCTGCTTGGGACTCTCTTGCCCTGAGGTGGGTGCCTGCTGGCCACGCTAGGGGAAGGCAGGAGAGATGAGCGTGACCACGTTGCAGTGAGCCAGGGCAGAACAGGGCGCAGTGGGTGGGATTGTGAGAGCACTGGGGCCGGCGGGGGTGGGGGGGCACACTGAGGACTGGGTTTCACTGCAGGAGACAACAGGGAAGGCTACTTGGCAGTTTAGACAGAAGGAAGGACAGGATGGGGAGGCCAGTGAGCAAGCAGGAAACCAGGTAAGAATCCAGGTAACTGCATGAATCCAGGTGAGAGCTAAGGCAGGGGGGGGGGGGCAGGCAGGGCAGAGGGTGATAGGGGTAGTAAGGAGCTGTCAGATTCGGAGTCTGTTTTGAAGGTAGAACCAAAACGATGGGCTGGCAGCACTGTGAGTGGGAAGTAAGAGAGAGAGAGCTCAAGGGGGACATCTGAGGGACCGCATGCACGGGGCTGAGATGGAGAAGTGGGGACAGAAGCAGGCACCAAACACAGTTCTCAGCTGCCTGTTCCGCCCTCCCTCCCTCCCTCCTTCCCTCCCTCTCTCTCTCTCTCTCTGTATCCCTCTCTAGCGCGTGCGCGCACACACACACACACACACACACACACACACACACACACACACACACCTGCCTTTTTTACCTATTAATCCTGCCCTCAATCTGTTTTCAGGAGAGGAAACTGAGGCTGGGTGCACCCAAGACCACAAGGCCAGTACCGGGTAGAACCTGAAGGTGAGTGCACAGCTCACCTATTGAGCTATCCTGTCCCCTCACCCCTGGAAAGAGTTAGACTCATCCGTTCATTCATTATTTCACTCATCATTTGGAGGCCTGTGTGCCTATGACCAGTCAACGGGCCCAGGGCTGGATGCCACAGAGGGGCCCGGAAATCACAGAGCCAGCCCTGTGGTGGTGAGGGACACCCGGAGATAGCACCATGGGGCCCCAGGTTCTCAGCAAAGGAGAAGTCAGAATGTGCAGAGGTTTGGAGCAGGGGCTCGGGAATGAGAACCCCTCGATTCAAGGTCTAATTCCGCAGCTCATAACCTTACCCTTAGCCTCTCTATGCCTCAGTTTTCTCATCTGTGAGCTGGGGATAAGAATTGTGGTCATGTGAGTCAGAGTGACTAGCAATCCACTGAAGTCCTTCAAGCCCGGGGCTCAGTAGGCACTCCTGCATTTTAGCCAGATTAGTATTACCACGGGGCAGAGTCCGCACTTGAATTCCCGTCTCCCAATGCGCGCCAGAGCCATCAGCTTTGTGACTTGATGCCAGCCCTTGCATCTCTGCCCTGCAGAGGCCCCTACCCAGGGGTGTTGAGGAACACTTGGCTCCGCACAGCTGGGCTCAGCACCTGGCAGAGCCAGATTCCCGGAGCCTGAGAACAGTGTTTAGGGCCTGACAGTGTGGCCCCACCCCTGAGGAGCTCAGGCGGGCTGCCTGCCTGCCAAGATACTTAGTCGCTGATTTCCCTTGGAAAGCACTAATTACAGCGGGCTCCCGCAGGCCCTGGCTCGGTCATCTGTCACAGCCCCTCAGCCTCGGGGCACTGGCTGCCCCCTCGGCTTTTCCCTGGGCAGGGAGGACAGGAAACAGAGGGGTAGGCAGACCCCACCCACAGGAAAGCTGGGACTGGGCCCTGAAAACATTCCTGTGGGTGTCTTCAGTGGCCCCAGGACTGTAGCATCAGAACCACCTGGAACCTTGTTAAAATGCAAATTCTCAGGCCTTTCCTAAGCCCCAGAGCTTCTGGGGGCGGGGCCCTGGGATGCCGGCATTAACAACCCCTCCAGCTGCTTACTGCTCAGTAAGAAAACCACCGCTCCGATTCCTGTGCAAAAGTGGGGTACTGTGGAAAAGTGGGGTACTGTGGAGAGGTGATTATAAGTGGGGTGCTTTGATGTATAGGCTCAGAGACCCCTCATCTCCAGGTACTGCTGATTTCTTGTCCCTCCAGCCTGGGCTGCTCAATTTTTTAACTGAATACATATTTATTGACAACCTACTCTTTACTGTTGAAGGCCCTGGGGCTTCAGTACTGGGAGAAAACCACAGACACCAGCAGCATCTTTTCCTCTAGTAACACATCCCTTGCAAGAGACCGTGTTAGGTATCCTGCCATTACTCGCCAGTCTAGGCAACTGAGGCACGGTCTGGGCAGCACTGGCGTCTGACCACAGGATGTACTTTAGACGGGCACTGGACCACCATGGGCTGGGCTGACCTGCGGCTATTCTAAGAAATGGACAAAATGCAATCAAGAGCCCCAACAATGACATGTCCTGAGGCACGCTTGGAAGACAAAATAGAGTTAGGAAGGGGCAGCATGCTCTGAGTGGTTGGAGAGGGGACTATTTCAACAGAGTAGGCCGACAAGGTGGCCTGTGAGCAGAGCCCTCTCTAAGGCGGCTTTCTGGTACCTCTCCAAGGAGGCACTCTTGGTACCTCTCCTGTGCTGCGGTCTGAATGTCACAAGCACCCGCCCATAAAGGAGAATAGCCACGGAACTGACCTGGAGACATGAGTTCGAATCCTACACAGCTCAGCCGCTCACTAGCTGCGTGTCCCCTGAGATTATGTTTCTGCAGCTATTAAATGGCTGCCGGGAGCCTTGGCCATACCCCACATCCAGGTCGGGGAGCAGAGCAGACACCCAGTAAGAACACCCCCACTGCCTGCCCCTCTCCCGCCCCTGCTTGCTCACCGGCTCCTCACAGGGCCTCTCTGGGGCAGTTGGTGCCCTGGTCCAGGATGCCCGGGAGTCCTCCCTATTTTTATTTTTATGGTTCTGGCTCCATAGCTGAGGCCTCTAGTTCCGCATGACTCCTCCTTCCCAGAAAACTAGGTAGTTGGCAACCCCAGCCTCCTGACAGGCCCCACACAAAGGCAGCCTGGCAGGCCTGCCCGCTGATGCCAACCCAGGGTTCTGGGAAGTGAGGAGCAGAGCCCAGGCAGGGCTGCTGCCCCGCGGAGCTGGGTCCCTGCAGGCCCCGGCAGGCCCAGGCAGAGCGACCCTGGACCACTTACTCTCTGCCTCTGGGGACACAGTGGAGTTGCTGGGCTTTCCATGAGAGGAGGCATGCCCAGCGACCTCACACACCCAGGGCACCCCCGTCCCCGCAGAGGCACACTCCAGATTTGCTCCCACCATGGATGCCTTCATATTCCTGCCCCCCATGTCAGGGTCAGTCGGGGTTACTCCTATTTCACAGATGAAGAGACTGAGGCCCACGAAACACATTGCCCCAAGTTGCCTAAGTCAAATTGGGAGTGTCTTGGCTTTGACACTCCTGATCCCCACACCCCTACCACGCATGCTCACCCAAGTCTTCTTTCTAGGGCACCTCAGACAGAGAATGACTCCGGCCGGAATTCCAGAATGGATGCCTCTGGCTGCTGAGTGGAGAGTCAAAGGGAGAAGGGGAGGCCGAGGTGGCAAGAAGGTGCCCAGGTGGGAGGCACTCCAAAGCGGCTTCGTTCTGAATGGGACCGGAAGCTGGAACCAGGCATTGCTGGCAGGTGGCACACGGTGAGAGACGGAGAGCAAAGCAAGGATGGGGTTGCCTCTGGTTTCCCTTCTCGAACCTCAGTTTTCCCTCAAATAGCACGTTCTCTGAGGGCTCCCAGACCCGTCTCCTCTTGTGGGCACTCCTGGGCCCCTTCCCTGCTTTACTTTCCCCTGTAGCCTCATCCCCGTCTTGTATACTGATTTGTCTGCTTGCCCCTGCCTGGGGTTTTTATCTGGTTTTGTTTTGTTTTGTTGGTTTTTTACCTCCTCCCCCAACTCCTGTATCCCCAAGCCTAGCACAGTGCCTGGCACATGATAGATGCTTCAGGAATATTGTCGAGTGCATGAACGAATAGTATACGTATGGAGGAAGTTGGGTTTTAATCCAGGGCAACCTGGGAGGCCACCTACAAGGGTGGCCGGTTCACATCAATGACCCGCCATAATTGCTCTGTGTGACTTCAGGCAAATTGTCCCCAACCTCAGCATACCCACCTGCCCATTGGTCTCAATGACCTCTCAGCCCTGATGGTCAGTTAAGGGTGATTTTTTTCTGTGGTCTCTGGATCAGGAGAACAAGGCCAGACCTCCCTCCTGGGGCAGAAGGGGGCATGAAAGGGGCTCCTGTGTTGGGAAGGCCTGCTGACCATCTTTGCCAAAGGTGCTATGTATAAATAGCAGCTGGTTCAATTATTATCCTTCCCTAATCCGCAGTTTCTTAATCCTGGGCAGGTCTGTGTGTGTATCCCGGGGAACGGTGGATGGCAGAGCCTTCTGGAAGCCCGGGCCCGGAGATTGCCTCGTCTCTGACTTTCACCAGCAGCTCCTGCCCCGCCTTGTACCCCAGATAGATTTGGGTGATGGATTTTCCCAAGAGCCTCAGCTGGGTACCTTCATGGTCTCTGCCAGAAGTGGCCTGTGGAGTTAGAGACTCTCCCCTCGCCCCAAGAAATGAGGAGGATCCAAAAACAACCTCCTCACTGGTGTCCCGATTGCATACTCCCCCCGCCCCTCAAGCCCCACCATCCTCTCTCCACCAGACTGGCCTCTTAAAACACGTACATCAGACCTTGGCGCCTCCCTTCTTAGCACCCTCCGGGGATTTCCTATTGGCAGAACAAATGCCGGCTTTTTACCAAGGTCGGCGAGGCCACCGGCTGGACCACTGTTCCCCATCTTCGCTGTTTCCCCTCTAGCCAAGGTGGCCCCCGGGCCTTTATATATGCTGTTCTCTCTTCCTGGAACAGCAAATCCCCAAATCTTCAACTTGCTGCCCCCATCTAGTGGCTCTCACAGGGGCCCTGGCCTTATCTGAAAGAGCCCTCACTTCTTACTCTCTACGCCCAAGCTTCTGTTGTTCACAAATTATTTCTACTTGTCTACTTATCTGTCTCCCCACTAGCATGTAAATTCCTTGTGGACAGGGACCTTGCATGGGTCATTGCTGTGCCTCCCACACCCAAAGAAAAGAAAATGCCCTTGCACTTTAAATACTGCTCTGTGGGCTCCCAAGGATGGGGGCCAGAATAGCTTACTTATTTATCAAATGCTATCTAGGGCTTGGGACATGCGAGACACTTTCTGAACTATTGGGCAGACATGAATTCACCGAATCCTCACACCAGCTTGTTAGGTCCATCCTCCTGTCAGCCTCACTGCCAATGAGGAAGCTGTGGCCCGGAAATGGTAGGATATTGTCTCGGGTGCACATGGTCACAAGAGATGGCTGGCAGGATTAGAACCCGAGGAGCCTGGTCCATGCCCTCAACAGGTGTACCCCACCTGCCTCTCCCCTTAGCACCACCCGAGGACCAGGCATTGGACAGGGAGGCTGGGGTGGGGTAGGGCTAGGGTCACACTACCAAGGTCTTTAGCCTTGAAATCAGGAAATTAAATCCTGTTTTGACCCCAGGCCTTGCACAAGTCGAAAGTGGGCTCCCTCTGTGGGTATCAACTTCTTCTCTATTTACAGGGCTGTGGCCAGTCTTCCTGGCTTCATTCATGTCCTCCGACAGGCCTGGTGAAGCAAAAAGGGTTATTGCTTATTTCCAAGCCCCCGTCCCTCCAGTTAGCAGAGGGTCTTGGACTCCTGGACTGCCCACCTTTGCCAGGTGGCCAGGACATTCCCACTCCCTATCACTGACCTGCCTACTGATGGGAACACAGTGTCCCTCAAGGAAAAAAGAGAAACAGAGACAGAGAGTTGGAGAGAGGGAGTGAGTGGCTGCTTTTTCACCAGGAGGCTCTGTCCTCTGTCTCCAGGCTGCTTGCCCGGTTGGCCTTTCCCCCATCTTCCCCCCTGCCTGTCATTTTCCTGGAGTCCAGGCCTTCAAGCCCCATCTCTCCCCCACACCCCTGCCTGGGCCTTCCCCACACACTGAACCCATGCCTGACACAGAGGCACCTGTCTGGGAGAGCCTAGTGACCCGAGCCGCCTGACCCATCCCCTCTGGGTTCTCGGCCACAGCCCCCCTTCTCGCAGCCTCTCCTCCCTGCTTCCCTGCGCCTCTTTTCTAGGCAGTACTGAAGTCCTTCCTACACACACGCTATTTTTGTACCATCACTCTCTCCTTCCTCTCCCCCTTCCCCCTACATTCACTTACTTCCTGCTTTTCCTTCACCTCGGCCCAGCTCTGAAAGAACCGGGCCCCTCGTGCGCGCGCCCACCCCCCAGAGGGGCCTTCAGCTTTAGGACACAGGGACAGGGCCACTCGGGGAGGGGCAGAAGGCAGACACCCCCTCTCCGTCCCCCCCCCCTCCTCCATCCCCACTCCGGCGCCGCCTCCAGCCGCTCGCCAGCCGGCGGGAAGCGGGGACTAACCGCGGCCGGAGTCCGGAGGCGAGGGAAGGGAGGTCGGTCGCAACTTCCCCAGTCCACCTTAAGAGGACGATGTAGCCAGCTCGCGGCGCTGACCTTAGAAAAACAAGTTTGCGCAAAGTGGAGCGGGGGGCCCGGCCTCCGGGCAGCCCCGGCGGCGCTCCCGCTGCCTCCCTGCCGTCGCCGGCGGCGCAGGTCCGC
>NC_043711.1:78705906-78725756 GCF_006229205.1 Suricata suricatta | reverse complement strand
CGGGGCCCGGCGGGCTGCCCCTCGCCCCTGCGCGCGCGGTCCTCTCCTCTCTCCCGCGCTGGCGGCCGCGATCTGCGCGCCGCCTCGCACACTCCTCTCCCGCTCGCTCTCTCCCTTTCTCTCTCTCTTTCTCTCTCTCTCCCCTCTTCCCCGCTCCCCCTCTCTCGCCTCCCAGCGTCTCTGGCTCTCCGCCTGGCTCCCTCGGGTCTGTTTCTCTCTCCTGCCGCCTCTCCCTGGCCGTCCCTGGCTTTATTTCTCGCGCGCTTGGGGTCTCTCCCCCTCTCCGTCTCTCGATCTCTCGGGGGGAGGGGGGCTTCTCCGAAAATCGCGGCGGCGACGGCGGCTCCTAAGCCGCTCCAGGCGCCTGTTCCGGGGAGCGGGGGGGAAGCCCGGCCGGGAGGGGAGATGGGGGGGAGAAGAGGGGGGAGCCTTAGTCATTTCCCCGCTCCAGCCTGCGCCCGCCCGAGCGCGCACTCACGGCCGCTCTCCCTCCTCGCTCCGCAGCCGCGGCCCATGGAGCCCGCCGGCCCGGCCCCCGGCCGCCTCGGGCCGCTGCTCTGCCTGCTGCTCGCCGTGTCCTGCGTCTGGACAGGTAAGCCTCTTGCCCCCCGCCGCTGCCGCCCACAAACTGCGGGCCCAGGCCTGCCTCAGCAACACCGGGAGCCTCTGGGCTCATGTCCAGCGGTAGTCAGGGGAGACCTATCTGTAAGCAGGGTTACAGATGCAGAAACTGAGGCCCAGAGAGGGCCAGCCACTTGCCCAAGGTCACACAGCCAGGGATAGAACCCACTTTCCCTAGACTCTGTGCCGGCGTTATGCTGGGCAGTGGGACATACCCAGATGAGTTGGTTCACCCGGCCCCTGCCCAATCTGATGGGGGTGGCAGGCCGTAGGCAGCTCTCAGAGCTAAGTGCCCCCTGGCTTCTCTAGAATCTCTTTCCCTGGACTTAGGCTTTCCACAGTTTGACTTGAGGGTCTGAGAGAAGAGGGCCGGGGTCGCAGGGGAGAGAGGTCCCCCAGGTAATGCCTGGGATGGAACAGAAACAGGCTGTTGCAATTAGGGAAGAGTGAGCTCTCCCTCTGGTGCGCAGAGTAACACAGTGTTGGTGTGTGTATGGGAGAGCCAGAGGAAGGGAGGCCTCAGTAACTCTGGGGTGAGCCGCTGTGATCAACAGATCCTGATGTGAACGCTCGGAGATTGTCCTTGTGTTTGCCAAAGCCTCTTGCTGTCCTCTCGCCTCCCCCCCCCCTTCCCCGACTTCCTCCTGCCTTCCCCAGGCTTCCAGGCAGCTCCCTGCAGTTCAGGTGCTCTGCGGGGCTGTTACCTGTGGCTCTGAGCATGTCTTTTTGTTGGCCTACATCAAACACCTGGCTGTCTCCAGCAGGCGGGCTCTGAAGGCTATCGTGTGTGTTCGCCAAGGGGTGAGGTCACCATTCAGGAGTCCTGCTTCTTAAAGGGGTTTTGCAAAACCCCGGTCTCCTGGGAGGGCACAGGGAACAGAATAACGGCTCTAAAGGAGTTGGGGTTGGGGAGAAGAATGGGGGTCTTGTTTTTTTGGCTCCTAGAAGCTGTGTTGTAGGCAGAGGGGTCTGCACCAGCCTCCTGGAGGAGGGAGGTAAAGATGAGCTCAGTACCCACCTCCCCCCACCACCACCCGCCTTTTGCATTTGCCTAGAGACTGGTAACCATCTGATAGCAGTGAGGAAGGGAGAACTAGAAAGAGTGGGTGGAGGGAGAAGTGGGGGTGGACAGCAGCTTCTCTCTGCCCTGCAGTTTCCCCAAAACCCCAGGAATCCACATAGGCATCCCCGCACCCCACTCCGGGCATTACATTTGGGTCCTGGCTGGGCGGAAGGAAGCACGGATACATTTCATGTCTGTCTGGTGAGTGGCATCTCCGATCTGCTCCTTCCTGTCAGAGCCAGCCATTTACACCCTGCACAAGTCCGAGTTCCTGCCCCACGTCCTTCCTGGCCTGGCCTGGCCTGGAAATGCCCAAGTGTCTCTTGCAAGTGCTTCATTTTCCTGAAATGGGGGACTGGGCCCAAGTGAATTTCTAAATGTCTCTTCCAGACCCTTCTTCAACTGGGACCCTGTGGTTCCCTTTCTGGCAAAGGACCGGTGATGCTGATTAACAAGTGTTCGGATGGGCAGCCTGCCTTTCCCGGGGCACTGGCTGCCAACAACAGCACCCTTTTTGTGAGCAAATCTCCCCTTTTTGCCTATAAAAACAATCTATAAAATGGTAAAGATTAGGCCATAAAACTTCAGTTCCAATCCATTCAGCATCAATAGCCTGAAAAAGTGGGAGCAGCCGAGGGGCCAAGATTAACTTTGAAATAAATAAATCTTAGGAGGTAAGGATAAATTTCTTAGCTGAGGGCGTTGGGGAAGTGGGGAACATGGAAGCCTCCCAGCGTCCTTCGCTCTCTGGCCTACAGGCTCCTGGTCACACTCTGGGGCCTGGCACCGAGTCACCTGGTCTGCCTGAAGGATGGGGCCCCGGGCCCCTCCCTCGCCTTCTCCCAGCATGGAATTTATGACAAAGCAGAAGAGAGGCAGGACAGAAGGGCAAGAAGGTAGGAAGGAGGCAGTTGTCCAATGTTCCAAGAAAATAGATTTGTTCGAGTGAGAAACTCAAACGTCAGGCATAGGAAGGCAGTGTTAGATTGAATGACTACTAGTGTCTCAGGCAGCACTGTCAGCCTGTGAGGTGTCACATGATTGCTGGGACTCCACATGATCACTGTTTGCAGGGGGCTAGTCATGTGAATTATCTGGATTGGGGAAGGCAGGAGAAGTTTCTGAAGATTGCTTTTAGCGCAAGGGCTGCCAAAGGGAAATTCTGAAAAGACGCCGGTGAAGTCACCAACCTATGTTCTTGGAGCCAACGTGAGGCTTGTTTCCTAAAACAGCCTCAAGGGCGGGGGGGAGATTTGGAGACTGAGAGCAGGGCAAGGGGCTCCGGGACAGCCAGGCAGCCTGACTTCACAGCAGTCCCTGGCACAGAACCTTCAGGCTCCCTGCCCTGGCCCCCCCGAAGGTCATGGGACCTCTGGGTCCCCTCCCCGCCGACCTGGGGGAGCTCCCATTCGCTCCTCACGCTGGCCTGGAGAAGGCCGGGCCAAGTTGGGGTTCAGGTGTTGGGGGACAGCTGGGCCCTCTGGTGACTTTCTGACCCCTCGGCAGAGGGGACATCCTGGTGTCCCCCGTGTACTTTCCTAAATGGTGAGGTTAATCCCACTTCCTCTTTCAAGAGAAGAGAAGGGGGGTGGCAGGCACTCTGGCCCCAGTGGGCTCAGGCTGTTGGAAGTTTCTTCAAAGCCATGGTGTTCTCTGGGTACTTTCTGGCCATTAATGATTCCTTTACCAATTTCCTGGGGACCTCTGGTGTGACTCATTCCTGTACCCATCGTCACTCAGCGCCTCTGAAGTCCTGATTGGAGCCACGTTGTTTGAGAGAAGGGAGAACCCACGTCTTTGAAAGTTAGCCATAATCCACACTGTGTGCTGAGTGCCTGTCTGCGTCGTCCTACCAATCAGCAAAGCCAAGCCCAAGCCAGCCGCTAGCCCCATTTTGCAGATGAGGAAAATCAAGTCCCAAACTGGAGAAGTGACCTGAGGAGTAAGCGGCAGGGAGCCTGGCTGGGTTAGCCTCTGAGGGGAGCAGCTGACTGACTCCATGGGGGGAGGATGACTTAGCCAGGCTGGAGGGAGAGGAGCCCCCTCTGGGCTTCGATGGAGGTCTGTGCAGGGTTCCTTCAGGGCCAGACGTCCTGAACTCAGTCACGGGTTGTGGAAGGCACGCTGAGGATGGAAACACCCAGCGACAGCCCTTCCCAAGTGACAGCTCACACGAGGGACATGGCTTGCACCAGAGCCCCCCATCTGGCCTGCCGCGCTCTGGAGCCCCTAAAGCTGGAGTGTTCCTCCTTGCATTTTCCTGGTGCCCTTTGTGGCAGATGGAGAGGGGGTGTGTGAGAGGAAGGGAGTCTAAAACTGTTGTGCGCGGAGCCCACACACGCTCGCTCGCTGCTTTCAATGGCTCCGTGCGACAGGTTATTTTCTTATTTGTAGAGTCTTGGACTGATGGAAGGTTCTCCCCCACCCCCTCCCTCTTCTTCAAATGTGCTCAGATTTCAGGCCTGTCAACACAATGCAGATCATGTCACTCCCCGCCTCAAAACTGTTGAGTGGGTCCAAGTTTTCTCCAAAAAAAAAAAAAAAATGTTTAAAAGAAAAGAAGTGTGTGACAGTGCTGGGCTCCCTCCCTGACGGGGCCTGATTTCTCAGCCACATGTGTTCCGAAGCGCGGACCCCGAGAGGCTGCAAGAGAACCACGCTCCGTCCCTGCAGACCGCAGCTTTCCTGGCCCCCCGAGCACGTTAGCGCCTAAGACCTGAGGAGTTGTAGAATCCCAAGCTGGACCCTGTTTACTCCAGCGTTCCCCAAACATATGAACACGAGGCGGTTGGCTTGTGTACCGCTCGTTAGCATGCGGCCGCACCCAGTTTGGGGAAACGCTTTTGTACACATCCGTGCCCTCAGCTAAACTCGCTCATCGCCGCGCCTTTGCTCACGCTGTTCCCGCCCTCAGAGATGCCCTTCCCTGTACCCCCTGGTCTTCCTATGTCCAAACCCATTCCCCCCTCAGTCTGTGCTGGCCTCATGATCCAAGGGAGCTCTTCCTTCTCTGAACCTCAACTCCCCTCCCCAGATTCTATTGGTCCCTAACAGAGGCTACTTGTTGCTTTCTCTTTGTCTTAGCGCCTTCTGCATACGAAGGTTAACACTTGCTTGGCACGGTGGTTCTGCATCCGTGGCAAGCAGAGGCTGGTGCTCAGTCGCAGGCTTGGAGCCAGAGTCCTGGGTGTGAATCCCAGTTCTACCACGTCCTGGATAATTTACTGCCATCTGTGGCTCCGTTCCCACATCCGCAAAACAGAAATGATGTCCACAGCTCTGTCTCAAGGGTTAAGGGTCCGTGCACGTCTAATGCTTGAAGCTGTGCTCAGAGTGTGGTAGCCAGCCTCGTAGCCAACATTGTCTTATTCTGCGTGGATTTCCTCATCTACAAAAGCAGGACTAACTTTCGTAAAGTACCTAGCTTCTTGCACATGGTGGGTACAGAATACAAAAGCTGTCCTGGGGGGGTGAATGCTGTTCGGTCTGGGGTTGGTTTTTTTCTTCTCGCTGCAGCTTTTGTGGGGAATGGACAACTTGAGTGGAAACCCAGGCAAGTGTGATTTAATTGTCACTTCCTGGGACTGAGGCTGTGTGGGCACAGGCTGCCTCTAGGTGTCTCTGTCCGGATCCACGGGTTTGGAATTGTGCATTCCTAGACCCAGATGGCCAGGGGAAGCCTGGGGAAGTGGTTAGTCCTCACTGAACGCCTCGCTCTGCGGCCCAGAGAGAGCAAAGGACTTGTGGGCTCGCGCAGCAGATCCACTGCAAGGCCTGGGTGGGACGCCAAGAGCCCTGTGATCCAGGCCAAGGCTTTTTAAAAACTGGGCTGTGCTGGAAGTTTCCATCGTTAAAGCCAGAAATCTGACAGGATCCCGAATTCCATGGAAAAATACTAAAGTAATAATAATGGAAGCCATTGTCTTGAGCCACTTACTGGGCTCAGCACTTGGTGTGTGTGATCCCAGCGGTTCTGACAGCCTGGGACGCGTGTGCAGTTATCAGGGCAATTCGACCCAGGGGGAACGGGGCTCAGAGAGGTCGAGCACCTTGACCAAGGCCACACAGTAGGTGGCGGAGCTGGGATGGCACCCCCGAGCAGCCCGCCCCCAGAGCCCACCTGCTAAGTAGATATCACTCAGCCTTGTCTGACAAGGGGGGAGACTGAGGCCCAGGGGCACTGGCCCCCTGCCCTGTCAGTGCTCCTCTCCTGTTTCTTGCAATTAGAGTGTCCTCCCAGGAGGCCGAGGTGGTGCGTGTTCCCAGATGGGTTTCTGTCCCACAGCGGAGACGGAAGCATCTGTTTTCACAGCTGAAACCGTTTTCCTGTCAACTAGGGTGTTTCTGGGGCAGGTCTACTGACAGGGCCCTTGGCAGGATGGGTTTTCCCAGCCGGCCAGGTGCCTCGCCAGGCCCTCAGTCCAGAAGGATGAAGAACAGCCGAGGTGGAAGTCAGACACATACAGATCGGCTCTTTGTGTCTGTGAGATTTCCTGGCACGTCCATTTGGGGGCGCATGGTGTTAGATGGCCGCAGATTGGCGCCAGGAGCCATCAGAGGGGATCTGAGGGAGACGGGAGCCAGGAGTGAGCGGTGAGCCTCAGGCTGGAGAGCCGGCCAGCGCGGCGGGTGCCGGTGCCAGGCCCGTCTCTGTTGCCACCACTCTTGAGAGCCGGCAGCGTCCTCCACAAATGGAAGCCCACGGTGGAAGGAAATAGCACACTGCATGCTAGGGCTGAGCGGAGCCTCGAGTCCTTAGCTTTTTAACTTGGGAAATTTCAAACATGCCCGAAATGGGAAGGAGGGATGCCTCCTGGCTTCAGCACTGATCTGTCATTCCTGTCTCACGTGCCCCTCACTTTACTGGGGGTGGGGGGCGGGGGGGGGTTCTGGAGGTCACACGCCAGCCATCGGATGTCATTTCAGCCATCACTGCTTGGATGTGCATCTCATGGCGCGCCAAAAAGCCTAGGGTCCTTCATCCGCATTTTACAGATAAGGAAACTGAGGCCCCCCAAAGCCAAGTTGGGCTCCCAAGGCCACGTAGCCAGCGAGAGTTAAAGCCAGATCCTGGCCTTAGTTTACTCTTAACTACTTTGCTGTTCTTGTTACAATCCTTTTAATTATAAATATTCATTCAACAAATATTTTTGAGCATCTACTATGTACCAGGGTGGCTCGAGTTGCTGGGAATACAACAAAAACACCTGTTCCCATGGAGCTGATGTCCTAGTGAGGAAGAGAAACAGACCCATGTCAATACTGCATTGGGTAGAGACAGGTGCTCTAAAGAAAGTAAAGCAGGGCAAGGGAACGGAAAGTTGAGTGGGGACAGAGGGAAGGCTTCTCTGAGGAGCAGAAGCCCAAATAAGACTGAGGGGGCAGCCATCAGAATATCAGGAGAGCATGCCGCACAAAAGGAAGAGCAAGTGCAAAGGCCCTGAGGTTGGAATGAGTTTCTATGTTCCAGGGATAGCAAGGAGACCAGTGAAGCTGGAGTGAAGGGAGACAGGCAGTGTGGCAATTGGGAGAAGTCAGGGCCAGACCAAATGGGATCTGGTTCATTGACCACCTTGACATTGAACATGTCAGGCCCTGTGATAGGATCATTATTCTATGCATCACCTCATTGAATTCTCACTACAGTTCTGTGAGATACGAACTATTATTATACTTATGGAACAGATGAAGAAATTGAGACTCAGAAAGGTGCAGTGACTTGCTCAAGGTCTCACAGCTTGTAAGTGCAGAGCTAAGATTTGAGTCCAGGCCCTCAGTGCTTTCCTGCTTCCACTCCTGCCCCCCCCCTCCCAGAGCAGCTAGATGAATCAAATGCCCTTTGTTCCTGCCCCAAACTTTGAATAAAATCAAACTCTTACCATGATCCATGGGGCATTGCATTTTCCAGGCCACATCTGTCTTGTGACCTCAACTCATTCCACACTCTCTTCTCTCTGTGGGCTTCAGCCACAGCAGCCTTCTTTCCTGCCTCAGGGCCTTAGCACACGCATATCTCTCCTTCTGGAATACCTTCTCTGGTTTTGCTTCCTTCAGGTTTCAGCTACAATCTTGCCTCCTGAGAGATGCCTTTCCCAACCACCCCATTCTAAAAATGGTCCCCCTCTTCTTAATCTCTATCAGGGCAACAAATTTGTTTCCAAGCCCTCCTGGCCATTTCTCTACTTGTGTCATTATTTCAGCCTTGTCTCCCCCCGCTAGGACGTAAGCTACATGAGAGTAGAGGCCGTGTCTCCCTTATTCATGCTGGGCCTCCAGGACCTTAGCACAGCGCTGGCAGCGGGAGGCGGGGTAACACATATGGCTGAATGAGGAAACAGGTGGGTACTACAGTCCCTATTTTCGGGAGAAGGCTCAGAGCCATGAGGTCACACAGGCTGTAACCCTGGTCTGAAAGCAGAGCTGTGCCCTCACCACCACATAGTCCCGCTTCTGTGTCTGCTCCGTGACCGCACCATAAATCCCCGCCTGTCTTGCCATCCTAGGGAACCCTCAAACATCAAGAAGCTCACCCCTGTGCCAGCTGGGGTGGGGGGAGGTGGCCAAGAGACCCCAGAATTCGTACTTTCAAGTCTGGCTATCCAAAACTGCTTGTTCTGGCGCAAACAGCATGATGAATGAGCTGGCAAACCAGCAAGCATGATGCAGTGAGTGCCTCCCCTCTCTCGGCCGCGTGTGATTTGGAGCGCCCAGCCTGGGGTCGGCATCTTCCAAAGAGGCATTCCTCGCGTGAGGCCGCCTGGGTCAGGGGGTGAGGATGCAGGTGGAGCCCGAGTGCGCGGCAGCCCCAGGCCCCTGGCCACGCGGCCGTACCTCCCAGAGCTTCAGTCTTGTCGTCTGTGAAATGGGAGCAGTTCCTGTGGAGGTCTGGTGGAACCTTGCGTGCTCCCGGTCCTGCCGGTGCTTGACGCTTTCCAGCCATCGGTCCCATTACCGTTCCTGCAGCACAGCCATCAATCCTGGCATGGTTTGGGGCTGGAAAGAGCCGGTGGTGCCTCCGCTCCATCCTGTACCAGCAGGACGACTTGAGACCCATTATGCTGCCTCGTCAGCCTCAGTTTCTCTTTCTGGGGAGCAGAGGCTCACCCGGGTTGGTCTCCCGCAGCCTCCTACCAGCCCAGATGCCCCTCTCGCCCTTTGCCTTGATGATCCCCTCAGGCCCCCCTCTAGCAAGGTGGGTGGTAGAATGGGCGCCCGCTCTGGGGCACCTGCCCAAGTTCGAGTCCAACATGTGCCACTTACTCGGTAAGCAGGTGCTCTGGGCCAAGTGGCTTGCCCTGTTCTGAGCCTCAGTTTTTCCACCTGCAAAATGGAAACTCTGCCACTGTTCCCTCTCACCTGGGGACTGTCGAGGGTTAAGGGAACCAAGAGCTGCGGAAAGTGCTTTGTGAGCTGCTAAGAGCGCTATAAAAGGCATCAGTGAATAGTGTCAGCGTGGGGAAAACTCTCATCCAGGGACTGTCTGCTGTCGGCAGCAGAGTGTGCCGAAACCTTGGCAAATGTCGTTTAATAAATGCGTGTCGCTTTTAAGGGGGCCTTTATCTCAGCTGGGGAAATGTGTGTGCGTCCTTGGCAGCCTGAGACTCCAGAAGCCTGAGCTGGAGGGGACCCGTCGTGGCGGGGAGAAGCGATCGAACGCACACTCTGGGAGCAGATGTCTGTTTGAGCCGTGCCCCTGCCCCTTCCCTGCCTCTCAGGGGTTCGGCTTCCTCACCTGGAGGAAGCGGGTGGGGACAACTACCTCACCGGGCTGTCCTGACAGTGTAGTGAGGGCTTCTTGTTGTCTGACCTCACGCACACATTGTACCCGTGAGGGCACGGCCGGGAGGAATGGGGGCCATGGTTGGAAGGACGCCACCTGGGTTCTCAGCCTTTCCAGACCCCACCGTGGGGACTCAGTTTCTCCCTCTGCCAAATGGGAAGGTGGGAAGAGGGTCCTTAGGTCATCGAGGCACCAAGTATAGCGGATGGTGGGGTGGCGCCCCTCTGTGCTCTCTCAGCCTCAGCCGGTCCACCCAGGCCCGGTAAATACAGAGTGTTTAGAGCACGTGCACTGATAGTCCTTTCCCTGCTGCTTTGCAAACAGGGCCACGCTGCAAGCCTATTGCTTCGTCACTTCCCTGTCCCCTCTACACCCAGCAAACACTCCCTGAGACCTGTGGCCTTCCCCGCCCCGGGCCCCCTAGTCAGCTGTACGCCCAGCCTGCTCACAGGGGCAGCAGGGAGCAGTCCCATGCATGTGTCGAGGCAGAGCTGGTCTGGGCTGGAGAGAATCCTTCCCTTCTCAGGCTTCAAGCTGTGATCACCCACCATCCTCTCCATCCTTAAATATTGACTGCCCAGTAATTGCTGCCCAACACAGAGTGCTTCCTGTCTGCCAGGCACAGTGCTGAGCTCTTTGCACATTAGCCTGTTTCATCCTAGAACAACCCTGATATTATTATTATTATTATTAATTATAATCATCATCATCACCCCCCTTCTGCAGATGGGAAACCACAGGTCCAGAGGGGTTAAGACATTCCTGGGGTCTCGTACATGGCTGAGTTAGAATCTAAGCCAGAACAGGCATTCAGCAAATACCAGGCACTGGCATAAACCCGGAGGATACAGCAGGGAACAAGACGAAGTCTCCGCTCTCAAAGAGCTTAGAAGTGAGCCTAGGGTAGGGCTATGGTGCTAATGAAATTGACAGATACCTATGTAATACATCAGGTGGTGGGTGATATGTAGGAAAATAGAACAGACCAAGGGACACTGAAGGGAGTAGCATTTCATACAGAGTGGCCAGGCAAGGCCCCTCAGGTAAGCCTGATGGAGGTAAAGGAGCCAGAGTGTAGATATCTAGGGGATGTGAGTACCAGGCAGAAGCAATGGCAAGTGCAAAGGCCCTGAGGTGAATCTGGCATGATTGAGAGCCAGCTTAGGCCCCTGGCAGCCGCCAGAAGGATTCTGTGAAGGCTGTAGGAGGGCTTTGAGCAAAGGAGGGATGTTGGCTGGCTTAGGTTTTAAAGGCTCCTCTGGCTGCAAGGGGAGCATGCATTGTAGCAGTACAACCCAAGGAGGCCAGTTTGCATCCAGGGAAGGGAAGGTGGTGCCGAAAGGTGGCCCGAAGAGAACAGGGTCTGGCCAGATCTTGGCAGTAGGGCTGGCGGGATCGGCTGGGAGGTGGGCTGCAAGGACATGGCCGGGAGGGGACAGTTCCCAGTCCAGTCATAGTGCAACCGCTACCATCTGACGTTTCAGGGAGAGACAGTGGGACCCCCTTATTTACAGGGGAGAAAGCAGAGGCTTAGAGAAGAGTGACTTTGCCAAGTCATCCCCTGTGTGGGCAGGACATACGGGTCTTCTGGCCCCAGAGCCCAAGCTGCAGACTGTTGGCATCTCAGGAGTTTCCCTGCCCCATGGAGGGGCTGCCGGGGTCTAGCCTCTCCCCATAAGGCGTGGCTCAGTGCCCAGCGCTCAGAGGTGCCTGGAGTGGGGGTGGAGGAGAGAGCACCCTTGTTTTATTTGGAAGGCCACGTGCCCCCCATGTGTGGCGGCTCCAGTGCAGCTGGTAGGGTCCCCCGCGGTGTGGGGGAGGGTGTCTGCCCGATGGCTTTGCCCAGCAGTGCCACTAGACTGCACCAGTGATGGTCTGCTGTCCAGCGGACGACTGAGGCCATCCTTTAAGGTGCCGGGTTAGCCCAGTCCCAGGCTGGCCCTGTCCAGCTTGCTCATGGTCGACGAGCACGTCCCATGGACTCCACCCAGGTCCCCAGATTGTGCAGACCCCTTTCACACTGTCTGTGCCTTTGTCCTTGTGGATCTGGAATGCTTTCCCTTCTCCCCAGCCTCCATCAGATTTCACAACCTGGCTCAGGAGCCCTTGCCTCCAGCAGGCCTTCCCACATCCCTCCCCTCTCCTGAGACCCCGTCCCCAAGCCCCTTTCCACTCACTTATCTCTCTACGGGTGGCCATCACCCATGTCCAGGACTCTGCCCCACATGGACAGGGCCCCATGTTCCTCAGCTTTGTGTCCTGTAGCATCTCGGACGGGGCCTGGCAGCTGAGTGAGGTTCGAGAGGGCACAGATGAATGGAGCCCTGAGCTCTCCTCCTAACGGCAGGGCCCACAGTCATCCCCCCAAGGCCCCCTGTGGATCAGCCCTCCCTCCCCACAGCCCCCAGGGGGGCTGTCACCTGGCTCTCTGCCCCAGGGCATGAGTTCCAGCCTGGCCTCGTCACCACCTCGGGCCATCGCGGAGTAAGCAGGTGCTCAGTACAGGATCAAGCGCCAGGTCAAGGGCAGCACCCTGGGCCGCCAGCAGCTGATGGAGACGTGAGGGGAGCGGCCCTCCCACCCCTGGTGTGTGGAAACTCAGGCCAGGCACCTGCACAACAGGCCCGTGGACACACAGGTGTCAGGTGGACAGCGATCCCCACGCACGCTGTCGTCCCTGCTCCCAGCACTCTGCCCCTGCACATGCTCACATTTACACTCGTGTGTGCTTGGCTCCCCCCCGCCCCCAGCACAGACACGAGCACACGCCCCAGTCCTGTGCCCGCCGCCGGCACACACGTTCACACGCACCCCTCCCCGACATCTGCTCACACCCTCTCATGCTGCCGCCTCGCTCACATGCACCGGGCCGCCTGCGATTCGGCTCACACCCCCATCCCGTCTCCACAGCCTCCTGTGACAGTCTCCTGCTCATGGGCATCATCCCCTGCACAGGCTCACTGTGTGCATGCCCCATAGGCCCACACATGCATACACATGGGAGCACTGTTACCAGGCACACTCGTGCACGTGCGTGCACGCTCCACGTGTGCTCCTTCACTCCTGCGTGCACGCTCTCACACACAACCTGTAAATTGTAACCCAGAAGACGCCCAAAGGCAGCACCCGGCAAGGGGTGTGTGTGTGTGTGTGTGTGGCATCATGAACCAGCAGCCGCCCCCAGGACCGGTGGGTGACGATTCACAGCCAGGGAAGGGCTTGCTGAGCTGTAGCCCTGCTTGGGGGCCCGGTGTTGTTTGGGCCGTAGTGGAGAGCGGGGGTGGCGCTGAGCCACACTCCCGCCGTAGCCTCCCAGGCCCCTGGGCCCCTTGGCCCCTTGAGTTTGTGGAGACCCGCTTCCAGGGGATGCGCGGGCCCCCACGAGAGCAGCAGGGCACCCGTCTGGGCAAAGCCTGTCCTTGGGCGAGGCGCCTCCCAGCTCCGCCCGCGCACCCCGACTACGCAGGCTGTGGGCGGAATCACACCCGGGGGTCCGTGTCTCCCCCCCTACTTCCCTCCCGGCAAGTTTCAGTTCTACGTGGATTTGTTTTTTCCATTAGAAGGCATCCATTCTTATTTTTTCACTTCCGATGAACCTTGTTTCCATCTTTTCGGAATCTCCAAAGCCACAGATGAATGTTGTAAAAAAAAAAAAAATCAGATCTGTTTTTCTGAGCTTGACGATCAGTCCTCCGCCCCCATCCTATGGCATCCCTCACACCGGCCAGACACATCTGTGGGAGACAGACTGGGGTGCCGGAGCAGCAGGTCCCTGGGAGGGGGCGGGAGATGAGGTTAGACAGGCCCCCGGAGCCACTTGTCTGAAGGGCGGGGGTTCATTCCAAATGTAATCATTTGAGTTATCTCCTTAAAGTGTATCTTCTCCACTTGTGTGGGGACTCCTGAGCCCAGGGACTTTGCACAGCCCTTAGCTCAGGGCCTGGTACACAGGAGGCTCCAGCCATTCATCTCTGACCAGCACTGTGCTGTGAGCCCCCTTGTCATCCCTCCTACAATAAATAACACGGGGCCGTTAGCACCCACTGCTTTCTTTGGTTAGAAAATTTACAGGTTTTATTTCATTATTTTTTTTTCCAAAAGAAGTAAATGTTCACTGAAGAAACAGATCTCAATATATTGTTGACTAGAAAGTGAAAAGGAAAATGTGCCAGTCCCTGGCCTCATTTCCCAGATATAAGTCACCTCAGCATCATGGAGTTTCTTATAGACCCTTCTCTCTAGACATTCAATTGGTCAGTCACTATCTGTAGATATTTTTCATGTTTATTTATTTATTTATTTAGAGTGAGAGAGAAAGAGAGAGAGAGAGCATGAGCAGGCGAGTGGCAGAGAGAGAGGGAGAGAAAGAATTCCAAGCCAGACACGGGGGCTCGAACCCACAGACTGTGAGATCACGACCTGAGCTGAAATCAAGAGTCTGACACTTAACCAACTGAGCCACCCAGGCGCCCCTCTGCAGATATTAACTGAGCATCTAGTCTGTGCCAAGCACTGTCAGGAGCTGGGGGAAAGTAGCAGTGAGCAAAACAAAGTTCTTGGAAGAGAGGTTCACCTAAACAATAAATGTGTATGTAACATGACAAATACACATGTATTACACGTGTAGATTTTTCCTATTACAAAATAGACTACTGTAAATATTTAATATGCATCTAGTTTAGGAAAGTTGAAAAAATACCCAAAATAGAAGGAAAAGCCCTTCAGTTTTAGATTCATGATCCAAAAAGAGTTGCATTTTATAGCCTTGTATATAGTACCTTGCTGATGTTTATTTAAATGTAGTTTTATTTTATTTTACAAAGTCATCATCCTACTGAAAGCATAGTTTTTCCTACCTTTTTATTGCCCAAGTCATGCGCACAGAAAACATAAAAGCAAAGTCCCTTGTAAATCTACTACGGAATTAACCACTGATACCTTTAATATATACTTTGTTTCAAAACTTAGAAGTCTGAGATCTCACTTAGAAACTGACTCTGATCTCATAATATATTTTTGCATTGATAATTGTAATTCTGCACTGCCATTTTTAAGAATGTGTTATTAATTTTTTTATTTTGAGAGAGAATGGGCAGGGGAGGGGCAGAGAGAGACAGAGAGAGGATCCCGAGCAGGCTCCATGTTGTCAGTGCAGAGCCTGGTGCAGCGCTTGATCTCACCAACCGTGAGATCATGACCTGAGCTGAAATCAAGAGTCAGACCCTTAACTAACTGAGCCATCTAGGTGCCCCTACACCATCATTTTTAAAAATATTTTATTTTTTTAAATAATCTCTATACCCTAAGTGAGGCTCGAACTCATGACCCCGAAATCAAGAGTCACATTCTCCACCGACTGAGCCAGCCAGGTGTCTCTACTTGGTCATAGTGTGAATTCGCTATCACGGGATCAATCGGTCTCCTTCTCTTGGACATTAGGCGAGTTCTGATTGTTCATTTTTACAAGAACACTTGAGTGAATGAAGTAAAATGTTCGTTCATATTCTTAGTTATCTGTGTAGGATATGACATCATTTTATTTACTCATACTTTAACTATTTTATTCACTCATATTGCGGTGCCCTTTGACGGGATTCTATGAGATTATTATTGTGTTTTTATACTTTTTCCCTAAATGTTTTGCAACAAACCGATTTTATTTGCATCATCACAATACCATTTAAAACTATGCCATGCAAAAATGACCCAATCCTGAGTTTCCGTGGCGATGGCTTTTTATGCCTCCCCGTAACTCCATGTAGGGGATAGGCTGTAATCCACTTACCCATCTCCTCTCGTTGGCCGTTTGGGTTTTTCCTCAACCTTTTCAGGCTCGTCAGGTGGGAACCCCGCACCGTGTCTGGGGTTACGTCCTCATGAAAAGGCCCCCCAAAGGCTGGCGAACAGCTTTCACACCTCTGGTGCCTCCTGCCTAACTGCTTCCCCGAGAGGATGCTCCAGTTTCCTCCTCCTCCAGCAGCGTGCCAGCATGCCTGCTCAGCGCCCTCCTCTTCCCGAGTCGGCTCAGGCCCCCGGACGGGGCGTCTCCCTGCCAGGAGGGCCACAGAGAGCCAGGAATGGTTTTGTCCGCGATGCCAGCGTCATGACCCCCAGGCCCAGAACCGCAGGGGTGATTTTTAACAAGCCCGGTTCCCAGAACAGAACCTGCAGAGAAAAAGAAAAGCAAGCAAGCAAGAAAAACCCTCTCTGCTGGAAAAAAACACACATATACACAGATTAAAATAATATTTGGCACTTACGTCGCACTTTTAAAATTCTTCAAACGCTTTATAAACACTAGCTAATTAATTAAGCTGCCTAAATCTGGCTGCAGTTGGTAGAGAGCTCAAGAGAAGCTGAAAAAAAAAAAAAGGTGGGGGGGGCCCAGCCCTACCCAACTCCAGATTCTATTGTCGCCTGCCCGGGGTGTGATTGCAGGCCTCCGGCTGCACCCCAGGAATAGCCCTGCTCCAACACGTTGTGCGCCTGATGCTGCAGCCCGTCTCCTGCTCGCGCCGCTCCCCTCCCCAGCTGCTGACTCACAGCCCCGCGCCGTGTTATTGATAAAGATAATAATAACTGGCGTCTACTCTGCGCGGCGGGGTGAGGTCCCGGGCTCCGGGCTATGCCCACGGCTCCGTTCGACACGTGAGCGAGTGACATCCCTCCTTCCTTGACGAGTGTGTTCCTTCGACATGTAGTGCCCGACACTGTTCCAGGCAGGGCGTTGTTGTTCCTTATGGATGCGAAGTCCTGACTGGGGGGTGGGGAACCCCACAATCAAGTGTGTAAATGTTATGTCGGTGATGATGATCAGAACAGAAACTAAAGTTTACCTGGCACCTACGAGGCCGCACTCCTATCGTGAAGGGCCCCAGTCCTGGTGACCGCCCTGGGAGTGGACGTGGGTACCCCACCCTGTGGATGATGGCCCAGGGGCCCAGGGAGGGCAGGTTGAGCTGGCTAAGGGGGGAACCGGACACCTGTGTGTCCCCTCAGCCTGCATTTCCAGCTCCTCCAGTGGCCCGTGCTGGAATGCAGACCCGTTGGCGTTGTTCCTGGCCGCGTGCTGCTCCTGCCTGGGATGTCTCGGGTTGCTGGCCGCCTCTGGGGGGCTTCTCTGAGTGCTGATCACGCACCTGGCTGCCAGCTCCGCCCTGAGCCCCTGCCCTCTGTGGGCTCTAGTTTCCTCCCTGCAGTGCGGGGCAGGCCACCCACCGGCTGCTCCTCTCAATCTCTGGCACTTGCGGGAGAACCAGGTGACCCCCAAGCTGGGAGTCAGGGCTGGGACAACGGGCCCAGGGGGCTGAGAGGCCTGTGCAGAGGCCCTGAGCTCACTAGCAGGCGAGGGCAGCCTGGAGTCCATGGGCTTCCCTGCTTTGGGCGCCCCGCCCCTGCCGGCGAGTGGGTAGACCTCCAGGTCTCTCTCCTGCCCAGCCAGAGCTGGAAGGGGCTGCTCAGAGCATTGGATGCACCCTTTCTGGGGTACAAGGCAAAGAAGTGGCCTAGGACAGGGCAAGGTCACACCGCAGGTCAGCGAGTGACCCAGAGGAGACACATGGCCCGTCAGCACCTACACAGGCTGCCACCACTCCGTGTCTGCATTCCTTATTCTCTTTTCCCCACTCTGGCCCCTCTCTCACTGTCCATGTCCCTGTCCAGCTCTCCCTTGGCCTGTATCCCTGCCCCCCACCCCCGTCATCTCCCCATCTCTCTGTTTCTCCAAGGGCTTATTATGTGTCCTCTCTCCCCCACCCCCACCTTGCTCAGAATCAGGCCCGGGCTGTGACCTGAGTGTCTCAGTGACTTTTCTTACAACTTCACACAGCCTGGTACCTTCCAGGCTGTGTACCCCCCCACCATGTGTTCTGCCCAGAGTCCCTGTTTCATGTGCCCCACTGCTCTCTGGTCTTTAAGTTTATTTACTGCGAAAGAGAGAGAGAGTGGGAGCAGGGGAGGGCAGAGAGAGAGGAGGAATCTCAAGCGGACTCCACAGTTAGTGCAGAGCCCAACACGGGGCTCAGACTCCCAGAACGTGAGATAAGGACCTAAGCTGAAACCAAGAGTCAGGGACTTAACTGACTGAGCCACCCAGGCACCCTGCTCTCCAGTTTATGACTCAGGCCCCTCCCCTCCACTGAGCCCTAGGAAGCCTTCTAGCTCCCCAGCCCAGGAGCCCTTGAGGCCTGAGCTGCATCCAGCCCCTGCGTGTCCCTAGCGTCCAGCACAGGCCACCAGGAAGCACATCAGCAAGGCTGGGAGTGAACTTCGCACCACAGACCCTCACTCACTCACCTGACGTGGAATGATGCACAGTAGCTCCCTGTGCCCCGCGAGGTGCTAAGTCCCTTCTGTGTGTCGTCTGTTTTTTTTTCCGAACAGAGCGGAGGGCTAGGGGATGCCCCACCCATCTTGTAGATTTGGAAACTGAGACGCAAAACCACTGGATAAACTCAGGTCATGTGTGAATAGAAGGGGAGCCAGATTTCGGACCCTCTCAGATGGCGCCTAAGTCGAGATGCTCCTTTTTGACACTGTCGCTGGCCGGGGCTCATTGTGTGGGGCAGAGACGCATGGAGATGGGGTCGTAGTAACTCTTGGACAGATGAGGAAACTGAGGCTCAGGAACCCTGAAGGCACCCGCTAGGCTAAGGCCAGACTCCCATCCACAGGGAGCTTGGCGAGCACTGTTGGATCTCCTTGCTGGCCCCGGTGACGGCCGTGTCACAGAGCAGTAAGGCCGGAGTCAGGACTCAAACCCAGGTCCTCCAGCCTCACTGCTCCACCGCCTGGTGAGCCCCAGCTGCTGAGTGTGGCTTCTCGCTCGGCCTGCTTCCCGGCCAGGCCCAGGAGAGACTCTCAGCTCACCGTGGAGCTGCCCCCCACCTCTAGGCCATTGCCCAGCCGTGCCGTCTGTCAGGAACACCGTGCCCCTTCCATCCTGGTGGGTTCGGAGCCCAGCTCCGTTGTGCCTCCTCTGGAGGAGGGCCCAGGACCTCCAGCCGGCTCCCCTTTCTGTTTCCTCAGCTGTAATAGGGTCCCGTGTTACAGGCTCATCGTGAGGGTTACATGCCGTGTCCATGCAGCATGCTGAGCTCAAGGCCCACTCGCGGGTTCACTCAGTCAGCAAAGCTGTTGTGGGTACACACTTGAGAAGACAGACAGGATCACACGAGGATGAGAAATACCTGCTTTGTGTTCCCTCCAGGTGTGGCAGGTGAGGCGGAGCTGCAGGTGATCCAGCCGGACAAGTCGGTGTCTGTGGCAGCCGGACAGACGGCCTCTCTGCACTGCACCGTGACCTCTCTGCACCCCCTTGGGAAGGTGGAGTGGTTCAAGGGGACAGGGCCAGGCCGGGAGTTAATCTTCAGCTTCAGAGGAGGAGACCACCCCCCCCAGTCGCCTCGAGTAACAAAGGTTGCAGACGCCACAAAGAGAAACAACACGGACTTTTCCATCCGCATCGCTAACATCACCCCAGCAGATGCCGGTACCTACTACTGTGTGAAGTTCCAGAAAGGGACCCCTGATGTGGAGTTTAAGTCTGGACCTGGCACCCAGGTCACCGTGAGCGGTGAGTATCACTCCGTCTCCTGGATGTGACAAGTCCATAAGAATGCCCTCCACTGTCTGAGCACAGCTAACAAACAATCAGTACTGTCATGGGTGCCCCTGAATCAGCCTCTTCCACGGATCAGGAAAGTTGAGGCCTAGAGAGGTCATGCTATTTTCTCAAGGCCCCATGGCTGGAAAACAGTGGAAAATCTAGACTGCAGTATGTGGGCTCCCCAGTTCTTCCCTTTTCCAATCCTGACCAGCCTGCTGGTCCCAGAATGAGGGACTGAAAGTCCGAGTGACTCACTCAGTCACAAGGCCTCACCTCACCCCTGCGACCAGACAGCACTTACATCGATATGGCCAGTGTTCTATTTACTCCACACTTATTAAGCACCAGCTGTGTGCATTCTCTGCTCTGGGTGCTGTGGCAGTAGCAGAGAACAAAACACAGAAGGCCTCCTCTCTCCTGAAGCTTATGTTCCCAGCCCTTCCATTGAGGACCCAGTGC
Organism: Suricata suricatta; assembly: GCF_006229205.1. NCBI lineage: Eukaryota > Metazoa > Chordata > Mammalia > Carnivora > Herpestidae > Suricata > Suricata suricatta. Next base: position 78,706,226 of record NC_043711.1, on the reverse strand, counting down.
AGGGACGGGGGGGATGAGTTTCTTTGTTTCGTTTTCAGGACCCACACTGAACACACTGAAAGAACGTCCTAAGAGGCACCTGCTCACTATTTATTCTAAAACCCTGGCTGGAGGGGAGGCCAGAGGGATCTGTTCAGAAACCCCTTCCGTGATTCAGGGACCCACTCCGGCCATCTCTGAAGACGGCGAGCAGAGCTGGGGTATCTCAGATTGTCCAGAATGGGGGTTGCCCCCTTGAAGCAGAAGTTGATAGTTGAGGGTTTTCTGCCAGAGGCCTAGGATCCAAAATCCTGGGAGGTGGGCACATGAAGGGCCCAGCC
>NC_043711.1:78704767-78705806 GCF_006229205.1 Suricata suricatta | reverse complement strand
GGCTGGGCCCTTCATGTGCCCACCTCCCAGGATTTTGGATCCTAGGCCTCTGGCAGAAAACCCTCAACTATCAACTTCTGCTTCAAGGGGGCAACCCCCATTCTGGACAATCTGAGATACCCCAGCTCTGCTCGCCGTCTTCAGAGATGGCCCGAGTGGGTCCCTGAATCACGGAAGGGGTTTCTGAACAGATCCCTCTGGCCTCCCCTCCAGCCAGGGTATCAGAATAAATAGTGAGCAGGTGCCTCTTAGGACTTTCTTTCAGTGTGTTCAGTGTGGGTCCTGAAAACGAAACAAAGAAACTCATCCCCCCTCTCCCTACACTGGGTCCTCAATGGAAGGGCTGGGAACATAAGCTTCAGGAGAGAGGAGGCCTTCTGTGTTTTGTTCTCTGCTACTGCCACAGCACCCAGAGCAGAGAATGCACACAGCTGGTGCTTAATAAGTGTGGAGTAAATAGAACACTGGCCATATCGATGTAAGTGCTGTCTGGTCGCAGGGGTGAGGTGAGGCCTTGTGACTGAGTGAGTCACTCGGACTTTCAGTCCCTCATTCTGGGACCAGCAGGCTGGTCAGGATTGGAAAAGGGAAGAACTGGGGAGCCCACATACTGCAGTCTAGATTTTCCACTGTTTTCCAGCCATGGGGCCTTGAGAAAATAGCATGACCTCTCTAGGCCTCAACTTTCCTGATCCGTGGAAGGGGCTGATTCAGGGGCACCCATGACAGTACTGATTGTTTGTTAGCTGTGCTCAGACAGTGGAGGGCATTCTTATCGACTTGTCACATCCAGGAGACGGAGTGATACTCACCGCTCACGGTGACCTGGGTGCCAGGTCCAGACTTAAACTCCACATCAGGGTTCCCTTTCTGGAACTTCACACAGTAGTAGGTACCGGCGTCTGTGGGGGTGATGTTAGCGATGCGGATGGAAAAGTCCGTGTTGTTTCTCTTTGTGGCGTCTGCAACCTTTGTTACTCGAGGCGACTGGGGGGGGTGGTCTCCTCCTCTGAAGCTGAAGATTAACTCCCGGCCTGGC
>NC_043711.1:78645819-78704667 GCF_006229205.1 Suricata suricatta | reverse complement strand
GTGCTAGGGATTTCATTCACATGCAAAGACTGCCCTCAGTGTTTGAGCACCCACTGCATGCCTGGCACTGTTCTGGGTGATTCCTTACCTGTGTGGTGGGAGCTAAGTTCCCAAGCCCCTCCCCTGTGATGTGTCTGTTCTATGAGGTCAGAGCTTCTGCTCTGTGCTGTTGCAGTTCCACCCACCTTGGAGGTTGCCCAGCAACCCGTGACAGGGGACCAGGTGAAGGTCACTTGCCAAGTGAAGAAGTTCTACCCCCAGCGCCTCCAGCTGACCTGGTTGGAGAACGGAAATGTGACTCGAACAGAAACGGCCTCGTCGGCCTTGAACCTCATAGAGAACAAGGATGGGACGTATAACTGGACGAGCTGGCTCCCGGTGAATTTATCCGCCCACACGGAAAATGTGGTTCTCACCTGCCAGGTGCAGCATGACGGGCAGCCCGCGGTCACCAAAAACCATACCCTTGTGGTCTCTGCCCACCAGAAGGACCAGGAAACACTGACAACCCAGGGTGAGACCAACGTGCCAACTGACCTGGCGCTTTAAATGTTTTTTCCTTTTTAACATTAAAAGTAGTAATTCGCATTTTTATGGAATAATCTAGAAGTCTAAAGATACAACGTAGAATTTTCAAGTGAGCACCCCTCCCCCAGCCCACACTCCCCAAAGTGACCACCGGTAAGAGTTTGGTAGGTGTCTCTGTAGGTCTTTCAACATAAACATGCAGTAAAGGAAGTTGGGAGGGAGGGCGATTGGACGGTCCCTAGCTTCCTGCCTCCTGCGCCTTCACCTGCCGGAGATTAATTCGCCAGCCAGGCCAGCTGCTCCTCCTCCTGCTCTTCCTCTCCTGGCCTTGATCTCCCTGGCTGCCTTTGCAAGCCTGCACCTCAGAATCTTCGCTGCTTATCTCAAGTATCTCCACTGCTGTAATGAATGCCCTTGCACCTGCTCTGTGGTATGTGCAGCCGTTTCTGGGGGGCGATTTCCCAAAGAGCATTTCTAGGCCAAAGTCCATATATTTGTGTAAGACAGCCACTCCGTGTTGGAGTGAAAGGTGTCCCGGTCTCACGTTTTCAGCCCCTCCCAACCCACTGTTGAGGTATCTCTCTTCCTTCTTCAAAATAGCAGCACCTGGTTGGCCCTGTGGTGCCACTGTGGAATGTTCCATCGCTTGCCCATTAGCCCGGCTCTGCGTTGTATGTGGCCGACCTTTTGAGTGGATTACAATAGAGACAGTTTCTTTCCTTGCTGCCTCCTGTAAGGGACCACGGAAGCCCTAGGAGCCGTGGGGCCCTCCAGGGTGTCCCGTTGTGTCACTGATGCCTGGTTTTCATAGGATGGGCACAGTACCAGGAGCTGGGACACGTGGATTTCGACTCTGGCTCTGTCGCAGACGTGCTGTGTGGCCTCGGACAGTCAGTGCCTCTCTCTGGGCCTCATTGCTTGCTTTATGGCAGTATGCAAGAGGGTGAACTTGGCCCTTCAGCTTGGAGACTCAGCTGCTACGGACCGTGGCTGTCTTGTTCAGCGTCTTAGCTTTAACACTGCCACACCCCCAGACACATAGTACACAGTCAGGAAAAGCTTTTAAAACAAATGAAAGAGCGAGTTTGTGGCTGGATTGCTCATTTAGGAAGTTAATCCTCAGAGCTATTCAATGAGCTAGAGATTATTATTGACCTCGATAACACAAGAGGAAGTCAGTGTGTAGAAGGAGGGTTGAATGACTTGCTCAGGGTCACACAACCAGAGGCACTGATTTGAACCCATGTTTCTGCGACCCAGAGCCTGCTCCTGACTACCTACAATGCTCTAGTGCAGGATCCCCTGCACGTGCCCTGGCTCCAGCCCTGCCCACACAGTCTCCCTTACAGGTGTCCTGGGTGCAGAGCTCCTATGCCCAGGTCCCAGGCACAAATGAGTAGATCGCTTCTGAGAGCTCTGTGGAGTCCCATAGCCAGGTGCACGCCTGCCCCCCACCGACGTGTGATAGCCACTTGTGAGTCGGGGTTTCACGACTGCCGTGGTGGCCACCCTGTGGCTCCTTCCTGATGAGAAGGACAATGTTTCTGTCCCTGGGGAGTGAGAGTCCCGCCCACATCTGGAAGCCAGGGTTCCTCCACAGCACTCAGCCACAAACATCTCCCCAGCTGGCACACCAGCATGGTTTTCACACTGCCCACATTGGGGACCGTGTGCCCAGCCCTGAACGTGCCACCCTGAATGCACCAGACATGTATGGCCAGATGTTCTCAGTTAATGATGCCTACCTAGCGGTGAAAAGGGGCGGTGGGCATTAAGTTTCACTGTTTTTAATTTGAATCCATGAAGCCTCTGTTCCATGTGGTCCCTAGACAAAAATGAAAGCCAGACCATCTTCATCGTGGTGGGCGTGGTTTGTGCCTTGCTGGTGGCTCTGCTGATCGCAGCCCTCTACCTCCTCCGAATCCGACAGAAGAAAGGTGCGTGGATTTTCCTCTTCCTCCCTTTTGCCCCCAGGCTGTCCTTCCCAGAGGGAGAAGCCATGAGGAAGTCCAGGTTCTTCCACAAGGAGCCCAGCGATGCTGGCCCAGCACCATCCCCAGGCTGGAATGGGGGTGGTTCCCTCCCCTTGCGGGTCCCTCCCTCCACCTCACCTCATGGTTGCAAGATAGCCGTCCCTGCTCCATACCTCACATCCTCAGGGGACCACCACCATGGTGGAGAGCAGGGAGATGCCAGGGTGTGAAGAGGGCCTCACGAGGAATCAGCATTTGCCAAGAACCGCGACAAACTTCTGCTTTCCTCTTACTTGTCCAGGTTACATGTCCAGCCCCTGAGCAGGAGGCTGGAGGGAGTGGGGATCATATGAGCACCTTCTCTAAGACCACCGGAAAGATTAAGTGGGTGATGCCATGTGAAATGTTAGGACAGTGCCTGGCACACAGCAGGCACTCAATAAATGTTAGCTCCTGTTGTCAGAATTGTACGTGAGCCAGAAACATGAGCCACCTTTCCAGAAAACTGTCCTCACAGTAGCAAAGTACACAGCCTTTGGCTTCACAGCAGGGGGGTATGAGTTCAAATCTGGGACATCGTGCCCTTGTTTGAGTGCACGGGGATGTGTGTGTGTGTGTGTGTGTGTGTGTGTGTGTGTGTGTGTGTGGTTATTGCTGTAACAAGGCCTCTGACTTTGGAGTCAGACTAACCAGGGTTCCAGACCGTTGTCATATGCTCTAAACAAGAGTTTGACTTCCATGGCCTCAGTTTCCTCATCTGTAAAATGGGTGTAGCAGTGCCTGCCTCGGAGGAGAGTTCTGAAACACAAATAGGCTCACGTCAAATAAGAGCTCAGAACACATCCTCAGACCTCAGAAAAGGCATGTCCTCTCTGCCCTTCTCGGAGGAGACCATTTTAAGCCAGCGTTTCTGAAACTTACTTGACTCCAAGTTATAGAAATACACTTCATGTCTCAACCCAGCGCACCCCACACTCCTATAGATAAAATTGGAACTCTGATATTTTCTTTTCTGTCCTATTCTATACTAAATTCTCTTTAAAATGCTGGTTGTGACCCACCATATGCCACAGGCTGCGAAGTGTGAAGTGCTGTCCTGGGCTGCCTCTCTCCGCACCCAGACCCCTAGGCTGGGCTCATACATCTCCTCTGCACCCCCACCCCACCAGCCCCCAAGTTCCCCTCCTTCCTGGACTGGCTGTGAGTCCTGGCCGAGCTGTAGTTCTCCATCTGGGCGGCTGCTCTGGAAGGGTTTCCGCCAGGTAATCTACCCGGCGGCTTTCCCCTAAAGTCCAAGGAGGGCCTTCACACAGGAAGGGTGGCAGAGCAGGGCCCACCGCCCAGTGAGGGTGACAAGCCAGCCCATCAGATAGCCCCCCGGGTGGCTGTTAGTGAAATCCTAGCCCCTGGGTGACGGGACTCTTTGGGTGCAGAGCCCAGCTGTCACACGTAGGCTTGGTGACCGTGACAATAAGGCTCCCTCTGCTCTCCTGATATGCTGGCATTGTTCTCACCACAGACTTCCGTAGTGGTGTTACTAACCCGCTTTACAGATGAAGAAACTGAGGCATGGAGATGTTCTAAAACTTGCCCAGGGCCTCACAACTGTAAGTGGTGGGGCCAGGATTTAAACCTGATCAGTGGGTCCCCCAGCGACCACTCTGTACATCATCTCCGCCCTGATGAGATGACCCTTCTCCGCGTTGGTCCCTGGCGGGGTCTTCCCATCCTCTACTTCAGATACTCACAGTGAGATGTCCTGATTTCACCTCTACTGCTTCTCAGCTGTGTGGCCCCATGGAGCCACAAGTCTCTCTGGTGTAAGATGAGTGGTCGGTGTCGTTGGACATCGTCATTGGACTCCCTGAGACAAACCAGGTCCGGCACTTCGCAGCCCATCAGTTTCCATTCAGGCATTGGATGCCAACTGGGACCCACTCACCTAAAACTCCACTGCCTGCCCAGGCACCAGCATTCACCGGGCAGGGAGATTGTTGCCTTGTGGCAGCCTCCAGCCTATTGAAGCACAGTGCACAGCGCATTTGGTGTGCAGGTTGCTTTGTAATTACAATTTCACAGTGGAATCGGAGTCCAATAGTGGCCAAACCCCAGCAGCCTCTCTGTGGGTTGCCCCATATCATAGGCTTAAAATCTCTGAACCAGATGGACCCTTTCCTCCCTCCTAAGTTCCTTTTTCGGAAAGTGGTGACGTGAAAATAAATGGATGTCCAGCCCAACCCTGTGAGCTGGAGAGCTGAGATCCAAGTTCAGAGAGGGGAAGTGACCCACCAGGGTCACACAGCGAGTGAGCGGTGGGGGGATAGATATGGGATGCGCACCTGCTCCCCCGACTCTAGTCCTGCTGGAATCTGTTCTCCAGCAGTGAAGGGCCCTGACTGGGACCCAGGCTCCTACAGGGTCTCAGGTAAGGTGTATGGTGAGTGGAAGTGAGGCTCAGACAGATGCGGGGCAGTTGGCCCCTCCTGGACTGAAGGCTGCTTTGAGCTGTGACCCTGGTGATCCCCAGAAGTGGGAAAGTGAGAAGGCCCAGCCCACTGGTCCTCCTGACAGAAGATGATGGACCACCGTACTGGAGTGGGCATGCGGGTTTCCTGTGGTTCAGAGGAGGTGGTTTCAACAATGCCTCACAACCTCCCTGGAGGCAAACCTTTGCTCCGCCCCACCCCCAAAAGAGTCATGTAAGAACAGTGTTTCTAAACAACTGGTTTTTCTTCTTTTTTTCTTCTTCTCTTTCAGCCAAGGGCTCCACTTCTTCTACGAGGTAAGTGTGCCCCTGGGCTAAAACGCCTCTGCAGTGGTTCATTGGTGGTTGGTCGGTCGGTTGGTTGGTTGGTTGGTTGGTTGGTGGTTGGTCAGTTGGTTGTTGGTTCGTTGGTTGTTGGTAGGTTGTTTGGTTAGTTGGTTGGTTTTGGTTGGTTGTTGGTTGGTTGGTAGGTTGGTTGGTTAGTTGGTTGTTGGTTGGTTGGTTGGTGGTTGATTGGTTAAACCTGCAAAGCAGAGTCCACACCCACTGACCATCCCTCCTGTGCCAGGCCACCTTCCCATTTCTGTCCTTTGTCAGCTGCTCTGCCGGGTCTGTTTTTCATGATTGTCTCAAATTAGAGGATTTCTGAAAACAGAGGCTCTTAGTTCCTGCCTGCTGTCCACAGACTGCAAGGCCTTTATCAAATCTCATCTAGGTGGTGTCAGGAAGCTGCCGCGCACACACACAGCTCCCAGATCCAAGCTGGATACTTTGCTCTTAGCTTCGTTCGTCCACTGTGTGTTGACTTCCTTGGCACGGTGGCCCCGGGAATGCCGAGGTACATAGGGTAGAAGCCATCAGCCCTCCTGGAGCCCAGGGCTGGTCAGAGGCTAAGGTGCGACATTACGTCACAGGTGGTACATTCGTTCGTTGGTTCACATTTGCAGTGATTTTTGCTGAGTTCCTACTATGCGCCAACTGTTCCAGGTGCCGGAGATATAGCAGTGAGCAAGAATCCAGGCCTTCATGGGGCTCAGACTCCAGTGAGAGAAGCAAACAATGTGTACTGTCATGTCAGGCAGTGACAAGTCAGCCCCAGCAAGGGGATGCAGATGAATGGTGGGAGCTAGTTTAAGCTGGAGAAGGGGCCTTCTCCATTAAAGAGAGGATGTGAGCAGGGACCTGAGCCAGGGTGCCATGAAGGAGGGCTGTCCCCCAGGCCAGAGAGTGGACGTGGCCAAAGCAGGAGGACCGCAGGAGGCCTGTGCACAGGGGCGGAAGCAATGAGGAAGGGCAAGAAATGAGGCTAGGGAGATTCAGGTCCACAGCTTCAGCCCAAGGCCACGCAGCCGGGTTTGTTACTAATTCAGACTTTTCAGCTTCTAAAGAAAAGCCCCCATTATTCACTCCCCAGTGGAGAAATCCAGAGATCCCCATAATCTACCACTTGAGTGGACCTGCATGGAAACAATAAATAAATTGCATGGGCATGCCCCACACAGGCAATAAATAAAAGCCACAAATAGCTTCATGTTGGTTCAGGTCAGGTTTTGCTAACAAATAGGTTGTGCAAATCTTTCTTTCTTTTTTTTTTTTTTAGGGCTTTGTGGATTTCCTAATGCAGAGCAGGAACTCAGGTTCTGGGGTGGAGGCCAATGGTCTAGGGTTTTACTCCCAGTGGGATGAGGAGCCACAGGAGGGAGACTGATCTGACTTTTGCTTTAAAAGTACCATCCTGGCCGCCGTGTGGGGCACAAGCTGTAGTTGCTGAGGGTGGAGGAGGCAGAACGGCCTAGAAGGAGGCTACTGCCGCGGTCCAAGCACATGATGGTGGCCTGGACCATGGCAGTGGGACGACTGAGAAATGGTCAGATTCTGGATGCGTTTTGGAGGTTGAGTCAAGAGGGCTTGCTGATGGACTGTAGAGTCAAGGACAGTCCCAAGGATGGGGGCGGTGGGGATGCTGGGTGTATGTGAATGCCGAGTACACTCTTTTCCAAGGGCAAGACTTAAATTCTGTCCTTTGCCTAAAAACCTCGGAGGCTCCCTATGGCCCTCAGCATAGTCCAGCCACACTACCGGGGCCCTCAAGCCCCTCGTGGTCGGGCCTCCACTAACTTGGACAGTTTCATTTCTGGCCACTCCCCAACCCTCGTGCTCGGTGACTCAGCCAGGCTGCACTCCCTTCACAGCCTCCCACGCACCATGTCCTCGCTCTCCCTCTAGCCCTTGCATGCTGGCCTCTTTCCCTGAGATGTGGTCAGGCGCCACCCAGGATCTCTCCCGCCCCAGGAGGCAGCAGTCACAGGGGCTCTGTGAACAGTGCCCGCTGGAGATGCGCAACACTGGAACTCACCCTTTCATCTGCTTACCTCTCCCTCTTCCTCCCCCTCTACCTCCGGGTTTGGGTTTGGTTGGGCAAGGGTGTCACCACCCCAGGGACAGGGCCCCTGCCTGTGAGCTCTCTGGGTGCCCCTGCATTGTCACCACGGTGGTGCATTCAGGCTGTCTCTTCGCTTGCTCCATGTTGTAACCCACCCCCACCGAGGGCGGGAGCCTTTCCCCCTTGTTCGCTGCCAGTGACCGCTGTACTTGGCACTGTGCCTGGAACGGAGTAGGTGCTCAGTTAAGGTGTGTTGAAAAAACAAACGAATGAGGAATGAATGAATGCCAGCCCAAACCATGGCCCCAAGCCCCATCCCTTCCTCCCCTGAATCTCTAAAACTCTCCTTCTCAAATGGCTTCACAGCCTCAGAGAGTGATCGCTCTTTTTTATTCTTTTTCTCTTATTGTCGTCCTTATTTTTTACTTGTCTTATCACCTCAATTAGACGATAAATTCCCGAAAGAAAGGGGCAGTGTCAATAATAATAATAACAGCCTCAGCAGCTAACATTCATCAAGCACTTACTGCATTCCAGGAAGCTATCTATGCCTTTTCCTATAGTAGCCCATTGGTGCTTTTAATTATAGTGAAAACCCTCTGATTTACAATCATCCCATTTTAATTGAACAGAGCTTCTCAAACTCGAGTGTGTGGCAGAATCCCCTAGATGGCTTGTTAGAACACAGATTACTGGGCACGCCCGCCCCAGACTTTCTGATGCAGAATTTCCATTTCTAACGACTTCCCAAATGTTGCTAATGCTGCCGCCTCCAACTCAGACTTTGAGAACCCTTGTTCTAGAAGGTCATTCTTGTCTGTGCATGTGCTGGAGGAGACAGAGGCTCCGAGAAGTCGTGTGGCCTTCCCAGGGTCCCTCAGCTAGCAGGTGCCAGAACCACCAGCCCACATTCCTGATGCTGAAGCCGATTGCTGCCCGTCGCTGCTCTCATGTTTTTCTTCCCCAGAGAAGCCAACCGTTTTCTGCCTGTTTTTTATTTTTCCAATGTGAACCTACCAAGGGAGCCGTGAGATTGCTTGCTCCCTTTCATCTCTCTAAACCAAAGCGATAGCTGGTGAACGGCAGTGGTGGTGCCCATGCTGCGCTGGCTTCAGTCGGCCGGCTGGGATCAGACACTTGCCGGAGGACGTTGGCGTGGGTAACAGCCGAGCATCTTGGGAGGGTGCCGGGCTGGGGTGCCGCCGCATGGAGCTCAAAGGGCCCTTCAGTTTGCAGGCCTGGGAGTGGGGGGCTGGGTATCTCTAACTCCCTGGGTTAGGAACGCACAGGTAGAACAGTGTCTGTAATCTTCTTCCCCAGCTCAGGCGAGAGAAAAATACGTCTCTGCTCCCTTAATTGGGCACTAGGGTTCATTTGGTCGGCCGTTTGTTCACTTGTCAGACATTCACTGCGTTTATTCTTGGAATATTTAGGGCTTCTCTGATTCTTTCATTTATCCATCTGAATTGAGCCCAGCTCAGTGCCAGGCCTTAAGCTGGGGGATTGTGAAGGAGAGCAAAAAGACATTAGCCCTGGTCTCGTGGCCCTTTTGATGCTGTGTTCATTCATTCATTCAACAAATACTTGTGGCGTGCTGCCGGAGCACCAGCCCATCACTGCCGGAGCACAGCCCCACAATCCATCAGGGGGCAGGTCACCCAGCAAGATGGGTGGAAGGTTAATGCACAACGCAGTACAGGTGCTGACTAAGTAAAATATCGCTGGGCACGGAGCAGAGCAGGGGCCGGGGTGCAGCGGGCGGGCAGGGCAGGCGTGTCTAAGGAGGTGACATTCAGAAGGTGGCTGAAGGACAAGGAGGCTCCCACCACAGGAATATCTGGGGCAAGAGCGGACCAGGCAGAGGGAACAGCCAGTGCCAAGACCCCGAGGCAGGAGCAGTTGGAAATGTTCATGGAACACAGAGGAGGTCAGAGCAGCTGGCCCGGAGTGGGCGAGGGGAAGAGATGGGAGGCTAGAGCATTCGGCAGGGGGATGGGGGTGGGGATCGTGTGGGCGCTCCATCTTGGATACAGACATGGATCTCAGTGTGTGCCAACAAGGGATTGAGGGTTTTGTGCAGAAAGTGACATGACCTCATGTAGGCCTTTTCCATATGGAGAACTGCACACCGAGGGGCGGAAACAGAAGCCGGGGCACCAAGGGGGAGGCTTGTGAGGAATCTAGGGAGCTAGGAGGAGGAACCTGGGTGGCTGGGGTTGATGCGGGTTTTAGAAGCCCAGCCGACGAGCACTGAGATGGGTTAACCTGGGTTGTGAAAGTGGACAGAGGATAATCAGGAATGAGTCTCACTTATGTCGCCTAAGCCTAGGGACGGGTAATAGCAGTGGCATTCTAGGACACAGGAGAGCCAGACACAACAAAATGGATAATTACCTCCAGTCTGCTCTGAAAGAGAGGGACCCCCTGTTCTAAGAATGGAGTTTGGGGTTCAGTGAAGGTTTCCCTAAGAAGGGACTATTTGAAACCAAATCTGAGGGAAGAGAAGTGGTGAAGCCAATGAAGAGGCAAGGAGGGCTGCATGTGCAAAGGCCCTGGGGCAATCTCTCTTCATTCCAAGTCACTTTATTGCTGAGGAAGCATGGCCGGCAGGCGGCAGATGGACGCATATGCCAGATAGGAAAATAGGCAAGGGGGCTTGGGGCTGTCATGGAGGAGCCCGGTCAGGGAAGGCCTCCCCAAAAGGTGACATCACAGTTGAGTGTTGATGAATGCACAAAAGTTCACCAAGAGACAAAGCGGTGGAAGGTAGCTTTCTTGGTTGTTGACTTGAAGTGCATCTCACCGAGTAGCCCTCAGGAGGTATTTGGTGGGTGGATAAGTGGGTAAATAGAGTCAGGGGCGTGAATGGGCCTGGGGAAGTCAGCAGAGGTCAGAACATGCAGGGCTTCTGAGCAGAGTGATGAGTTTTACTCGGACCAGAGGCAGCCGGTGGGGGGAAGGGGGCCAGGGTAGGGCTGGGAAGGGTTGGAAGCTGTGGGGTGTGGATAGACCTTCGTGATCTTCCCCCGCAGCCATGCCCCTGCTCCCAAAGCGCTGTTTCTGTGGCCACGTGGGGCTTGTCACGCCCCAGAACTGCTTTCTGAGCCAAGACCTCGTGCCAAATCCATTAATAACCCTGCTGCCAAGCCCCATTGCTCATTTCTGACATTATCCAGGCTAACATCCCTGGAGGTGCTGGCCCGAGACTTTACACAACTCCTGCAGAACCAGCAGCTCTGGTTCGCTCACCACCTTGACCGTGACCCTGCAGTGAGTCAAGCCGCGGCCTCCAATTACAGAATCAAGTGCACGAACGGCTTCTTTGATTAACCAGGACACTGTTCCTTCTCTCTCTCTCTTTTAATGCTAAGACCTAGACGTGTAGAATAGGGACCATGTGGAAAATCTGGGAACGAAATAGAAGAAAAAATACCCTCCAAAGAGGTTAGCACTTTACTATGTTTCCTTCCCGTGTGATCCACACACTTTTGTAGGATGGGGATCATTCCAGAGAACATTGCCTTTTTGCTTATCATGTTAATGTAATCACTTGTAATAAAAAAAAAAAAAGCCCCTCTCATAAACCTTTTAAGTTTTTATCTATGAATCTATCCTGATTTCCTTAACCAGTTCCAACTGGCAGAGCTATAACAAGTAAACCTTCCTCCCCATCCTGCTCGGTGGCGGCTGCCTCTGTGCAGAGTGCTTTTTCTATATTTTGAAATCTCCCAAAAAATGAGCACTTATGAGTCAAGAGATGAGGACACCTTCCAAGCTCTTGATTTTGTCAAGCTGCCTTCCCCAAAGGGTGTGGGTTTGCCCTTCCCGTCAGCGTTGCATGAATGTGTCTGTTGCACCATACCTTCCCCAGCGCCCAGTATTTTAACTTGTGAAGGTCCTTGCTGGGAAAAGTGGGTTTAGAAAAAAAAAAAAAAAAAGAAAAAAGATAGCACCTTGCTGAAAGTTCCTTTTTCGTGAGATCGACTCTTTCCTCCAAACATCTGATAAGCAGTTGTGTTTCTGTCGGGACCTGCTCCGCCCATATAGGAAATGGAACCGAAATGTTATTCTTACCAATTTGCATGAGCACTGGAGATAGGAAGGATATTTTTATCTGTGTGTCTCTTTCCTTTTTAGGTTGCATGAGCCCGAGAAGAACACCAGAGAAATAACCCAGGTACAGTCCTTGGTGAGATGCCCTTCCTGGAATTCTCGCTGGTGCGATCTCCTTACATCAACCAGACTTGCAGATCTTGTTCTAAATTAAGACTCCTGCCCCGGAGTGGGGGAGGGGGAGGGGTGGAGACAGGGGTGGGGGGAGTGGGGGATGCTCACATGGGAGAGTGTCACTGCCTCCTTGACCCAGTGCCCCCAGCGCACAACTCCAGGGGGCGCTGCTCATGGTTGTTCACTGATTGCCTCACGCAAGGGCGTGCTCCCTTTCTGGCACTTTCTCCGAAGCGCTGCTGAGGCGATTTCACGGGCACCGTGGTTGGCCTGATTCCGACAGACCTAGCCCTGCTTCTCACGGGCTGACGGCCGTCAGCCCTTGGAGGCAGAGGGCTCCTCTGCCTCTTATAACGAGACAGGCCCTGCCCTGAACCCGCCATGAGAGAGCACCAGCTGTCCTTGACATTTCCCGGGCTGTTGTCACCGTGTCAGATGCAGTCTGTTGCAGGGAGTCGAGCTGTTGAAAGCCGCGGTGTTTTGTAAGCCCAAACTCTGGCTTGCTCTCCCAACCCGGGGACAGCCCCCCCACCCCCACCGCAGTGGCCCTGGACATGAGCCCGAGGGGTAATTAGGAACCAAGGCCTTCTCCCCAGTCACCTGGACCTCTGGACTTCTCTCTGGAACTTTCAGGGGGAAAGGATGATGTGGAGAGGTGGTCCCTGAAACCTGCACAGAATTCGCAGCCAGCCATGACTTCCTGAGCACCTACTGTGTGCCAGGCCCTGGGCAGTGAGCAAGGCAGCCACAGCCCGGCCCTTGTGGAACTCCTTACAGCCCTGGGTCTAGAATCCCCAGTGCCAGGTGCCAGCCCCTGCCAAGGAGGGACTTTAAAGCTGTGGTTGCAGGTTTCCCAGAGAGAAGTGAGTGAGTGTGCAGGGCCCGGGACAGGGCTGTGTGGTGAGACCACAGCTGTCAGGCCAAACAGATCCTTTCCAGCTGTGCGACTTTGACCAAGTTATTTAACCTCTCTGGGCTTCAATTTCTTCACTTGTAAAGTGGGGTAAGGTGTTCCTAGCCACAGGCAGAGGTGGAGCCTACAGAAGGTGCTCCCTGTGATAGCGCCAAGCCTGTAAGTCCTTGGGGGCTGAGCTCCAAGGGGTTGCCGTTCACCAGCGAGGAGCCCCCCCACTTCTAGAACATGGGTGCTGGGCCCAGAAGAAGTGAAGTTTGTCATTCATGATGAGTATTTATAAGGTAGCCATTGTGCGTGATCGGATTAGCACATGGGAGATGTTCAGATTTGCTAGGTGGTCGATGATCGCCTGCATCTGTCGACCACACGGGTCCAGTCGATGTGTGCCAGGCTCTCCTCTGTGCTCCTTACCTGGGTGATATGTCTAAGCCTCATGGGGACCCTGCAAATAGACACTGTTATAGCCCCGCCTCCCAGATGGGGAAACCAAGGCCCAGAGAGGTTTAAGTGAATTGCCCAAAGGCCCTCAGCGAGACAGGGCTGAACCAGGATTGAAACCCCAGGCTCTCACTGCCTCTGCTGCCTGGGGTCTCCTTCTCACATGCCCCTGTTCTGTCTCCCAGACCCCAGCTTCACCCTGAGTGAGGCTGAAAGTCTTATCCATTCTTTCGTCCATGCATTCATTCAGTCAACACATTGATGCTTCAGTGCCAGCCGTGGGTTCTGCCTTATAACAAATACCTAGTGAATATGTGTTGAATAAACCGGTACATGGATGAGTATCTCCACCCACTGGGGGCCGGCATCCACTCAGACCCCCAGACAGAGTCTGTCCTGGGTGAGGGGTGGTCATGGAGGAATGTGGCTTGAGGAAGCCCAGAGACAAAGAGATGCATGGGCTGAAAGGTACGGAGTGGACTGAGTGTCATTTCGAGAAGGGAAATGGACAGCGGGCAGAGGGAAGGACCCTGAAACGACAGAACAGAGCGTGGGGCAGAGGGGACAGTGAGGCAGCACTGTGAGGTGACGAAGCTCCTTTAGGCCTTGTGAGGATTGGAAGGGTAAGTCCAGAGGTAGGTGACCCAGGCCAGAGGAGAGGGGGTGTGAATTAGGGCTGAGCCAGTGGGGCCCGAGGGCAGACGGAAGCACCCAGCCTCAGTGCCGATGGGTAGAGCAGGGGGGCTCCAGAGTGCACTTCTCTCCACCACATTTAGATCCAGGACAACAATGACATCACGTACGCAGACTTGAACCTGCCCAAGGGGAAGAAGGCTGCACCTCGGGCCGCCGAGCCCAACAACCACACAGAGTATGCCAGCATTCAGACCGGCCCGCCGCCTGCGCCTGAGGACACCCTCACCTACGCCGACCTGGACATGGTCCACCTCAACCGGGCCCCCAAGCAGCCAGCCCCCAAGCCCGAGCCATCCTACTCGGAATACGCCAGCGTCCAGGTCCAGAGGAAGTGAGTGGGACCGTGGTCGTCTCGAGGGTCTGTCCCCATGAGCCTTCCTGTCCTGTGCGGGACAGCCGTGATGGGGACAGCCAGCCCAGGTCCCAGAGGGCCGGGATGGTGCAGGCCCCGGAACTCCGGGATGAGGCTGGCTCTTGTCTCCCCAACCCACGGGGCTCTCTGGCATCCCCAGGGCAGCCACAGTCCCCCCACATCACCACACACGGAGGCTGATGTTGCCAGACTAGCGGGGGGACCCGCCTGGGAACTGGCCAGAACCGCGGGGGGGCCAGGAACCCTCCTGCCTGTCTCCATCAACACTCGATCGGTCACAGTCCTGGAGACCCTGATTGCCCCTCATTGTAGCCTGATCTTCCAGGGTGAGGAGGGAGGAAACCCCACCTCCTTTTACCATCACCCAGCGGGGGCTTGGGGAGGATCTTCCCTTTAGATCGAATGGCCCCATCCATGGAGAAGCTGGAAAAAAAAAACCTTCTGGAACCCTCATCCCAAGACTTGGTGAGATTGCTGCCAAGAGTCCTAGCCTCCCTATTTCTGGACTGATGAGGCACCAGCCCTGGGGGAGGGGAGGATCCTCTGAGGAACCCCCACATCACCACCACCACCACCACCACCAAGGACTGAGTAACAAAACTCGCCCTCCTCCTGGTGGCCCTCCAAGACTCCTTGAGGACCCGTCATCCCAACCGTGACGCTCCGCACGGCCCCTCCTCTCCTTTCTAGACCTGAGCTTGCTTCCTCCAGCTAGCACTAACTCAGCGACATCTCGCCGTGGACGCCTGTAAATTATTGAGAAATGTGAAATGTGCAATCTTGAACCTGAGGTGTTAGAAAATTTGATCTGTGGTGTTTTGTTTTGTTTTGTTTTGTTTTTCTTAAAACGACAGCAACGTTATCTTGGCTCTTTGTCATGTGTTGAAGTACCTGGTTGGGTCTTGTGCAGTCTAAGGTTTACCAGTTGGTTGTCCTGGAGGGACCTTCTTGCAGCAGAAACTGAGCCCCTCCCACGCCCCAGACCCTGAGGACGGGGAGGACGGTGGTCGTGTGGCTGTCCCATGGAGATGCTTAGCCTTCCCTCCGGGATAATACTGGCCACGTTCTCAGCTGAGCCACGTGGCCAGTGCTGCTGCCTTTCGTGCCCCCAGCGTGCTAAGTCCAGACCCGCTCAGGGCTCCTCCAGCCTGGTCCTTCACAGTGCAGGCTTGTCGAGACCTGAGGCCTCAGTCTTCTCATCCAGAAAGAGGGGAAAGGACAGATGCCCCCTGCTCTATGCAGGGGAGAGAAGCTATGCCTGTCTATTTCCCCCACCCTTTAGCAACTACCCCATTCCAGCTCTCTGAGCTGATCCCTGCAGGAGAAATCTTCTGTTTCTGCGATCAAACCCTTTTGGGATCAAACTGGAATAAATCCAAATCAGCCAGGAGGCCTGGGCAGCTGTGAAGCCAGGACTGACCCTCTTCTGTCTTCCTGTCTCAGGAGGGTTGGGCAGATACTGTGACCTGTTACCTTGACCCCCACCCTTCAGTTGGGGGCCTGGCTGGGCCCAGAGCCAGCAAACATGGCCAGCCCTGTTGATTCGGTCTTCACGCATAACCAACCAAGTCTTAGAGCTGAGAGGTTGATCTTCGTCGCCCCCTGGGCCCAGCCATCCATCGGACGCCCCAGGGATTCCAGCCCATCAGAACAAGGAGCCGAGCGACCTTGACCGCCAGCAGGTCCTACGCGTGGAACACCAGGAGCTCAGCTCAGACCCAGTTCTTTGGGGACAGAGATTTGGCATTTTCCACGATGGCATCCAGGGATCAGCTGAGCCAACCGGCCATGTGGGCAGCTTTGGCCGATGAGGCAGTTTCTCTGTGACATCTGGGAGCCCAGTGACCCAGCCACCTGGCTCAGGCCATTTCCAAATTCCAAAAGGTTGGCTTGTAAACCTTAGTCTCCCTCTCTTCGGCCCAGAGAAGGCACGAATGTGCTTGAGCGTACACACGCACACAGACACACACACACACACACATGCACACAGAATTTTAAGAGAGCGTTTTCTTGGTGCCATTTTCATTTTATTTTATCTTGAATTTTGGAAGGGGAGCAAGGGAATGAGGCCAGGGGAGTCGTGTAGCTTCAGCTTCGGCCTGACAGCCTGGAGATTCCCATACCTTGTGTATCGAACCCCAGGAAAAGGAAGAGGTCAAAACAACACTACGGAAGGAGCGTGGTTTCGGGAGTTTATTTTAAGACTGCTAGGAAGGAAACAGGCCCCATTTTGTATATAGTTGCAACTTAAACTTTTTGGCTTGCAAAATATTTTTGTAATAAAGATTTCTGGGTAACAACAGCCCCTTTGGGTGTCGAGTGTCTTTATCTCTGTGAGTGTGGCTCCCCCCCACCCCACCCCGTCCTCAGGAGGCTGGGAGAGGATTGCATGTGGCCCCCAGGGTTGGAGACCCCAGGGTTTGGGCCTCTCGCTGGAGTTTTCTAGACACGAAGATTTTGTTTCCCTGGCACAGAGGGAGCTGGCGGAAGGTTGTGCCCCAGACACCCGCGGAAGCAGACTTCCGACAGCCCCGGGTGTGTCCCGGGTCTGCCCCTTTGCAGAGTTGAAACAGCTCACCTCCTGGAGACTCAGGCCTGTCGTCGACACAGGGGACAGTCAGGCCTGCAGTCAGCGTTCCTGTGCGGATCGAAGCGGGTCAGGGGGTGCCCAGCGCCTTGCTCGGCACGTGACAAGCTTTCACTGAGGTGTTGGTCTTTCCTTCCCGCCCTCGACGTTGCCCCTCCCCACCTATGAGGTCTCGGACGACTGGGTCACCACCCTCTGGGAACCTCACATCCCCCTCGACTAAATTCAGAAACCCAGTGCAGGGCCTTGAATATCCTTGCTAAAGGTTTCATGTCAAGTGCTAGCATGGAATAAGTGCTCACTAAATGCTGGCTTCCCTACATCTCCCCCATTAGAATATTAGTAATATTGAAGACAGTTGTACAATGATGGCTATATGCTATTGACGATGAGGAGTGCTTACCGTGTGTCAGGAGTCTACATTGATTAGTGCCTTCAAACCTCACAACCAGAGCTCCGTAGTGTCCTTGACCTCACATAAAAGGTAAGGACGTGGCATAACACAGGCAGGGTCACACGGCTAATGAGTGCGGTCACTGGGACTCAAACTTCGGCTCTCTGACCTCAGCCTCTAACCCCTGAGTCCACAGCTGTTAACAATCATGTACTGGCGTTGACCATGCACTGTGGTCAGTCCTGTGCCTGTCATAGGAGGTTGGAACTCTTGACATCCCCATTTTACAGATGCGTAAACCAAGCTGCAGAGAAGTTAATTCATTTCCCCAGTGTCCCATGGCAGAGCCCGGCCTTGAACCCAGCAACCCTGGCTCTTCCTCACCACCTCGTACTGCTTCGTTCAATTCTCAGAGCTGTTGGCAAGGGTTGTGCCCATTTTGCAGGGAAGGAAGGTCGAGACTTGGGAAATGTGTGGGACCTGGAGAGCCCAGGCAAATGAACCTGTAGTTGAGTTGGGACTTGGCGCCAGGATCCACAGGGCCAGGGGGAGTCGTCCCCAAGCCCTTGGCCTGAGACATATGTTCAGGGATCTAAGACACTTAAGGCAAAGAGCCTCCTGCAGGGTGTGGAGAAGTCACCTGCCCCACAGGCTGGGACCTTGGTGGTGGCAGATAACTCAGCTCTCAGCCTCCCCCAGGGCCCAAACGGAGTTACATATGCTGCTTGGGGGGGGGGGCGGGTGGGAAGTGTTCAAGGTGTGTGACCGGGCCGAGTGGGCAGGGACATGCCTCCCATTTTCTGGGAAGGTGAGGGGATGACGGACCGCGTGTCCAGGCAAGAAGACTTGGGAAATGTATTTTACGCAGCACCTGGGCCTTGCTTTTCCAAGGCCCAAATTTCCGGGGCTGTGGGCTGGTAGGCAAAATGCAAGTTGATAGGAGCCAAGTGACCCCCTTCCTACCCGCCAGGAAATCATTTGGCATTTATCAGATACCTCTGGTTCCACATTGAGCAAAGGAGAACCACAGGGCACCGCTGCCCTCCTCCAACCCTCCTCCAGCCCCCAACGTGAGGCCCCAGAGGCCATTTGCAGCCCCCTCCCCCTTTTACATCATAATCAGGAACATCTCTGCCTTCTCCGCAAGACTCTAATGTCCAACTGTGAAAAACCCTGCGTGGGCTGGTGTATTCCCACCAGCCAAAATTTGGCCGAGGTTTGTTTATTTAATTTTTACACAAGCTCTTTTTACATCTTGGTCTCCTAAACTCTGTATAAATATTAACTTATTTAAAATCAACTCAGTCCATCCTCTTAACAAACCTGCGAGATAGGTACTATGATCCTCGTCTGTTTGATAAAGATATTGAAGCACAGAGAGATCGCACGTCCAGGAAGTGGCGTCCCTGTGGGCGTGCGTGGGCGCTAGACGGACGCGACAGGGCTGGGGGTCCAGCAGGGTCACGGACAGCGTTGGCATGCACTGGGCTCTGCTGGGAGCCGGGAAACACCATGTGGTCTCGGTCCCCCATCGCCTCCCTGGTAGCAGCCAGTATCCTTGGGCTTGCCTGGTACTCAGCCTGCGGCCATCGGGGTCTCTATGGCCCTCCCTTAACCATGGCATTGTGTTTGCTGGGGTCTGGGTTTGTTTCCTGAATACAGGATTTTGACCCTGAAAACACCAGGGCATCTGTGTGGCTCAGTGGGCTAGGCGCCCTCTTCTTGATTTCCGCTCAGGTCACGATCTTACAGTTCATGAGGTCGAGCTCCACGTCGGGCTCTGCACTGACAGCACACAGTCTGCTTGGGTTTCTCTCTCTCTCTCTGCCCCTCTCCACTCACCCACGTGTCAACTCTCTCTTTCTTTCAAAAGGAATAAACATTAAATAAAAGATTTAGAAAATGCTTCCAAAAAGACATGCTCCAGACATTCAAAAACAGGCAAAACCTTGGAAATGGGCCTGGGGGTGGGGACAACCCTTGCAGAGAGGCAGTGACAGGGAAGAGTGTGAGGAGCCCCCTGGGTGACAGGATGTCCTGATCTTCCATGTGAATGGTGTTATTTGGGGGCCTGTGGGCCTGAAACCCATCAGGTGCACATTGAACATGTCTGCATTTTCCCGTGTAGAAGTTATACCTCAAAAAAGAGACCAGTGCCCTGTCTCCCCAGGGATTCAGCCTGACCTGGCAGTCCTGGAGCCCAGCCCGGGCCTGGCCCAGGTGACAGCTCTGGGAACACTGAGAGATAGCATCCCGGTGACAAACAGAGCAGGCAGAACAGGAAAAGGAAAAGTGTGGCCTTTACAGGACAATCCATTTATCTGTCATCGCTCTGTCTACGGAGACCACCTCACCACCTCACCCTACACCCCCCTCCCACGCCTCCTGGGGCCGTGCAGGCTCCGGGCTGCCACACAGTCCCCACCCTGTGACCTTGGGCAAGTGGCTTCACCCCGGAGCCTCAGTTTGTTCTCCTGGGAAATAGGATGGTACCATCACCCGAAGGTTCTGGTGAAGGTTAGAGAACAGATCTAAGACCTTTTGCAACAGCGTGGGGCAGACAGCAGTCAACACACTCACACACAGACACGCTCACACCTTCACACCCCACCCCTGCAGACATTCACGCACACATTCACACTCACACACATAACTCGTGTTGGGACTACACAGTTCACACCCATACCCCCCCTTACACACATTCATAGCCCCTTATCTAAACACATCACCCACGCCCCCCCTTGGACACAATTTGTACCCCCTTATCTACACACATCTACACACACACATCCACACTCATCTACATTCACACCCACACACTCACATCCATACACACAAATCACACTCGCCTCCCAGACACACACTACTCATGCACACATTCGCACCCACACACCAAGGCCAGGTTTTCAGAGAGCTCAACAACAGTGGGTCTCCCCTCCTGGCTGAACTAATTTTACCAGGTCCCTCCCTCCCTCTTTAGCCGTGGGTGGCTCCCTCTTGCCAGCATTGGGGAATCCAACTCCCAGCCTGGCCTTTGGGACCTGTTCCTCACACCCCACCTGACCTCTTTAAGGACACTTCCTGCACCCCCAGGGTCTGGGCTAGACTCTCTGGCCAGGCTAGTCCCACCAGGTACCAGGTGGGGCTCCCTTTGACAGAGTTGGCCCCAGGCTGAGTCACCCTCTCTCCTGTCTGTCCCCTAACCAGGCCATGAGCTCCCCAACACCAGACTGTCACTTCCTGCCTTAGAGATCCAGCCCCTGGGGGAAGGGAGACTGAAGGCCACCTATGGGAGACAGAGGCCCACACGGGCACCTGAATTCTTCATTTCACTGAACTTCTTTTACTTCCTCTGAAGATGGGTGCTATGATGTCCACTTCACAGATAAGAAAATTGAGGCTCAGAGAGGTGAAGAGACAAGATCACTCCTTCAGCCAGTCATTATTTCTCCAGCTCCTGCTGTGAGCCTGGCCCGGCAAACCTCCAGGGAAACCGAGCCGACTGAAGCCAGGCCGCACCCTTATGAGCTCATGGGGTGGGAGGCAGCTGGAACATCTGGACAAGGGGTGTCCGTGTGTAATTTTCGGGAAGTTACAAAACCCGATGGATGCCAGGACAGAATAGCAAAGCCAAACACAGCTCCGCCACCGGTGGAACGAACTGATACCTGGGGGGCCTTGTCAAACACTGCCCCAGCCTGGCATTGAAAGAAAGTTCCACCTTCTTTGCCTTATTTCCGACTACTGGATACTTTTTCTTGCTAGGAGAAAGTTCACAGGCCTCACTCAGCGTGCATAGGGCAATAAAGCCTTTCAAAAGAGGAAACCCTGGGCTGAGGCCTAAAAGATGAGTAACAATGAACCGGATAAAAAGGGTGTGAAGGACGATGGAGTAATGATGATGATGGCAATGAGAGGGAATGACATATGGCCCTTGTGTAGGAAAGTGGACCTTGAGGGTGTCATGCTGAGTGAAGTAAGCCAGGCAGAGAAGGACAGAAACCATATGTTTGCACTCATAGGTCTAGCAGGAAAACAAGAGAGACCTAATGGAGAACCAGGGGGAACGGAGGAGGGAGAGAGAGTTGGGGAGAGAGATGGATGCAAAACTTGAGAGACTGTTGAATGCTGAGAATGAACGGAGGGTTGGGGGGAAGGGGGAGGGGGGAAAAGAGGTGGTGGTGATGGTGGAGGGCACTTAAGGGGAAGAGCACTGGGTGTTGTATGGAAAACAACTTGACAATAAAATATTATGGAGAAAAAAAAAAGGGTGTGAAGGAACCAGGGCCGTGCAGAAGCCTCCTTCCCCACGAGGGCTGGTCCCCGCCAAACACCGCGGCCCTGTCTTGCATCAGTTTCCCCATCACTCCTTGCACTGGCAACACTAGCCTCCTGACGGGTTCTGGAATGAACCACAGGGCCTTTGCACATGCTACTTGCTGCACTGGGAACATCTGCTGGGTCTATTTCCTGCTCGTCCTCCAGTCCAAACACTGGGTGCCTTCCCTTGTTAAACAACACTGTAACAGGCCTGTCCAGGACCTTCCTGTAACGCTTGTCACTGTTTGTATCTAGATACTGACCTTGTGATCCCTTGACTAACATCCCCCTCCTCCGCTGCTCTGGGAGCGGCCTCAGGGCGCAGAGGTTGTGGGCTATGATCACCAGTATAACTCCTATGCCTAGTCCGTGTGACGAACCCAAAAAATATGTGTTGGATGGATGGGGAGGAAGGAAGAAGGATGAATGGGTGACTAGATATGTGCACAGAAGGTTGGATGGGTGGGTGGGAAGGAAAGGAGGGAGGGAGGAAAGGTGAGGAAAGGAGAGCATATAGAAAAGCCCAGAAGCTAGAGACTGCAGGCCATCTTAGGAGAACTGAAAATGGCAGGCTTGGAACTGGGATTCAAACCCCAGTGCGGCTGACTGTTCCCACTGAGTCACTCTGCCTTTTGTCCTGATCCCATGCTCAGAGCCATCACTTTCTTCCTAATGGCTGCGTGCTCCCCCCGGCAGGCGAGGAGCCAGTGACCCCTGTCTGAGCCTTTGATACCTCCTCTGGGGAGACTGGGGCGGTGCTTAGAAAACACGAGGAGAGATCGCAGACATCTTCCTCCGCCCTGAAATTGCACCAGCCTGGTGTGCGGCTGGCCCAACGTCCAAGGGCAGACATATCCTCCCGGCCCTGCTCCAAGGACATTGGGCCAAGGCCCCCCAAGCAAAAGGTGCAGTTCCCAGCCCCTCGGGCCTTCTGCCCCCACAGGGCCAGCTCTGGGCAGGGTCAGCTGGTGCAGCAGCTGGTCATGGTTGTGTGGATCTGGGCCATGGAGCTGTCTCCAGAAGGACACCGGGTGAGGGTTTAACAGCAGGCAGGCTGTGGCCCCGCAGAGGCTGCTGCCCCATTCTCCCCCCCACCGCCACCCCATGCCAGCGAATGGCCCTCTGGGGCACACACAGATAAATGTGTCCCTACCACTGTCATGTGCAGGATACAGAGGCGCTGGGGCGGCCGGCCCGAAGCTGCCGTTACCCCAGGACCTTTC
The DNA here is from genome assembly GCF_006229205.1 of Suricata suricatta. Classification (NCBI taxonomy): domain Eukaryota; kingdom Metazoa; phylum Chordata; class Mammalia; order Carnivora; family Herpestidae; genus Suricata; species Suricata suricatta. Next base: position 78,682,124 of record NC_043711.1, on the reverse strand, counting down.
GCTGGAAATTTTTTTTCTTGGGGCAATTAAATCTTCAGCCGTCTCCTCGCAGGGAGTGCCTGCTGCATTTTAATTATCCTTAAAAGTGGGAAGTAGGCGAAAGGACACGAGGCGAAGAATTAAAAAATAACAAATCTGCTTATAAACACAGCCATCATCTTGCGGGGGTGCATCTATGCCGAAGGGATGCTCCTCTGTCAGCTCTGCAAAGCCCTTGACCCTTTGCACCCCAGGCTCCCTGGGATGTGGGAAGGGGCCCCCTCTCAGGGGGCAGCAGCGGGGCTCAAAGTGCTGCTTGCTCCTCCGCACAGTCCACGAGGTGGAAGTTACTGACCTTGTGTCACAGCTGAGGGAACTAGGACTGAGCGGGTCACTGGTTTGAGCATGGGCTCCGGCAATCACCGGTAACAAGGTACTGGTCCACGGATCACGCGGACGGGTCTCAAAAAACCATCATGCTGAGCAAAAGGAGCAAGAGCCGGCGGGCGCCCGGGGGGCTCAGTCGGTTACACGTCTGACTTTGGCTCAGGTCAGGATCTCACAGCTTGTGAGTTCGAGCCCCCGCATCCAGCTCTCTGCTGACAGTCCGCTTCAGATTCTGCGTCTCCCTCTCTCTCTGTTCCCCCCTGCTCACTCACTCTCTCTCTCTCCCTCTCAAAAATAAATAATTATTAAAAAAAATAATAATAAAACAATGTGATTTAATGTTTATCTAGACCTTCCGCTGTGCTAATCCCTATTGTGAGTTTGTGAGTGCTTTCCGTGTGCTCTGCTCCTTAGCCTCCACACCCATCTGTGACACAGGCACCGTGAGGGCCCTGTTTCCCAAATGAAGAAACTGAGGCACAAAGGAGTTAAGAAATTTTCTCAAGGCAATGAGGCTAGTAAGAGGCAGAGCCTGAGTTCAAATCCAGACAAACTATAGGGCCATATAGTTTTGTTTTGTTTTTTAATGTTTATTTATTTTTTATTTTGAGAGAGAGAGAGGGAAAGAGAGGTAGAGCAGGGGGAGGGGCAGAGAAAGAGGGAGAATCCCAAGCAATCTCCGCCCCATCAGCCCAGAGCCCACCTGAGGGGACCAACCCACAAATCATGGGATCGTGACCTGAGCTGAAAAATCAAGACTTTGACATAACCAACTGAGCCTCCCAGGCACTCCAGGGATGAAGAGTTTTGAAAACAAAGTTCAGTCACCCATGAATTAGTCTTACAGGCAGGACTAAGTCCCAGAGCCTTCCCACACGACAAAGCTGGCGGAAGGGGAAAACGCATGCATTCGGGCAAGATGTACCTGGTGTCAACTGTACATTATACTGTGGACACACGGGAAACAACAGAAAAGTCCCAGGCTCTTGGGGGTGTCTGTGGGGGAGGGGATCACCAGATAATCCCCAAAACAAAGGTGAGTTGCAGTCAGTGACAAGTGCTCAGAAGGGGAGGTTGAAGGGACCCCAAATGCACTTTCGGAAGGGGGAGTTTGAGCCAAAGCACACCCTCCTCTTACATTTGCGTGGAGACTGCGCTGGCCTGGCCTGCACCCAATTAATTCCTCAGCCACCCGCTCCTAATGTGATTTCCCCTCCAAGCTGTGTGTTCCGCTGACACAGAGCAAGTTTGAAAGCCTTGTCTTTGAAAAGATGTGGCAAAGGCCCTTTGAAATCGCCTGCCCTGCTCTTAGCACCTAGAGCTTGAAGCTCAGCTATTTCAAGAATGGCCCCAGAGCATTCCCTAGCCCGCAGAGTCACATTCCAGCACAGTGGGGCCGTATCTGGGCAACAGCTGGAGGGCCGGGCCCCGGGGGAGGAGCCTTGCCTCGGGCCAAACACTCAGGCCCCTGGGAGACCCTGGGTGGCCTTGGCTCCAGGAAATCAGGCAAGGAAGGTTAGGCCTGCTCCCTGAACATTTGTTTACCACTTTGCTGAAAGCTACGATGCGATGCGGTGCTGGCTCGCGCTGGGCACTTTGGGCACAGTATCCGACGGATTCCTCTCCGTAGCCCTGGACCACCCCCCGGGGCTCCCAGGGGAGCACAGAGAAGGGAGGCGACTTGCCCGAGGTCACACAGTGCTGTAAGGACAGTGTTGGCCTCTGAGCCCCACCCCCTACATCGGGGGCTTCCTGAGCCTCCTCTCAGACCATGTCCACCTGCTGAGATCATCACTCTACACCATGGGGTAAATATGTTTTTGGAAGTCACCCGCTCTGGATTCATATTCCTGTCCCCCTACTTATGCAACTTTCTCCACCCCTCTGGGTCAGCTTCCTGCTCGGAGAAGGGTCCCTAAGACTATGGCTACCCCACAGGGCTGCTGTGCCTGGGCCGGATGAATGGGGAATCCTCAAAAGCCAGTAGCTATTCTTCACGTATAGGCTTTTTTTTTTTGTACATAAACAGGCTCATATCCAACTTTATATATTTGGGGCTCCGCTCCAAGTCACCCGCAGAGACCGACCTCATGCTCTGACACAGCTTCCTCGTATTCTCACACTTATTCGTTCGTTCATTCATTCATTTGCCAAGTCTGTACAATGGCAGCTTCTCTACGCCAGGCCAGGGCGCACACAAAGCGTCTCTCAAATTCTAGAGGGGGAGACAGTTAACGAGTACACAAGTAAACCATCGAGATCGGCTCGCCTTGTGCTAAGTGCCATAAAGAAAATAAGGTGGAGTGAAGCAATGGGAGGTATTGATGAGGAGGGAAAACAATTCAGATGCAGCGCTCTAAGTCCCCGAGGACAGGACACGGCATTTGTGCTGTCACCAGGAGAGAGAGAAGGGGGAGGCGGAGGAGGAACCTGGGCTGGAACGATCCAGGCAGAGGGCGAAGGCCATGCGAGGCAGACTGAGCTCAGCATGGTTTCAAAGGGGAATCTCTGAAATGGTGGTGGACTCTTGGGCTAGGGCCACGGTGGGAAGCTTGGGCTTCCTCTTGAGAGAAATAGGAAGCCTCTAGAGTTGGGAACAGCCTGCCTCAGTATGGTTTTTTATAAACTACCCTGGGGGCGCCTGGGTGGCTCAGTCGGTTAAGCATCCAGCTTCGGCTCAGGTCATGATCTCAGGGTTCGTGGGTTCAAGCCCCACATCTGGCTCTGTGCTGACAGCCAGCTCAAAGCCCGGAGCCTGCTTTGGATTCTGTGTCTCCCTCTCTCTCTGACCCTCCCCTGCTCGCACTGTCTCTTTCTCTCTCTCTCAAAAATAAATAAGAACATTTAAAAAAATTTATAAACTACCCTGGATGCTGGGCAGGAATGGATTGAAGGGGAGATTATGGAAAAAAGGAGATTGGTCATGAGTTCCTCAGTGATGGAGGTTAGGACAGCATCTACTTTTTCCCTCCTTTCAAACAGTCATTCAGCCAATATTACTACGCAGAAATCCCCAGGAGTGCAATGGCTGGATTGAACAGGTGAGCCTGTTTTCCTTCACATCCAGATTGCACGTTGCGTTCCACATCATCCGCATCGTACCTGTGGGCCCTCCAGCCTCCACCCTGAACGGCTCTGCCCCACCCCAACACTTCCCCAACCCCTCCCACCCTGGCCCAGCCCCCGCCCCCCCCCCAGTTCAGAATGCACTTGGAGTTCTTGTCGCAATCTGGAATTACAAATTTTGGAAGACGAAAATCTCAGAATCAGGCTAAGTGGCTAAAAAGACTGCCCAGGGGCCGCCTTTTCCAGTGCGAGTCAGACACAGGCCTCCAACACCCCGAAGAGGCCAATTTACCCCTATTCTTCCAACCACAGAGAAGCTGCTTTTTTTCCCCTTCCGTTCAGCCGTGAAAATAAGGCACGGCACTGAGATGACATTGAAAACAGGCCGTGGGATTATAAATGACGGAGGGCTGGGTGGAAAACCCTTCTCTCCACCACTCTGGGCACCAGCAATGGAGAGAGCTGCTGTCCTCTGAGCCCTCTGCCTCCACCTCTCGGGGGCCCCCGACCGGCCTTGTCAGTGTCCCCTGGCCGCGGCCACCACCTGCTAGCCGGCCTCCCGGCTCCCATTCCGTGCCCTCTCCACTGCCAGATTTCCTCTTCATAAGTGGCCTTTTAAAAGAAGGCCTTCTCTACTCATCAGCTGCCCCAGCATCTGCAGCAGCGCGGAAGCATACTTTTACTATTTTCATATCTTTTCAGGCTCCTTTCTGTGCTTTATGTGGGGGGAGGGGAAGGAGTGCTAAGACCTCAGCGTTTCACAACCAGTGTGCACGTGATGTCTGATTTTAATCTTGGCATTTGGAGATGCTTTTGAAGACGGTTTTATGTTATCTTTCTAAGACTGACCTGGTGTGTTACTTGAAAGAGGATTTTGCAACAGACTCTTCTTAATATTTTACCTTTTAAGACAAGGGAGGGACTGTTTTTCCCCCATCGCAGAACAGCTGGATAGCAAACTCTGACACAGATGGGAATTATTCACTAACTGCTCGTGAGCTCTCAGCTGCTGGATGGGACCCATTGTCTTCTCGGCAACTCTATCAGGAAGGTGTGCATCTTGTACACACATTACAAAGGTGAGAAACTGAGCCATGGAGGAGCTAAGTTACCTAAGAGCAGGTCAAGGGCAGGACTGGAGGCAAATCCAGCACTCCCAGGGCCCTCCCTTTGTAATCACGGTTGTGACCGGCCAGGGGGCCTTGAACCGCAGCAGCCTAGCCAGGCTGGAGCTGCGTGTCCCAGCGCTCTTTTCCCGTCTGGTTCCGGGGTGGTGCTGGCCCCGCGGGACATTTCGTGCTAGGTTTCGAAGACACAGGTGAAAAAGCCACCATCGTTTTATGCTCTGGAGGTCAGCACGGGGCCGGGCAGAGAAGCCACCCATGCGTCTTGTCCCTGAGCTGCTTGCTGTTCATCTGGGTGACAGGGGGCTGAAAGGAAGGGGGAGGTGGGGTGGGGGGTCTCCAGGTCAGATCCCCAGATGCCACGGCCCCAACTGGACCTTCAGCTCCGCGGAGGCCGGGGACGGGGGCACCTGCAGCTTCCAGGGAAGGTCACCTGCAGGTCCCCATGCATCGAGGTTCGGGGCTGCCCTTGCTCTCACCCCGGCGACTCTCCTTTCTGGGTGCCAGCCCGCTGATCCAGAGACACGTCTGACTCACCCTGGATGTGGAGGGAACAGCCTCAGACAGCCCCACCCCCTTCCACCCTGCATGAGGTCACAGCCCCCCGATGATCCTGTCTTCTCTGAGGATTCCCTGACCCAGTCACAAGAGTTTGGATTTATTTGAAAAGTGGTCCTCTCCAGAGTTGGCAGATTTACCAAATAAAAATACAGAGGAGCCAATGGAATTTGAATTTCACACACACGCACACACAAATACTTTTTTAGTGCGAGTATGTCTCAGGCAATATTTGGGGCATATTTACACTAAAAATTATTGGTTGTCTATCTGAAATTCAAATTTCACAGACAGGGCTCCCTGTCTCCACCCTCCAGTAGATGCTCTTCTAGAGAGACCCCCGTAAGTGAGCCTCTTGCATTTGACAGACATGATAAGAACATTTGAGCGAGCACTCGATCGGCATGTGAGTACCTCAGAGGTTGTAGGACAGACTGCGGCTACATTGTGAAGCTGCAAAGTCCCCAAGGAACCCCAAGTCCACACACTGATCATCATCACCTGCAGAAAAAGTCCTGGTTCTTTCCTGAGGCATCTGAGGGCCCAGCCTGCCGCCCATCCTCACCTGCCACCCAGCTCACACGAGGACTTGATATTTCCCCAAAGACAATCTCCTTCCAGAAATCTCCCCTGACCACTGCAGGCAGAGAGACACCCTCTGCACTTCTCTGTCCCTTTGGGCTTCTTCTTTTTATTATTATTTTTTAATGTTTATTTATTTGAGAGAGAGAGAGAGAAAGAGAAATAGAGTGTGAGCAGGGGAGGGGCAGAGGGAGGGAGACGCAGATTCCAAAGCAAGCTCCAGGCTCTGAGCTGTGAGCACAGAGCCCGACACGGGGCTCGAACCCAAGAACCGCAAGATCATGACCTGAGCCAAAGTTAGATATATTAAATGACTGAGCCACCCAGGCACCCCTCCTTTTGGGCTTCTTTCATGCTTAGGTTACAATAGAATCACAGTTCGTACGTGTTTAATATCCTCTGAAGAGAAAAGAAACGTGAATAATTAAAACACCAGTGGCCCAATGGGCGCATGCACGCCCTGACTGGATATGAGATTCAGGAGAGAATCTGCTCTCTGGGCTCAGTCTCCTAGGGTCTCTCATCCTATTACTCCCTGAGGATAAGTTGAGACTTTAAAGGGGTTTTGTTTTTGTTTTTGTTTTTGTTTTAACTAGCAGTATAGTGGTCAAGAATGGAGGCTTTCAGGGCACCTGGGTGGCTCAGTGGGTTGAGCATATGGCTTCAGCTCAAGCCATGATCTCATAGTTCATGGGTTCAAGCTCCGCATCAGGCTCTGTGCTGACAGCTCAGAGCCTGGAGTCTGCTTCTGATTCTGTATCTCTCCCACTCTCTGCCCTTCCCCTACTCATGATCTGTCTCTGTCTGTCAAAAATAAATAAACATTACAAAAAAACAAAAAGAATGGAGGCTTTGGCAGACCAGACCTGGCCTAAGTTCAGACTCCAACCCTGCGGCTCACTACCTGTGTTACTTGGAGCTGGCTGCTACCCCTCTGTGCTTCAGGCTCCCTATCTATAGAATGGGGGTAAGAAGAATATGGTTTCATAAGGTTGAGAGGGTGAAATCAGTTTACAACATGTAAAGTGCTCACAGCGGTGCCTAACCCCCACTAGCATTGCTCTCCAATATCACACCAGGCCTCTGAGCTCGGGGAAGGGACAACAGGCCATTCCTGTTGCTACAGGACAAACGCAGCTGTGCCGGACACAACCTAGACGTCCCCCCACCCCACCCCACCCCCGCTGACCCAGTGTCTCCTAAGGCTATGTCAAGTGCAATTTTTATTATACTTGACTTTGGCTTTCCAAGCTGACCCCACTGAATGGCACCCTCTGAGGCGTATAACCAGCAGACAGTCCTGGGCCAAAATCCCCTTCCTTCCGGTTCTCAGCAGGTGACCTTGAGCAAGTAATTTCAGCCCTGCTCATTCCCCCAGCCAAGTGGAGATGATGTACCCACCTGGCAGAGCTGTGAGGCGTTGACACCTGTGCTAATACATGTGCGACCTGGCTGCTTCCAGTGTCTTCCTCTTCATACAGCTGTTCTCACACCGTGTTGCACTGTCAGCTCACGTGTGGTTCTCCCCGACAACCTGGGGGAGGAGGGGCTTTAGTTTCAGTTAGTCCAGGCTTCCAAGGCTAGGTCTGTTCTTGGGAGCAAGGAGGCATCCACACATATGGAAAGAGGGAAGGAAGGAAGGGAGAGAGGGAGGGAGGAAGGAAGGAAGGGAGGAAGGGAGGGAGGGTAGGGAGGAAAATAGGAAAGAAGAAAGGGAAGGAGGAAGGAAAGAAAGGAAAGAAGGGAAAGAAGGAAGGAAAGGAGAGAAAGAAAGAAAGTAGGAAAGAAAGAAAGAAAGAAAGAAAGAAAGAAAGAAAGAAAGAAAGAAAGAAAGAAAGAAAGAAAGGAAGGAAGGAAGGAAGGAAGGAAGGAAGGAAGGAAGGAAGGAAGGAAGAAAGAAAAAAAGGAGGAAAGAAGGGAGGGAAGAAGGGAAGGAAGGAAGTATCAACCCCTTTCTCCCCAGCCTCGTCCAACACCGAGGTTATAATCAGAGGAATGGATCAACAGTCCCTGGTCTTTCTCATATCTCTTTTCTGGAATCACAACTTAGGTTTGTAGCTGTCTAATTTATTATTATATGGTGCACTGCAGGGTAATTATATGCTGTGGAATAATTTGTTATAACTTGGGCTGAGGCCTATAACTGTATAATTTATTATTATACAGTACAGTGTTGAATAATATGAAGAGTATATAATTTATTTCAGGCTTATGAGCCTAACCTGTAATCCAAATGCAGTTTGCAGTCTATGTGGATGAGTTCACGTGTCTACAGAAGCCTTAACTTAGGGATTTCTTCATGACTAAGTTCTTTCCTTGGGCTTCTCAGAACTCCTAGCCAAGACTCTCAGAGTTCCCAGTACTGCTTGGAGCAAGGCGCAAGGCAGCCCCAGCCCATGCAGAGTGGGGCGTAGGCATTGGGTCATAGAAAAGGAGGGCCCAGAGCGGTCACCCTGCCCAGCTGGATGTCACCCTATTGAGCCGTCCAGGAACGTGGGCAGCAGGTGCAGAACCATGATCAAAACCCAGCGTCCTGGATCCCTAGCAGGTCCCTGGCTGGCAGTGTCTCCATGAATTTCTTCAATGACTTTTTTTGTTCTGTTCTCAGCACTGGGGATACATCCTCAGACCAGAAAAGGTTTTCCCTCATGGCACTTGCATTCTGGGGCTTGAGGGCTTACCTCTCTCCAGTCCATTGCTTCTCAGAGTGCGGTTCCTAAACCTGCATCATCTGGGAGCGGGTTGGAAATACAGACCCTCAAGCCACCTTGACCTCCTGAATCAGAGCCCCTGGCAATTCACACACACTTGAGAAGTGCTGTTTTCCACACGATTTAGGAAAACTGTTTCCTTCCGTATATCCCCCTGCCCTGCAAATATATACCTATTTCCTGAGCTTGAAAGCAGAGTTCCTTTCCCTGGGCCTTTTCTTTTCTTTTTTTTTGGTTACAAATGTCCATTATGCAAGCTTTGGAAAATGACATAGAACAAAACAAAACAAAACAACAAAAAAACAAAAAATCTCACAAAGAAGAAAATCAAACTTACCCAGGATCCCACCATCCAGAGACGACTCTGTTAATATTTTAGTGGCTAATGCATCGGATGTTTTTTATACAGACGTAGACATGTTTTTGAACGAAACTTCAAGAAAAGATGCAACAGTGTAGAGACAGCGGTGGTTCTTCAAACTCAGCATGCATCCACTTAGAAATCTTGCTCAAACACACATTGCTGGACCCTAGAGCTTCTGGGCAGAAGGGGATTCGCGTTTCCAACAAGTTCCAGGCGACACAGAGCTGCTGGTCCAGAGACCACATCTGGGGAACTCCTGGCACGGCCATCCAGGTTTGGGCTCTGGGTTTTAGACATGAAGCATTGGAAATCTGGCTCTGCCACGGGCTACCTGCCTGCAGGGAAGTTATTGGCTTCTGTACTCCTACCTTCTACCTCCGCAAGGACATTGCCTGCCTCATGAAATTATTGGAAAGACTAAATGAGTTAATTAGAGAAGTGAGGCACACAGGAAGTATTCATTATCGTTAATGTGAATATAATTTTATACCTGACTTTTCATAACCATTGTTCATAAACATTTTTAAGTCCTTATTTTTCTGCATATTGGTTTTTATTTCATTTTTTTCAAAGAGAGGGGAGGAGCAGAGAGAGGGGGACAGAGGATCTGAAGCAGGTTCTGCACTGTCAGCACCAAGTCCAATACGGGGCTCAAACTTACAAATGATGAGACCATGACCTGAGCAGAAGTCAGACTCTTAACTGACTGAACCACCTAGGCGCCCCTACATATTTGTTTTTTAAAGTCCGCAGAGGGGCACCTGGTAGCTCAGTTGGTTGAGCATCCGACTTCAGCTCAGGTCATGATCTCGCAGTTTGTGGGTTAGAGCCCCGTATCAGGCTCTGTGCTGACAGCTCAGAGCCAGGAGCCTGCTTCGAATTCTGTGTCTCTCCTTCTCTCTGTCCCTCCCCTGCTCATGCTCTGTCTCTCTCTGTTTCTCAATAATAAATCAATGTTAAAAAATTAAAAAAAAATAAAGTATGCAGAGTTATCTTTCACATTGATCCATTTATAAAGTCTGGGGTTTTTTTTTCTAATATAATATCAACAGGGCTGCAATGAGCATTTTCATGGATAAATCATAGTGTACCTGTCTGCTTAAGTCCTTTGGGTAGAATGTTCTAGATGTGAAATTGCTGAGTCCAATGGTATGAACATATTTAAGGCTTTTGATAAGCTTTGCTAAGTGGCCTTCCAGAAAAGTACTACTGATGTATAATGCCATCAGCAGCGTCTGAGAGCATCTCTTCCTTCTATTTTTGTTAATGCCTGTGTTGGTTTTTTAAATTAAGCTAACATTTTGTTGGCTAATTTGACATTTTTTTTGGTGACTACCGAAGTCGAATATCCCCTTCCAATACCTTAGGATTTAACTTAAAAAAAAATTGTGTTTATGTGAAGTCAACCAGCCCTTTTCCCCTCTAATGAACCCAGTATCTTGGCATCACTGAGCCCTGTGGTGGGAAGGCGTCGCCTCACAGGTAACAGCTGCCTGTTGAAATCCCCCCTGTGTGACTGGTAACATACCTCCCACTTAATTGACAGGTGTGGACTCGAGAAGGCATGAAGCATTAACAGGGCAAACAGAGGCAGAGAAGTCATTTGTTCAACAAAAATTCCCTCATCGTCTCCCACAGGTCAGGCCATCTGCTAAATACAGAGGGGTGTGAACACAAAAACCAGAAAGTCTCAACACATGGGGGTGAAGCGAGCGGGGCGAGGTATACAGAAAACACACACACACAAAGATAAAGACAAAAGGGTAGGAATTTCATGTAAGAAATGGCATGGCTTTGAAGTCAGAGCAGACCTGGGTTCAAATCCTGTGTCTTCCGACTCCTAACCTTGGGCAGGTTGCCTAACTTCTCTAAGCCTTAGTTTCTGCACCTAGAAAATGTACAGGCTATTTTGAGGCTTAAATGAATTAAAATAAATTCAGCCTATCTGGAACAGGGAGGCAATGATTCTCAAAATGGTGAGCCGAGGGCCCAATATAGCCTGAAGGTCTTGATTGGTCTACCCAGTGTTTTGGAAAAAAATATTTAAAGGGGAAGTAGGATGGCTTGGGCCAATAGTTCTCCACCCTAGCTGACCAAGAGAAATACCTGGAGATGTATTGGTTGTTTGAGAAGTTAGCTGGGCATGAATGCATTGGCCTTCCTTCTGGCCAGTAACATGGAACGACATGGAGTGACATGAAATGAGTTTATCCTCTCATCTGAATCAAAAAATTGAGCAAAATAAAGAAACTGTTTGACATTGGACATCAGAGCACAAAGGAAGTGATCCCTGAGAGATAAAAAAAAAAAAAAAGGCAAAAGAGAGGAGCCCAAAAATTGCCCCCACCTTACCATCTCGAGAGCATTTTCAAGCCACAGTGCACCTAGGTGGAGTCCAATGGTCTCCCTGAGTTGAGGAGATGCAGCTAGGAGGCCAAGGCAGCTAGAATTCACAGGGTAGAATCACTGAGAGAAGGGGATGGGTGGGGAAAGAGAGGAGAGAGGGAGGGAAGAGGTTGGAGGAAGGAAGGAAAAAAGAAAGATTGAGAGAGAGAGACAAAAGTTCTGGAGATCTGCAGAGAACCCCTGGAGTCTTCTTCTGAATACTGATGAGCACATCTAGACTAGCCAGAGTTTTCCAGAGAATTAAAACCAGTAGTGTGTGTGTGTGTATATATATATATATATCCAGCATGTAAAGGCCAGGGCTACGAATGATATAAGTCTCAACCCAAGTCCAAGAACCTAAGAACCCAGAGAGTGGATGTCTGATGTCTGAGGGCAGAAAATGAGTGTCCCAGCTCAAGCAAAGAGCACATTCATCTTTCTTCCACCTTTTTGTTCTAGACAGGCCTTCACGGGATTGGATGGGGCCCACTCACACTGGTGAGGGCCATCTTCATTACTCAGCCTACCAATTCAAAGGCTGACCTCTTCCCAAAAAAACACTCCCACAGACACACTAAAAAATAATGTCCTACCAACTCTCTGGGCATTCCTTAGTCCGGACACATAAAACTAACCATCAGTATGCGTGGAAACTGAAGTCATCACCATCATCATGATAAATCTACCCCTTGTCAACTTGATACACATATATATTTCCTTAAGCTACACTTAATCTCCAAATAAAAGCAATAAAAAGTCATAATTCCATCGAACATGACAGAATTACTCTACCCAACCAAAAACATACCAATCCCTTTCCCAAGAGAAGAGATAAGGTCCTTAAATGATGTTCACTCTTCTGATGATCCCATAACTGAAATACAGTAGTTCCCTTATATGCAGGGGTTCATTCCAAGACACCTGAAAATGTGGACAGGAGTGAACCCCACATATACTATGCTTTCTTCTAGACATGTATACCTATGATAAAGTTTAATTTATAAGTTAGGCACAGAACAAGAATAATGACAATAACTGATAATATAACAGGGCAAACTATAACAACATACTGTCGTTCTAACATGTTGTAATTCACATATGTGAATGTGGCCTTGCTCTCAAAATATCTTACTGTACTGTACCCACTCTTTTTCTTCTTGTGATGATGTAAGATGCTGAAGTGCCTGCGTGATGAGATGAAGTGAGGTGAATGACACAGGCTTGGTGACGAAGCATTAGGTCACAATGGACCTTCTGATGATGTCAAAAGGAAGACCTTCTGCTTCGGCACTGTGGCTGCCCATGGATAACTGAAATCACTGCAAGTGAAGCCGTGGAGAAGGGAGGATTACTGAAATACAATCTAAGATTAACAACACTTAAATACTGATGTTTTAAAGTCAAAACATTTTATGTTACATGGCAAGGTAATCAGGGAACAAAGAGAACAATGATATTTACTTAATAAACATGTATATACACAAATGTATTTATAATTAAATAAGGAGGAAATACTCAATTACAGCCCTTATTTCTGTAACTGGATCTGCTGGGTCAGATGGTGCAGTGGGAGAGCTCTCTCTTACTCTGGGCCCGATTGTGCCTCTTTTTTTTATCATAAGAGGAGCCAGATGCAACAACTGATTATCACCTCGGAAGGGACATCTTGACAGACCTGACCCCACCAGACCTCTAGAAATGTCACTGAGGTAGAAGACACCCAAATTTTTGTCAGACTTACTTCCCACTTTGTGACACAAAAATAAATGTCTTACCAGTAAATGTAAAGTAGTTGCTACTTCCTGCTTACTGGGTCCAATCAGCATAGTGCCATCAATGTAACAGGCCAGCGTGACATCTTGTAGAAGGAAAAGGGATCAGGATCCCTGCCAGCTAAATAATAATGTGGGTCTGGAGAATTGATGTACCCTCAAGGTAGGACAGGGTAGGGGCACTGCTCACCTTGCCAGGTGAAAGCCAACTTCTCTAGTGGGCCCTTCGGACAAGGATGGAGAAAAAAGCATTTGCCAGATCAGTAGCTGAATGAAACCACATCTGGTACAACAGCAGCAGCTGGAGGCCTCACTTAGTGAAGCTTATGATAATCCACTGTCATTCCCCAACTTCGCTCTCTTCCACACAGGCTAATAAAAGTGTTGACTGAGGATATGGTTCGAAATCACCACCCCTGTACCTTTCAAGTTCTTGATGGTGGTGTTATCCCTGTAATCCAACAGGAATGTGGTATTGCTTTTGATTTACTATTTTTCTTTTTATTTTAATTTTTTAACATTTATTTATTTTTGAGAGACACAGCGTGAGTGGGGGAAGGGCAGAGAGAGAAGGAGACACAGAATCCGAAGCAGGCTCTAGCTCTGTGCTGTCAGCACAGAGCCTGGTGTTGGAGCTTGAACTCACAGACCATGAGATCATGACTTGAGCTGAAGTTGGATGTTCAAATTCAGGGGCCCTGATTTTCCATTTTTCTAAGTAGCAGCAGCTCTAGTGGCTTTCACCTGGCCTTTCCTCCAATAACATTCCTCACTCCACAGGTCAGGGATCCTGCCAGCTGCTGATACGTCAGTTCTGATGATGCATTCTAGAGCAGGAGAAATGACCACAGGTGGGGTTTGGGGACCCACTGTAAAACAGATCCGATCTCAAACCCCATTGATCGCTGGGCTTCCCTAAGCTCTCACCCTGACTGGTGGGCTATAGTCACATTTTGGGTCTCTTAGAATTAATGTTAGAGCCAGTGTCCCATATTCCCTAAATGGTCTGGTTATTTCTTTTTCCCTAATGTACAGTTACCCTGGGGAAAGGCTGCAGGTCCCTTTGGGAGAAAGCCTGTGAAAAGATAATCAGCATAAATTTGGGGGAGTGTATCAGGATCTTTCTTCTAAGGGACCTAGCATCCCCTTCAATTAAGGGCTTCTGGGTCTGTAAGCTGACTCAAGCTGGGGATCAACTGAAGGGCCATGACTCTATTATTATGATTTGAATCAGACTCTTGTTCACTTGACCTGGAACTCTTCTGCTTAAGTAGATCAAGTAAAAATTTATTAGGCTTCCTATTTCACTTCTAGGAATATCATGAATACCTATTTCACTTCTAGGAATGCCACCGGTCATCACGAGTCACACTATTCTAGTTGCTGCTTGGATTCCACTGTCCATTATGGTAATCACACTAATCTTGCCTTTGGAGGTTGAGTGCACCCACGTGGCTCCTACCACCCCAGGACCCACTTGCTCCCAGTGCGTTCAGGTTTTCCAGTTGCATGGCTTCTGTTCCCACAGTGAGGTCTAGCCTACAGAGAAGAGTAATCATGGAGCTCTTCGAGGACGCTGGGACTGCTCTCACAGATGTATTTCTCAGAGCATTGGAGTAAGATATGTCTTCTGGAACCTCCTCATGTGAGCTAGATCTTAATGCTTTATTTGTTTGTTAATATAGAGAGAGTGAAGGCTGGGGAGAAAGGCAGAGGGAGAGAGAGAATCTTTAAATCATTTTTTAAAATAATTTTTTAAATGTTGTGTTTATTTTTGAGAGAGAAAGAAAGAACTAATGAGGGAGGTACAAAGAAGGGGAGACAGAATCCAAGGCAGACTCCTCACTGCCAGTGCAGAGCCCAATGTGGGGCTCAAACCTACAAACTGCAAGATCATGACTTGAGGTGAAGTCTGACCCCCAACCAACTAAGCCACACAGGTGCCCCAAGAAAGAGAATCTTAAGCAGGCTCCATGCTCCACGTAGAGCGTAATGTGGGACTCAATCCCATAACCCTGGGATCAAGCTACATCTTAAATTACAAAATCACTCTAACATTCCAATCTCCTTTAGCCTCTGAATCCCTATCTCTACATTAAACCAAGGGACATTAGGCATTTCCATTCACTCACGGTGGGCTGTCTACCTTTTGGTTCATGCTTCAGTCAATCAACCAAACGGAACCCTTCCTGACTCCTTGAATTGCAACTTTAAATGGGTAATCCTTGCTTAGTGAGCCCATGTTAATAAATTCGGCCTGATCCTATTTTATGTTCCTTCCACCATTATCCTAACCCCTTAGTATTCATTCTCATAAATGTTCCTGGAGTTTTGGTCCATAAAAATTAGAAAACTCAAGTAGTTCTTTTGGAGTGTAGCTCACTTTGTACCTCAAATGTTGGGGCCTTCTGGGACTTAAGTCTAGCAATATGTCTGGAAACAAAGAGGGGTGGTGGTGGTGGATCCTGGGAAGAATCAACATGGTCTTGTATGGGGATATAGGTTCATCAAATGTTACAAATGGACCCTCTGGTAAGGCTGTTGATAGTGGGCGAGGCTGTGCATTGTGACAGCAGAGGGAATATGAGAAATCTCTGCACCTTCCTCTCAATTTTGCTGTGAACCTAAAACTGCTCTAAAAAATAAAGATTTTAACTATAAACAAAAAGGTTATTACCTAATAAGCCAACAAAGGAGATAGAATGGAATAACAAGAAATAGTCAATCCAAAAAAAAAGCAGAAGAAAAGAGAAAGGAAGCAAACAACAAACGGGCAAACAGAAAACAAATAGTGAGATGACAGATTTAAACCCAAACATATTAATTATCACATTAAATGTAAATGTTCTAAATGCCCCAATTAAAGGGGCAGACATTATCAGACCAGATTAAAATCAGGACCCCCGGGGTACTTAACTAGATCAGTTGGAAGAGTGTGTGACTCTTGATCTTGGGATCATGGTTTGGAGCCCCAAGTTGGGTTTAGAGATTACCAAATAATAATAATAATAATAAACAACTTTAAAAAAAGACCTAATAATATGCTTGGTCTTTTAGGCACTTGGTGTTTGCTGCCTTTGTGGTAAAGATGCAGAAAATGATACCAGCTAACTCCTACTGAACATTTCCTGTTTGCCTCTTAGTGTTTTAAGGACTTGAGATGTATTATCTCATCTATTCCCTCCAATGGCCCCACGAGGTAGGTACTAGTGTCACCCTTGTGTTATGGCTGAGGTTATAAACTGAGGCCCAAAGACATGAAGGACTTGTCGAAGTCACTTCCAAGTCAGAGGGGGAGCCCAGTAGCTGTGCCCTAACATCCCACTCTGCCTCCTCTTGGACGTGTGGTCCCTCCCCTGTAGGGCTGAAGCAGAAGGCTGGGCCATCTGTGCCGGGGGCTGAGAATGAGGAGAACTTCCCAGCATGTGCTACAGGAATGTCAGTGCAGAGCAGCATCAAGATAGCCTGGGGAAGCAGCTGCTAGAACCTCCGAATGTATCTTCATGTGCCGCCTTCTTCCCAGGGGCCTTGGCTCTGATTCCAGACTCCAGCTCCCTGAGAGCCTGGCAGCTGTGTACGCTCTGGGTGGCCTGTCCCGCCCTCGGAACATTGTTCTGCCCATCAGCAGCAGAGATAAGATCGCTCTGGGAAGACAAGCCCTTGGAAGCCAGTTCCAAATGCCAAGCAACCAGATTGCCCTAGCATTTTTTCAGACCTTTGCCAAGGCCTGCAGAACTGCTCTGACAGCAGGATAAATGGCTGGACTGGACACACACCTCAGAGGACCCAGGGAGGGTCATTGGTCTAATCCAGACTCAGGCATCCATAGAGATATTTTGTTCATTCATTCATTCTTCTATAGATTTATTGAGCACCTTCTGCACGTCAGACACTGTTCTAGGTTCTGAGACTACAGTGAAGACTGCGAAAAGGCTCTGCCTTCCAGGGGCTCACAGTCTAGTGGAGGGAGACAGCCAGCCAGAAAAAAAGTCTTCGAAGTAAAGCTTCATGGCTGGAGAGATAGCAGTCATGGCAAGGTATATGGAGGTAACCAGCCACGTTTTGAAGGAGCAGGAATCTCCTGGGGAGACACAATGGGGAAGGCCACCACGGCTGAGGGCCAGGGCTGCGGAGGCAGAGGTGAATAGAAGGACGTGCTGGGGAGCTCCTGGGGTTTGGTAAGCATGGAGTATACATGTAAGGAGGTGGAGCCAAGCAAGCCTGGAAAGACTGAATGTACCAAATGGCAAAGGACTTCGAATGCCTGATCAGGGAGTTTTAGATTTGACCCATTGGCCTGGCACAAGGTGCCCTTGAAGGGTTTTATGCAGGTGCATGACGTGAGGATATTGGAGTTTCAGGGAGGCCATTCTAGCAGCAGAGGAATGGCCATGTGGGTGGGGACTGCAGAAAGCCACTAGAGGCAGACAGATGAGAGACGGGGCCGGTAAAGAGATACTGGCAAGAAATAATGGGGAATCAAATTAGGTAAATGTCAGTCTGGTTAATAAGTCGGGGGTGGTGGGGTGAAGAGGTGGAATGTCAGGGCCTGGAGAACTACCGGACGTGCGAGAGGAAGTGGAAGCTGGGGAGGGCTGTGCTAGACTGATCTAGACGATATGACCACAGAGAGAGGAGAGGGCTAAGGGTGACTCTTCACCACTGGCTGTGACAGTGATCAGGAGAGGTGGGCTCTGTCACCAAGGATGTGTGGAGATGCCTGGATTTCTTATAGTCCTACAGGGCTGTTCTTCCAGAGCTCATGGAGGCCAAAAGGGGATTAGGGCAGACAGCTCCAAGCATGGCCACCCTCACAACACAGAGAGCCAAGTATCTTAAAGGCAATGCCTGGGAGAGAAGCAAATGGGGCCGCTTCCTGCCCTTCTCCCTATTTGTTTCCAAGTTCCAGCCACACCTGCGCGTCCCTGCTCTGCCTCCAAGTATGGGTTCATGTTATCCCCTCTGCCTAAACTTCCTACTGCCTCCAACATGCTTCATTTTGCTAATTCTCTCTTCAGGACTTTACCTATAGCTCCTCCAGGACTTCCTACCTCCCAGATGATTTAGGATTCTCCCTGGGCTCCCCCAGTCCCTTAGCCTAGTTCTGATCACAGTGACGTATAGTTTTTCTTCTTATTTGCCGCCACTGGATGCTGAGTATCTTAAAGGTTAGAACTGGGTTTTATCTACTTCTTGATTTTCAGGACCAACATGAGGCCTGAGATAATGGAGATGGATGGACGGATGGATGGATGGATCAATGGATGGATGGAGTGAGTTATGAATGGATGGAAGGATAAATGGATATGTGAGGGAGAAGTAGATGGATGGATGGATGAATGGATGGATGGATGAGTGAGCTATGGATGGAAGGGTGAGTGGACATGTAAAGGATTGATAAAGGAATGGATGGATGGATTGATATACAGATAAGTGAGTGCACAGATCAGTGAAGAGATGAGTAAATGAGGATTGAGAAGTGACAAGATGGAATAAGAGAAAGAGCAAACAATGAGCAGGCAAATAAATAAATAAGTGAATATCCTAAGAATGAATCAGCAAGTGAATTGATGAGCAAGTGAGTGAATGAATAAATAAAGGAGAAAATAAGTGAGAGAATGAATGAATGAATAAGTAAACAACTTGCATGAATAAAGTTAAGAACAAGTAGATGGGTGAATGAGTTGATGAATAAAAGTAGAGAATGAGGGTAATCTGGGCCACCCAAGCAAGCAGAACTTGGAGGGTATCTGGTGCACAGTAGGTCCTCAATAAACATCTGTTGAATAAATGAAGGACCAAATGAATGCCGGTAGATGAGTTGACCCAATGCTGTGGCAAACACTAGGGCTGATATTAAGAGACTTTGGTTCTAAGGAGTTTTCAATTTTATTACTTTGAGTTCACCCTTTTTCTTCTCTCACCTGCTATTTCCCCCATTGGTAAAATGAGATGATTGCCTTCACTATTATTCAAATTCCCCCCCAGAGCTTCAGGGCCAGATGACAAAATAAATCAGTCCTGGTTTTATCTTAATTTTAAAGTTTGAGTTGGGGGGCGTGGAGATGGGTTGCATGGAGACAGAAGAGTGCTTTGTTCCTGAGTGAGGCTTAAATTTCTGAAAGCCGGTTGCCCAGGCTTCCTATCCTCCTTGCAAGCCTTACTTCCTTCTCTTTATAATGAGGAAATTGCCTCATCATTTGCAGCCAAAGAAGAAAGACAGCCCTGAAGAACAGCCTATTTTATAGGAAGTACAGAGAAGATTTCTTATCCGAATGCTCACCACCACCCATTTGTATTAAAAAGGACCCTGTGCTCTCACCTGAAATTCTCTTTTTCTCTTTGTCTACAACCACAAGACCACCAACATGGTGGGAAATCTCCCTTAACCTGTATTGCTCTGTCTCGCCACAAGGGGGCGCTCCCAGATCAGACACCGGTGACTCTCAGCCACCAGCCTAGCTGCCACCACCTCTTGTAGATGCAGCATCTTAGCAGTCCTATCCGGGAGAGCTGGACCAAGGGGCTGCTGCCCGCTTAGGACCTCCATGAAGACCAGATGCAGCTCTGAAGACTGAAGCAAGGTCGCTACAGAGGAACTTGAGACTTCCAGCCACAAAAATGGCTGGGGCTAAGGAGAGGCAATGGAAACTGAATCGAAGGCCTACTGTTCCAGGGCTTTCCATCACTCACGTCATCCACTCCACTAACACTGGGGGTCTTGGGTGATGGCTCTCCACCATGCAGAGGAGATGGAGGGTCCAGAAGGAAGCTTGGCCTTCATAGGATTCCATTAGCAGCCATCACCACTTCCCACAACATGTCGCCAAGCAAGAAAGTAGTCCCAGCTCTGGACTAGTTTAGCCTGATCCCAAGTGAGCTTCTGGAATGTGAATTGCACCTACACCAGTTGAGGGACTGGGCTTTTGCACCCCCAAGCCTGGGGTGGTGGGGGACAGACTGGCTGGAGAGAGGACACTTTTCTGGAGAAGAAGGCAAGGTCCTCACGTGCCTAGCCTCACAGCAGTGGGGGTGAGCCAGCCGGAAACGGGGCATAGCTCCCACAGTGTGGACTACCGAAGTCAGCCGTGGTCTTTTCCAGACTAGCACTATGTCCAGGATCCTCCCCTCCCAGGCACAGGCACGGAGATGGCTCATGGAGCCACTGTCTTCCAGAGCTCACCGCAGGGCCTCCGTGTCAACCCCGACACTTTCAAGAGGGTCTCCCAGCATCTCCTCCCTCTCTCCAAAGGAAAGTCTCCAGTGAAGGTCAATGTGAACCTTGGGAGTGAGACCAGTGAGATGGGGCAGTGGGGATCCTCTCAGAGACACCTGCAGCCTACCTAGACTCTGAACACACACACCTGTGCCCAACATGGAGGCCCCATTCGTTCTCCATCTTTTCCTTTGCTGCCCCTCCCCCACCGCCACCATCCGGGCAGGTGCGATGTCTTCCAGCCCCATCTTCCTAATGTCCTCACTCAGGTTGGCATCACTATGTGGCCAGGACATAAGCAGGGACTTCCGGGTCACCCAAAACTCCCAACTTAGCTCCTGAGTGAGCTTGCGAATATCAATGTGGAGAAGCTC
Source organism: Suricata suricatta (assembly GCF_006229205.1). Taxonomy (NCBI): domain Eukaryota; kingdom Metazoa; phylum Chordata; class Mammalia; order Carnivora; family Herpestidae; genus Suricata; species Suricata suricatta. The sequence continues at coordinate 78,661,603 of NC_043711.1, read as the reverse complement.
TTTTGTATCCAGAAAAGGTTCCTTGCTAGTTCTTGTTATTTAATTAACATTCAATGTATTACAGTAGCTTTTTAAAAAAAAAATCTTACCTATTCTTAAGCCTTTAAGTTCAATTTATAAACCATTATTCTATTTCTATACAGTCACTTTCAAGGGGCTTTTGATTAATGGTCAATCCACTCACACTCAGTTAAATGATCCATCCCGTTTGCAAACTTGGTTAATTAAATTATCTTCAACATTTTATACCGGACTTACTAATTTAACACATCCAATTTCCTTTTTTAAATACTCCCATTGCCTGACCTGACAAGCAAAACTTTCCAAAGCACTTAAACCACAATGGAAAAATCTAATTTAGAAACTTATACATACAATGAATCTCGAACTCTCCTACACATTTTGGTCTTATTTATAAATTTGGTATCAGAACGTTTATTTGCTTCTTGACAGGAGAAATCACAAGTCTAAAATTAATTACACAGTTTAAATTGGAGTCACAAGGCTAATTTGTTCATACTTTAATATGCAATAAAAAGGTCTCTTCAATGTTATGAATACGTTAAATACCAAATACACAATGATATGGGTCTCACTTCTAAAGCTTTGTGGGGTTCTGGGCATATGGTTCTGTGGGGTTCTAGTGAGGAGACATTTCTCCATCCTGAGTTAACAGGGGTGACATGCTTCTGTAACACCATGTCATCTTAGAGGCAGAATTTCATATTGTGTCAGAAACTGCTAAGTCCCACTATCTGTGCTCCCCTTTCTCCTTAGAAACAGAACCTTGGGTCCTGAATGGGCATTTGGCCACCTGGAATAAAGATGGTAGTTCCCAGCATCCCTTGCAGCTAAGTGTGGCCATGTGACTAAGATCTGGCCAGTGAGAAGTAAGCAGAAACCCTCCAGCAGCCCTTCTGAAAAGAGAGCTGGTGTTTGCGTTCTTTCTCCCTCTGTTTTGTTCGTTCCTCCAATCTCCCAGCTGAACCTTGGGTGTGGTAGTCAGTGTCTAGCTATTCTCTCGGACCTGGAGGACCAGGACTCCACGCTGGGGATGGGGGAGTGGGTGAGCAGGAGGGACCCCAGGATTCGAATGACTCGGCAGAGCAGAACACCCGTTTCAGCCTGTGATCCTCTGCAGCAATTCCTCCCAACCCAATGCCTCCTGCCAACGTGACTTTGCTCTCTTCCCATCGAGAGATGTTTTGTTTCTTTCCCCTGGATCCAGACTGGTCCTGTGACTTGCTTTGATCAGGAAAATGAGGCAGAGATGGCAGTGGGGTGATTTCCAAGGCGAGGCGATTGTCACCCAGCTTCTGCATCTGCCCCCTGCGAGGGCTGACCGGAGACCCCTGGGAGGAAGCCAGCTCAGCTGACTACAGGGTGGGGCCTCAGCCCGGGGCATCAGCTGCCAGGCATGAGAGAGAGAGAGAGAGAGAGAGAGAGAGAGAGAGGCCACCTGGGAGCTGGGAGCACCCAGTCCAGGCCGGCCTCCCGCTAGCGGCAGCTGCATGAGGGAGCCCAGATAAAGCCTGCGGGCGGCTCTCCACCATCACACAGAGGAGGAGACATGAATAATTGTTTTCAGCCACTAAGTTTCAGGGCAGTCTGTTTATGCAGAGAAAGCTAAATAAAACACGGCCCTGGGCTGCCCGCCTCCGACTTTTTCACAGGAGAGAGAAACTTCATCTGGTTTAAGGCATCATTGTTATGGGGCCCGACGCACCTGTTGCCCAGAGATCTCTCTGGGATGTGATACCTCAGTGTCCAGAGTGATTGTCTCTTGCTGTGATGGACTGGCTGAGCCCTTTTTTAATGGGTTGCCATGACAACAAAGGACTCCATTTCCTCTAAAGAGGTTGGTCTCCTGGGCAATTAGATTCTGGCCATACCCATTACCTAATTCCTCTGTCTGATCTGAAACCAGACCCCCCCCACACACACACTCCCTGCCCTGCCCACCCTCTGCCCTGGAGGTCAAAGCTGACTTCCTTCACTAATCTCCTTACAGCCTAATTGAATTCTGAAGCTGTCTGCCCCAGCTTCAACTCAGATAGATATTCTTCATCTTCTTTTCGGATTCTGCATCTCTCTCTTCCCATGCTCCATGTGACAGCCTCCCTGAAGTGGAGCTAGGCAGGGACTGCGAGCCTTTTCTGGCTCTCGGCCTCCGTTTTCTGGTCTGCAAATGGAGGCTGTGTTCAGACCCCATGGGAGACTCCCTGTGATAACACCTATAAACACCGTGCAGTTCTTGGCCCTCCGCCCCCGGTTTTAAGACACCAAATGACTTCCCAGAGTATTGGTAATAAAATCTCAGATCTCTCAGGCCAGGAAAAGACATGGAAGAAGCTTAAACACATTGCTAAGTGAGGGAAGCCAGTCTGAAAATGCTACATGCTATGTATTATCCCTATGATACATACTATATAATATGATTGCAACTGTATGCGTTCTGGAAAAGCCACAACCATGGAGACAGTAGAGAAACAGTGGACACCGAAGGCTGAAGGTGGGGAGCCCAGGTGGGGGTGAACAGGTAGAGCCCAGGGGAGTTTTAGGGCATGAAACTATTGTTCTATATGATACCCTGGTGGTAGAATCCTGTCCTCACACATTTGTAAGAGTCCGTCAAATATGCGGCACAAAGACTGAACCCAAACAATAATGTATCAGCATTTGGCTCATCAGACATAACAAATGCATCATAATGCATCATAACCAATGCAAGATCGTGATAATAGCAAATGCCGTATGCTTTGGCGGAGGCAAAGCGATATATAACAACTCTGTACTTTCACTCGCTTTCTCTATCAACCTAAAACTAAAGTGTATAAATTTTTAAAAATTTTTTATGTTTATTTATTATTGAGACAGAGAGAAACAGAGCATGAGCAGGGGAAGGGCAGAGAGAGAGAGGGAGATAACACAGAATCTGAAGCAGGCTCCAGGCTCTGAGCTAGCTGTCAGCACAGAGCCTGATGCGGGGCTCGAACCCGAAAACCGTGAGATCATGACCTGAGCCAAAGCCAGACACTCAACCAACTGAGCCACCCAAGAGACCCTAATTTTTTTTTAATTCAAAGCTCTTAGAGCATTTAACTGATATAAAGTTAAAATGGGGCTTTCCTGGTTCACTGCTATCTCATTCGAGAGAATGTTCTCCGGGAGAACAGACTCCTGCCCTGTGTGTCCCCATGATGAACGACAAGGGAGCCAGTGACTCAGCTGACAGTTCAGGGCTTGGCACAGAGTAGCATTTGTTACATGGAAACCTGGTATGACCAAAAGCCCTTAGAGTAAACTCCAAACTCCCTACCACGCCCAAAGCCACGATCTGAAACTACCTTGGCCCTCACCTATGCGGCGCCCCGCTATACCCACCTCCGAAATCCCAGAGAGAGAGAGAGAAAAGTGATCATACTCTTCGCAACCTTCTGATTCTATCAGAGATTCTCCATCTGATGCCAGACGGTCTTTAACAGCAGCCACCCTCCGACGTGTGCAAACCTTCCTCTCCTTCTGTCTCTGGCAGACTTGGCACCAGGGCTGCCCCCTTATAATAGGATTCCTTGACTTCATCGTGATGCCCCTTCTATTGATAGAATTGCATACTGGCTTCTCAATGATGATGGCAACAGGAAGTTTTCTTCCCGTATCAACCAGTTCACAGAAGTATTGAAAAAAAGAAGTCGAATGACAGACAGGGTAGTGGCGGTAGTGGGTCTGCGGCAGAAGGCACGTGGGTGTCTGAAGTTTGAGGAACACGACGAGGTGAGTTCTGAGAGTGCTTTCGCCAAGGTCTGGTGGTGACCGTAGGGTTTGTTTAAGCCCACTCTCTGCGACGCACTCACCACAGGGTTGCACACAACCGCAGTGCAATGATGTTACGAACAATGTGAGCAACTCAAACGTGTATCCCCTAGGAAGGAGGCCCGCCTGATCTTTCGATCAGGACTCTGTTAAAAGTGAAAGCCACTTTTAGTGACTTTAATGACCTTTAGTGAAAGTCTTGAGTCACTCAGGACTCTTAAAAATGGAAGAGGTGCTGTGATGACACCAGAGTGAAGGCACAATCTCACGAATGTTCCAGACAGGTGGCGATGTCCAGTCCCTCTCCTCATGGGAAATGCCTGGGTAAATTATGCTGTGTGCAGGTTGTGAGCTATTGTGATTGTATAGATTTAGAAATGGCACTTAAGTGTCCAACTTCAGCTCAGGTCATGATCTTGCTGTTCTCGAATTCAAGCCCTGAGTCGGGTCTGTGCTGACAGCTCAGAGCCTGGAGCCTGCTTCAGATTCTGTCTCCCTCTCTCTCTCTGCCCCTCCCCTGCTTGCACTCTCTCTCTCTCTTAACAATAATAAACATTAAAAATTTTTTTAATTAAAAATAAAATGGCACGTATGATGAATGCACAAAAAATGCGTAAGGCACAAAGCATTAAATGAACACAGCACGTCATCCAGTGTTCAGAGAGGAGCAGAGAAGCCATCCTGGGAGGAGGTGCATCAAGACATGCATCACAGCTCTTTCTAAGGGGTGGGATCAACGGTAGTATTGTTTTCCTTGTTGTAGGTTAATACATAAATATTTTATGCCTCACCTTGTTCCGGAAAACTCTGATTCAGCACATCTGACCACGTTGCTTCATGACTTGAGATCCTCCACTTGCTTCCTTTCTTCTTGAAGTGGAGCTATTCCCAACATGACCTTCAGGTCTTGCGTGATCAAGCTCCCTCTCAGTGTCCCTGCGTGGCCACCCTGGCTTTCCTCCGGACGCTTACACACACAGAGCTCCTTCCGCCTCTGGACCTCTGACCTCGCTGACCCTTCTCCTGGAAGCCTGCCCTACACTCACCTGCACTCACGCCTGGCTAACGCCTGCTCCCCCTGCAGATCTCAGCTTTGAGGAGGGGAGGGCTTCAGGGAGGCTTCTCAGCACGCCATCAGGCCAGGCCCCTGTTCTCCACACCTGCAGCAAACTGTGTAACCACTCCTCCCCAGGGTAACTCATCCTGTATTCTCCACAGGTTTTGGCTTGTGTCAGGTCTCCTCTGCTGAACTGGAAGCTCCTTCAGGGTGAAGGTCACGCGTGGTCTGGTCCCCACGCTGCCTCGGCCCAGAGCGGAGGCTCAGTAAACGTCTGATATCTGAACCCTGACTGTTGGCTCATTTCCCAGAGGCCTTCTTGATGCTTTCCTGAGGTTTTCAAGTGGCTCCACCTGGGACACTGTTAAAATCTATAAAATCAATAAGGAAATTGAATAGCAATATTCCCTGATACGTGAAAATACGATCTGATTTATAAAAACCTGGTTTATACACTTTCCAATGATGTATCTTGATGTAAGACAAGGAAGTCCCGATTCAGGGGCCTTTCTCCCCAGAAGCACAAAGCACAAACCACCGAGGCCACATTTTTCAAGGCTGAGATGGGGCAGGGAAGGTGAGGTTTGCTGCCTCTGGCTCATGCAGACTGGTTTCTTAAGAGCTACCCCCCTACACCTCAGGCAGAGGGCTGAGAGCTCGCCCCTGCCAGCCCCGCGCCCTGGTGCCCACCACCGGCACTGAGAAAGGACTCTTGCGCCAGGGCCTTGATCCCATGGGAGCCAAGCTTCCGCGTCACTCCTGCCTCTCTCATGGTCACTTAGGAGGGCGCCGTGCACAGACAGGACCACAGAATGACCCCCATGCTCCCTGCAGCCTGCTCTTCACACTGCAGCTGGCCCGATCCCTCTGAATTTGTGCATCAGAGTGTCCCTCCTGCACTTAAGACCCTGCAGCCTTCCTACCTCACCCAGAGCAAAAGTCAAGGTCCTTTCCAGGCCTGAACGTGAGGAAACAAGGTGCTATGTTGCCCGAACAGAGGCTCTCTGAGAGTAAAGGAGGCCCACAGGGCAGTGCACACCGGGACAATGCCGAGTCCTGGAGGCCCCCGGGACCTGTCCTGTCTGCTTCTGCCTCCTGCCATCTGCCCTCTGCCCTCACCCCTCCCCTTGGCTCTCTTACTCTCCTTTACAAAGGGACTATGCACCCTCCTCTGGGCCTTTGCAGGTGCTGCTCCCTTGCCTGGAATGCTCCCCACTGACTCCACCCAGATGCACACAAAGTCCCCCCTCCAACCTCCTACACACCTCTGGTCAAATGTCCTTCCCCCCCAGAGAGGCCTCCAGGACCCCCCCGAGCACCCCCTCTGATCTGCCATCACTTGCATCTCTTACCCTTTTATTCTCCTGCATAGCACTCATGACCGCAGAAACACTGACCCATTGGGTAATGGATAGGTGATTGGTCTCCCCCTATAAAGTGAGCCCAGTGATTTAAGACTCTGCCTAATCACCACCAAAGCACCTGCCCCCACCACAGTGCAGGGCATACAGCAGTTGCTCAATAAACATTCATGAAGTTGATTGGATGGATTTGAGTTGGGATGGTATTGGCATAGATCACCCAACTTGGAGCCAGGCACCATCCCTGTGTCTTCTCATGTGAACTTGCCTCCACCGGCCAAGGTAGAAATCACCACCCCCATTTTCAGACAAAGAACCTTGAGAGTCATCATTTACTGACTCAGTGCTTGATGCTAGAACAAATATCATGTGTCAGCTCTGGGAAGGACCAAAGTCCTTACGATATTACCTGTTTTACATTTTTCATTGTATAAAAGAGAAAACTGTGTCCTGAAGAATTCAGAGCCCACCCCACGGCCAGCTAGCAGGGTGGCCACACACAGGTCCCTAGACCCATGGACTCTCAGTCCAGTGCTCCTTCCAAACCCCACATGGATCTTCCCCAGGCCGGGGGGGGGGGGGGGGGGGGAACTCCCGAATTCCACAAACATTGGGGCGGGTCCTTTAGGAGCTTTGCTGGCATAACAGGGAGCTTAAGAGAAAGACAGGTGGGCATTTTCACATGGCAAACTTCACGTCAAAAATGATTAAGAACGAGGGAGTCCTGGGGACAAAGAATAATGGACTTGGCTTAAGTTAGACAGAGACAAGACAAACAGGGCGGGGGCGCGGCTTATGTGCAAATTTACATATCAGAAGACTAATTATAAATCTTTGTTGTAAATCTCCGCAGCTACAATGGGAGGTCCACACGGACCCAGCCCATGAATCAAGAATGCCGAAATGACATCTATTAGAGAACCATTGTTCCTGACACTGTTGTGGGGATTTTTGTTGTCTTCACTTTGGGGCCTTTAATTAATAGACAAGCCCCATCACTGAGCTCGTTTGTCTGAAGGGCTTGGAGTTGGGGCGGGGGAGGGGCGATCCGAATCCGCGGGATCATTATGATTGTCATGATCATTATAACCAGACTTTCCTCGCTGTTGAAGCTGTATGGCGTTGTCATGGAAACGGCGTGCTTATTAGTAACACGCTCTTTTAAGGTTACCGGGATGTTGGCATCCCTCAACCAACAACTGCTCTGTGATCGCTGCAGAGTGGCCTTGGTGACATGGACAAAGAATCAGTACTCCGCAGGGTCTGCGATATTTTTGTTCCAATTCTTCCTCTGGCTTGCTCCCCACCCCCCTCAAACAACTCATAAAAATATGATCACCCCTCTGGGGTGCTGGAAATGTTGTATACTGTGATCCGAGTGGTGGTCACAAGGGGGTCTACATGTGTTAGAACCCACTGAGCTACACGTGTAAGATTAAGTACACTCTGTAGCACAAATGTTGCAGCTCAGTAAAGCAATTTTTAAAAATTTCATCCTTTTCTTACCATCAAGGGAATTGTGTTTTTTTCAACAGGTGTATGCCTCACTCAGGGAACATCTGGAATACCGTGATCCAAGGGCACCACGCACAAAGATGGGTGGCAACTTGGGTCACATGCCTCTTCTGTGCCAGGTGCATCACAGACTTTATGTTACTGAGTCCTCGCCTCCTGAAGTCAGTATTTTCCTCCCCCAGCTGGTAGATTGGAAACCAAGTCTCACAAAGTGCAATGGCTTGCACAGAGCCAACCAGGAAAGTGGGATCTGTGCTCAGGTCTCTGGGACCCCTAACCAGGTTCTTTCCACCTTATATGGCCGTGCCTCAGCTGGTAGATTGGAAACCAAGTCTCAGCAAAGTGCAATGGCTTGCACAGAGCCACCCAGGAAAGTGGGATCTGTGCCCAGGTCTCTGGGACCCCTAACCAGGTTCTTTCCACCTTATATAGCCATGCCTCATTGGCCAAGTGAAATGGGTCCAGAAAGGGAATCCAGAGCAATAACATTCTGGAATCCATAGCATATGGGGAAAGTTTAAACAATAACAACAACAGCAACAAAAGTATTTTTTGTTTTAAAAAAAAGATTTAAAAATAAGTCACAAAATAGTGGTAAGAAAGTGATTTGTCTCATCTCAGTCATGTTATTGTTTGTCCCACTCACTGCTTCTTTTTAAAAATTTTTTGTTTACATGGAAGAAATGCAAATTCGGGTCTATGCGGTCTCTTAAAAATAAAATCTGAAAAAAAATCAAATCCAGTCACTCTAAGCCCATATTTCCCATGACATGCCCTCTCTAGCTTGCCCCAGTTCCCATCCCAACTACTTTCACTCACTAGGGGGGTGACCACTTACTGATTGGTGGACTAGCATTTATTCTTTCTCCTACTGAGACTCATGCTCCAATTGTCCTCAAAAAAAAAACAAAAAAAACACACCACTCTCTTTTCCCACTTCTAGCCAAACTATTTTGAGTTGGGTGGAATCAACCCCTGACTGCCCATGTAGTTCAGTCCTGACCAATCCATACATCACATTAGCCTGTCCATAATAGTTGGCATTAACTCACGATTAAACATATGATCCCACCACAGGTAATGAGGTACAGGGACCTTCGATGAGAATTTTCTGTGAAAATAGCACCCTAGACCTGAACCTGCATCGTGTAGCCTGGAGCAGCTGTCAGCATCTTAAACACATGTGGAGACTTAGACTGGATCCAGCACAGAGAGAAAAGAGCCTAGTGATAGAGAAGTCCCAGTGTTCTTTCTGAGCTCCTTAATCAAGCTATAACTGAAGTTAAATATCCTATACTTTTCATGTATGTGACCCAGCAAATGACTTGGTGTTTTGTTTGTTCACATAACCTATTTGGGATAGCTAGAAGCCATTTGTTTGCAAGTAACAGAAAATTCTTGCTAGAAAGGCTGGCAGACAGCAAGATCAGGACCCAATGCACTAAAGTGACAGAAACCTAAATTTCAACCCAATCTACATAAAAAACTTCCCCACACTGAATCATTAAGGAGTAGCAATATGCTGTGAAATCAAATTCAGTGAAAGCATTCAAGCAGATTAAATTTTATGATCAGTGTGTCAATTTTGGCACAGAGTAGGTAGTTGGAAGAGATCATCCCAACCTTGAGTTCCTTCCAACTTGATGACCCTATGAGCAGCAAGAGTGGAATATTTCTCAAAAAGGATTTCCTGGGGCGCCTGGGTGGCTCAGTCAGTTAAGCATCCGACTTCGGCTCAGGTCATGATCTCACGGTTCATGGGTTCGAGCCCCACATCGAGCTCTGTGCTGACAGCTCAGAGGCTGGAGCCTGTCTTTGGATTCTGTGTCTCCCTCTCTCTCTGCCCCTCCCCTGCTCACGTTGTCTCTCTCTCAAAAAAATAAATAAAACATTAAAAATAAGAAGGATTTCCTGAACATCCTAGGCCTATTCCTACCCTACCCCTATTATCCATTATTACTAAATTTCAATTGTTTCCTTCACAACAATTACCACTATTTTAAATTTCACCTATATTTAGTTTTAAATTCATTACATTTTATTAGTTTTTTAATTTAATTTTAAAGTTTAGATTTATATTGTTGTTTACTTATTTGTCTGCCACCACAGACTAAGTTCCACAAGAGTTGAGATCTTGTCCATCTTCTTTTCCTATACCTCCAGCACCTAGAAAAAGGCCTACCACACAGTAATCTCTCAATTAATTCTTTCTTGAAAGGAGGAGACCTCTCTGACCCTGTGTTTTATATGAAATCACCCAGAAAGCCAGGGGCCAAATGGGACCCCTGAGGTCTGGAGCCACTAAGTGAGTGTCTTTCACACTAGCCCTTTTAAAGACATCTCCTCAATGTCATTTTTAAATGTTTATTTGTTTCTTTTTAATTTTTTTTATTTATTTTTGAGAGAGAGCGAGAGAGAGACAGGTTGAGCAGGGGAGGGTCAGAGAGAGAGAGAGAGAGGGAGACACAGAATCTAAAGACAGGCAGGCACAGAGCCTGATGCAGGGCTCAAACCCATGGACCATGAGATCATGACCTGAGCCAAAGTCAGATGCTTAACTGACTGAGCCATCCAGGTGCCCCTATTTGTTTAGTGTGTGTGTGTGTGTGTGTGTGTGTGTGTGTGTGTGTGTGTGAGAGAGAGAGAGAGAGAGAGAGAGAGAGAGAGAGAGAGAGAGAGAGAGATTGAGAGAGTGAGCAGGGAAGGGGCAGAGAGAGAGGGAGACAGAGAATCCCAAGCAGGCTCCAGTGCTGTCAGCAAAGAACTGAACACAGGGCTCAAACCCATGAACCATGAGATCATGACCTGAGCTGAAACCAAGAGTCAGACTCTCAACTGACTGAACCACCCAGGTGCCCAGTCCTCAGTGCCATTTCATATAGCATGTCATTTTATGAAAGTACACCATGCCATCTGGCCTCTAGAGACTTCTTCATCACTAGCACCTTTGTCTAGGAAAATTTATCCCTCTAGCCTCGGTAATCCAACATAGGAGATAGTCTCTGAGAGTTAGGTGGGTCTTTCTTTTACAGAATAAGGAGCTAATAAGGCTCAGAGAGTTTCAATAACCTACTTAACATCACATAGATCTCAGGCGTATGGCACTATAAAGTTTGTGCTCTTTCTGTTATCCTACACTTAGTTTTCTGACGTGTGTGTGTGTGTGTGTGTGTGTGTGTGTGTAGTGTGTATTTTTCATTCCCCAGCACTCTTTTCTGCAAATGGTCTTTTCACGCTCGGAGGACTGAGGCGCACACATTCAGACCCTGAGTCATTACCATTTTTCTTTTATTTATTGCATTGGAGGAGTAGGAAATAACATAGGCCGACAAGGAATAAGCAAATTCTAGGTAAATTGCATAAGTGGGATTTTTTATAAGGACACGAAGTAACCCTGAAACAGTTTATACATTTCAAAACATCATGAGAGACCTGGGTGTTGTGCGCAAAGAGAGATACTCAGTAGCATCTTATACAAATTAACTGAACTCAAGACTATTTCCTTTCCTATCTAGTCCAGCCTCCTGGGCCCCCAAACCAAACCATAGTGCCTGGGGATGAGCCAGCAAGAGCAGCAGAGAGAAAGAGAGAGACTTTGATTGAAACCAAGGAATTGGGAGGGCTCTGCCTCTGATTCTGGGTTATTTGAATCAAGAGAATTCATTTGGCCTCAAGCACTTAATCATTTCATTCTCCTCTCTGGTTTATTCTGAGACATTAAGAGGAAAGAATCATCACAGGGGTTGAAGACGTCCTTTTTGTCTTTCTAGCTGTTGCTTCTGGATTTCCTCACCCAATGCCCAATGCATATGTTTGGCCAGATGGTTAAGACTCTTGGCGGCCAATTCAGCTGCTCAAGAACATGGTTGCACTTAACCTCATCAACTTGACTCAGCTTCAGTTCATCCTGGGGTAGGCGTGTGATAGCGATCTGTCTAATTAGTTTAATGAGGGCTGAGGGAACTGGTCCACATTTCGAGTTTGTTGCACAGAGCAAAGCGGTTTGTCTCCCTCCCTCCCTGATCATTTCAGGATTCAGTGGGAGAGCTGCTCTCATTATCATTTTGGAAGGGGTTTTTGCGCCCTTCTCCTGCGAGGAGTTGGGTGCTGTCCAAGGTATCAACATGGACTGGCGTCCAGAAGCTCGTTTCCTCAAGGGGTGTGTTTCTAAACAACCAGAACACAGAGAGTACAACTGAATACTTGTCCACTGGAGGACTGACTGAACTGTCCAGTGTAGGAACCCCTGCTCCAATAAAATGCAGGGTTTGAGCGTTTTATCTAAAGCATCCGACTCCGAAGTGGGGAGCACAAGGAGGTCCTAGAAGGTTTGGGATAAAGTGTTAAGATTTCTATTTGTTCATTTATCTTGTTTTGTTATTTATCTAGAGAGATGAATAACAAGTCGGTCTGGATTCCTGGAACGGGGCAGGGTGGGGGAGGTTCACATTAATGCGGTGGAGGGATTAATAGCGAAAGCTGCTGTTGGCGGTAGTTCAGAGGCCTAGAGCTGGAGCCAAGCACTGAGCCTACTGGAGAGGGGAACCTCCATCCTTTCTCCTCGCTGACCCCCGACAAACTCTGCACCCCAGGCAGAAGAGGGGCAGGCTGGGTTTGAATGGTTTGCAGACAATGCTGAACTGAGCGTGGGAACAGGGGTATAAGGTAGGATGAACAAGGGCACTCCAATATGAAAGGGTGTCAGGGGGAGCTCCTGACTCAGCTCCATGATGGGAAGGGGCTTACCCATCAAGAAGCTCTCCGGAGTAGGCATTGGGGTCTTCCTGAGACCGAGTTATCACCTTGAACTGGCGCCGGAGAAAACCTCCATAGCGCTTCTGGTTGTCCCATTTGAGCTTGGGACGGATGCGCCTCAGGAAGCCCCCATAGCGTTTGTACAGGTCCTCATGGCCCACCCCATCCCCATCCCTGTCCCCAGCCACCTCTGAGCTTCTCTTAGGGTATTTGCGCAAGAACCCCCCGTAGCGTTTGACCTGCTCCTTGGGGTCCTCCTCATTGGAATCCAGTGCCCTAGCCTCCATGGTGTCGTCATTCAGCTCGGTGTCCCCCAGCAGCTCAGACTCAGCTCCCTCCCCCAACCTGCCAGAGAGACCCCTGAGCTTCTCCACCAGGCTCCTTCTCAGAGCATTCTCCTCTGTTGGTGTGCGGAGAAAAAATCTGTTTTCCTCAAGCTGCTTCGAGAAAGGCCCAGCGCGCTTGGCCAGCTCACGATAGAGCTCCTCCAAAGCCGCCTTGATCTCCAAATCTCCTTTGCCATTGATCCCAGAGGTGAAAGGGGTGAGAGAAGACAGAAGGCCTTGGCATCTCTCCCACTCCTCAGCAGGCAGCAGGGCAGCCTGGCATTCCAGGGAACAGACCTGCAAATCCCAAAAAAACCCACAATGGTAATGGCACCCCCATCCAACTGTCAAACCACAGGCACCCCCTTGCCCCAGACAGTCCCTTGTCCAATGTTGGAGAAAATCAAAACGAGCTGCTATTCCTAAACTTCAGGCTTCCCACATTAATCTTCCCCTCCCCAGGTGCACTGAGGTAGATGACCTTGTGCCTGTGGGGAAGAGGAAACACGTGGAGAGGTGACACAGCTTTTCCAAGGACATGTGGCTACAAGTGGCGATGCCAACATCAGAAGTGAGATCTCAGAGCATTGTGTGGTGCTCATACATCCTCCTCGACTTCTGACTCCAGAGGGAGCACTTGATTCTCCCAACCTTGCCTAGGTGTAAAGGATGCTCTTAACACTTTCTAGAGAGGCACCAAAGCAATGCAGGATGATGGGAAGAACACACTGAGGGGTTTGAAAGCTCATCAGATCTGGGGGGACAATAGTCTCCAGTTCATAGGAGTGCTGGGGGGCTTCAAATGTGATCGTGATGGTGATCATGAGGACAATGAGGCAGAGATTGGATAGTTCTGGAACTTGGACCCAGGCAGCCCAATGCGGCAAGTCCTCAGGCTTAACCACTGTGCTCTGCTGCGGTCCTGTGTGGGCAGCGCTCAGCACACTGCATGCATCTCAGTGAAGAGCAGCTAGAATTGTGTGTTTAATACTTCATGTCCTTTCCTTACAGAATCACCCCCATTTTGCAGATGAGGAAACCAAAGCTCAAAGAGAGAGTTTCCAGAGTCACAGATTGAGAATGTGGCAGAACCAAAGCCTATGCTCTGTCCATTTCACCATTAGGACATTGACTCTAACCCATCTGCCATCAAGGGAGAGACACATGGGGGAGTTTGATTCAAAGAAAAGCCAATAGGGATGGACCAAGGGATGGTAAAACCAGGAGAGGGATTGAGGCTTGGATCCTGTCAACCAGAGGTTGGGGAAGGTGCTCCTTCCACAGGAGGGACTAGATTGGAGGTGCCCATCAGCCTGGTGGTAAGAAGCCCTGAAAAGTTACCATCAGGCTGCAAACTCCCAAAGACAGCACTGTCTCAATAATGACACTCCCCAGGGGCGCCTAGATGGCTCAGTCGGTTAAGCATCCAACTTTGGCTCAGGTCATGATCTCATGATTCGTGGGTTCGAACCCTGCATCGGGCTCTGTGCTGATAGCTCCGAGCTTGGGGCCTGCTTCACATTCTATGTCTCCCTCTCTCTCTGCCTCTCCCCTACTCACATTCCATCTGTCTCTCTCAAAAATAATTTAAAAACATTTTTAAAAATTGATGACACTCCCTGGAAACCTGAGTGTTGGTCCCAGACCTGAGAGAGCCAGGGGTGGTGAGGTCTGAGATAGGGGATGGAGTTAGGTGCCCGGGCTGACCACAGGGCAGGATGTGTCCCGCACAGGCAGGACAAGTGTACGGGCAGACACACAATCACACAAGCTCCACACATAGACAGTCCCTTCTGCACGCAGGGATAGGACATATGTATCCTGAAACCTACCAGGGGGTTGACAGGTTTGGGCCCATCCTGGGTCTTCACAGCACACAGGGAGCACCGGGACAGGCAGTTCGCTGTGGCAGAGGGGAGCACGAGGAGACAGGCAGCCAGAACCAGCCCCTGCCATGCCATCCTGTCTCAGCTCTTCCTGCTGCAGAGGGAGAAAGAGAAGAAAATGACTCTGAGCGCCTCCTCTGTGTCTGTGTCCTGAGCCATCTCGCCAACTCCTGCAGCTGACACTGTAAGGCAAACATTCTCATTCCCATTTCACAGTCAGGAAAATAGAGGCCTCTGGAGCCACCATGGGTGCCCAAGGCCAAGGGTCAAGGAAGGAATTAATGTCCTGAGCACCTGCTATGTCCCAGCAGCTTTCCTATATTTTCGCATTCAACCTGCACAGTAGCTCCTGAGGCGGGTTGTGGTATTTTCATCAGACAGATGGGGACATTGAGGCTCAAGGGGAGGTGGCTGCCCACACAGCGAAGCAGTGAACAAGCTGGGACTTGACCTGGGTCTGTCAACCTCCAACACCCACTTTGCCCACCCACGAAGCCAGAAGGCACCTGGATTCCCTGAGCCTCCATCACCTGCCTTTGTCCCCAACTCTTCAGCCTATCCCCAGGCCAGTCCTTTCTGCCTTGAAAGTTCCCTGGAATTTGCCTTTTCACCCAGTACCTCTCCTTACCTTGGCCATAGCCCCGCCTTCTCCATGCTGCCTTCCTGCCTCCACCTCCTTGGAGCCCTCCTGCCCACCCCAAAATGACTGGCTCAGCATGACATTTAAGCAGCCAGATGTGTCACTCTAGGTCAGGCTTGGCCCTTTTCCTAAATGACAGGCACACCCTCAATCCCATCCCTATACCTTAACCACATCCAGCTACTTGCAATTTCCCTAATAATGCTTCAGGCCCTGTCCCACCTCTGGGCCTTTGCATATGCTGTTCCCGCTGCTGGAAACCTCTTCCTCTCCTCTTCTGTTACCTGCCATTTAGGCCCTAGATTAGATGCCACTTTCTCCAAGCAGCTTTTCTACATCTCCCAGGCTCCGTGGGATGCTCCTCCTTTGTATTCACCCTGAAATTTGTGCCTTCTCCATCAAAATATCCCACTATTTGGTAGTTATCCATG
>NC_043711.1:78644126-78645719 GCF_006229205.1 Suricata suricatta | reverse complement strand
TTGCATATGCTGTTCCCGCTGCTGGAAACCTCTTCCTCTCCTCTTCTGTTACCTGCCATTTAGGCCCTAGATTAGATGCCACTTTCTCCAAGCAGCTTTTCTACATCTCCCAGGCTCCGTGGGATGCTCCTCCTTTGTATTCACCCTGAAATTTGTGCCTTCTCCATCAAAATATCCCACTATTTGGTAGTTATCCATGCGACTCTTCAGACTTTGGCTCTATGTTTCCGTCTCTGCAGTCCTCAGACATGCCCCACTTGCACTACCTCAGGATCTTTGCACTTTCCGTCCCTCCCTCTGCAATACTCGGCCCAGATCTTCATGCGGCTCGCTCCTGCTTGTAATTACATTAATTAAATATCAAGTCACTAGGGAGGCGTTTACTGACTCCTGTATTTAATGCGGGTTCCTGGGTCTCTCTCACGTCACCCTGTTCTGTTGGCATCGGAGCGCTCCCCATCTCATACTGCCCTGTCAATCAAGTGTTTGTTTGCTGTGGTTCATGGTGATCATCGTCTCCCCCACCGGAGTGTTAGCTCCGTATGGGCGCAGATGCTACCTGTCACAGTCCCTGCTGTATCCTAGCACCAGGACCCTGACCACCGCCCCCCCCCCCCAGCAGGCCCTTGGAAACACTGGGCACATGAATTCAATCTGTGAAAAGCTCTTCCTTCCTCTCATAATTAACCCCTTAGAAACCAAATATCAAGGCTCAAATACATTCAAATGGGGGCACAGTACCGTTCACCCAACTGGAAATGGGGAGTTTGTTTCCCTGAGACACCCCATTCCGGGCAGGAGGCCCCAGGCTCTTCCCAACCTGGTCTTTATCACCTGACACCTGTCACTCCACTCACAGAGATGCTGTCCTCCCTTCCTCCTCCAAGTCTCCCAAGCCTGCAAACTACCCTGCTTGCTCAGTGTGTGGGGGGCAGGGGGGGGGGGAATGTAGAGGTTATGTCCCCATGGTCCCAGAGTGCCGTGTTACAGCCAAGAGCTGGGTCTTCCCCTCAGAACACACAGGAGCACACAAACCAACCCCTGACTCCACAGTCCATCATCCCATCTGCTCCTCCCCAGTGAGGTGGGCACTTCCCCAAGACCCGTGGCCAACAGTGAAGGTATAAGCCTGTTCTGCTTGACTCCGCACACTTGTGCTCTTAATGACTACAATTTCTAGAACGACTTTAATTCATTATCATGCGTCCCTCCATGAGACCGGAGGACCCAACACACAGGACCTTTGAACTTGTATTTGGTTTTCGATCCACCCACAACTCTGAGAGGTGGGTATCGTCATCCCCACTTTATAGATGAGAAAACTGGTGCTCAGAAAGGTTTGGTAGACCTCCTGAGGTCACACAGGGCTTGAAGGTGAGAACTCTCCCAAGGCTGAGCAAGGTCTGGTCCCCCAAGTGGGGAGGCTCAGAGAAGAAAGCCCAGGAAATTGGCCCTGGGTCCATCCTACCTCTCTTGCCCGCCCTCCATGAGATCAGCAGCAAATTACCTGCGGGGCAGGAGAGTGTATATCACACTCTTAACTCCTGGCCAGAGGCTTCGCACAGCTTGGCTGCCAAGGTAGGAGGCCCAGTT
>NC_043711.1:78619506-78644026 GCF_006229205.1 Suricata suricatta | reverse complement strand
AGACTAACAAGAGAAACAAGGAGAGGGAGACACAGGAAGAGGGAAGCCCTGGGGGCAGAAGGAGAGACAGAAGGAAACAGGTCACATGCGGAATATCAGGGGCTTTATTCTGAGGCTTTGATTTTTTTTCCCCTGACTTGCTCAAGGCAGTGATCTGAGCTGTGGCTCCTTGGCCTTGGGAAGGACAGGGCTGCCTTCCAGCAAAGCCCGTCTCACCCCCCACCCATGCCCCACCATCACAGCCCTGGCTCCCTGGGCCTCGGCTGTCTCCCAGGAAGAAATGGAGAGAGGGGCTCCCAGGTGGCTCAGTCAGTTAAGCATCCGGCTTTGGCCGAGGTCATGATCTCACGGTTCGTGGGTTCAAGCTCCGCGTCAGGCTCTGTGCTGACAGCTAGCTCAGAGCCTGGAGCCTGCTTCGGATTCTGTGTCTCCCTCTCTCTCTGACTCTCCCCTGCTCACACTGTCTCTCTCTCTCTCTCTCTCTCTCTCTCTCTCTCTCAAAAATAAATAAAACATAAAAAAAAAAAGAAAGAAATGGAGAGAGACTTTGATGGCTTGGGGGATCGTACAGAGAGAGGGCTGCCGAGGGAGGGTCAGAGCAGGGATGTGGGTCAGGCAGGGTGGGGCAGGGCTGGGGCCTCTGGCTTCCTCCTCCAGCCAGCAGCTCTCTCCTTGCACATGGCAAACGTCCAGAAACTTCAGAGTGACCTGCCTGCAGGACAAACTAAGTAAATGGCCACTGGGTATTCTGACTTACACCGGGATTTTTTTTTTTTTTTTTTTAGTTCTCTTGCCAACATTTTTAAGTTGGGGAAATTTTTACATCTCAAAATCTTAATTTTCAATGTACTTAAAAAAATCTGGAGGAGGAGAGGGTGGCCACGTTTGCGTGGACTGTGAGTAGGAGTTCAGCTTCTGTCCAGATCTCTCGGGGTTAAAAGGTGACTCTGATAAAGACACATCAGCCCCGAGATTCTCCTAAGCAATCTTATTTCCTTCCTTATTGTTGGCCAAACAAAGTATTGTGTCATCTCAGATGGGTCCTGAGGGAGTGCGTGTCACCTTTGCTCTGGGGCTCTGCTTGAAGTCATGCATCAGAGGGGGGTCTGCCCTGCCTGTGAGTCGTGTCTGATCCAGAATGAGCTGAGGAGAAAGAGATGCTCATGGGGTGAGACAGGGCAGCAAGCCCCCTTGGAGAGCTGAGGGGTGGCGTCAGTTGCACAGACCCCCGGGGAGGGCCCGGGGGAAGGAGGGGCCTCCTTCCTGACTGGGGGGCTGGGACGGCGGGGGAGCTCCTCACAGTCCTCCTAAGGGAAAACCCTTTTTCCTTGCAGGTCTGGGAAGCATTTCCTCAGCCACGGCCTCGTGGGCCCAGTGAGGGACGCGGGGGCCAGTGGGGAGGACGGGTGATGCTCTCCTGACCGGAAAGGACATTCTGGACCCACCAGCCCCCATAATCACGTGATCCAATTCCTTCTACTAAATCTCTTTCCCTCTAGGTACACACCCTGAGGATGAATACACGCCCCTCCCCAACGGCTCCCTATCGCCCACTGCTGCACCTGCTGCACAGCACAGCGGACTGTTGAAATGGGGGCTGTACAGCCCAGAGGCCAAAACCACATACGAGCTGGTCTTTTACGGGTGTGCTGACCCCTGCTTTCATCAATTTTAGAACCATTTTCTAATTCTGATTATTCTCATCGCCTTGAAGCTGACTTTCTTGGGAAGAATCAGAGAGGGATCGCTTTCCTCTCTGAGCCTGGGCTTGTCACTTCTGTTCTGTAAATGGGCTGTATCACCCCCTTTCCTGCGAGGGCTGCCCCAGATGGCATCACTTAAAGGGTCAGCACACAGGAGCCCCCTTCCCTACCCAGGGCCCAGAGTTCCTTGAAAGGGAAGGGACTGCCCGCCCGCCCTCCACTCTCCTCTTGCCAATATTTCTATATTGTAGTCAGAGGGCTCAGAGGAGCAGCAAGCATTAAAAAGCCAGCATGGAATAATAATGGCTTGATTTAACATTGCAATTATCTCTCCCAGCACTTTATTGCATATGATTATCCCTATTTGATAGAAGAGGAAATGGGAAAAGGTAGGAATGAAGTCACTTGTTTAAGGTCACATCATGAGTCAGGAGGGAAGTGGAGACAGAGCGGGGGCCTCCCACACCCCGGCCGTGACTTGCACTGAGGAGCTAGCATTTCAATGACCCTCCAATGACCCACTTCACAGCAGCCAATACACGCTGCGCTGCCGCTCTGTGGTTGGTCCTTGGCTTCCCCTGGCCCCTGCCAGGACAGGCGCTACTGTCATAGGCTCAGGTTCAGGGTGGGAAGAGTGAGGACCAAGTGACAAAGGCCCCACGGTCCCGAGCACATGCATGGCATAGCTGGGATTCAAGCTCACCACTATGCACTTCAGTTCAGTTACCGCACGTCCACCCTCGGGAGACTCCGGTAGGCTGGCATATTTTGCTCCATTTTCCAGATGGGCACACAGAGTCTCAGAGAGGCAAGATCGCCAGGTCAAGGCCGAGAGGCAAGGATGTAGCAGAAGTAGGCTTAAAAGTCAACCTTCAGCTCTACCCACAAAGCATCCCTGGGGTATGACGGTGTCACATTAAGTGGCCATCAGACCCTCCCACCGAGCTCTCACATTCCTGAAGGTGAGACAGTTTTCTGGAGTGTTATCCCATCTGAAAACACAAAGTTCACCTTTGCGAGTCTCTGGGGGTCGGCAAAGGGACACCCTGAGAAGTAAAGGCCACTGTACCCATGGGGCCCTTAGGGTCACTGACAAGGAATGGATTATCACCCAGCGGGGTGACGGGGGTTGGATTCCGGATGGAAGGTGAACCCACCACCGAGTCCAGCAAGACTCGAGCCCAGAGCAGGATGAGGGCCCACACTGAGGGCCAGGCCGGCCACCTCCCTTGGGCCATTTGCTGTCTGGGGACCAGAGTGGAGCTGAACCTGCACTCAGTGGTCATGGTGGGATTACTACCCTCAGTTGCAAAAGAATGATTTTTTACGTGTATTTTAAGTTATTTATTTATTTATTTATTTATTTTGAGAGAGAGAGAGAGAGAGAGAGAGAGAGAGGATTCCAAGCCGGCTCCGCAATCACTGTCAGTGCAGAGCTAGACTCGGGGCTCAAACTCACAAACCATGAGATCACGACCTGAGCCAAGGTCAAGAGTCAGACGCTCAACCAGCTGAGCCACCCAGGCGCCCCTTAAAAGAATGATTTTTAAGAGCAGGAGTCACAAGAAATCCTCACCCTTTGTTATTTGATGCAATTAAGGGATGGGGAGAATGGCCAAGGAAAATGGGCCAGAGAGAGGTGGAGATAAAGAGATGCAGAAAGAAAGAGAGACAGAAAGGGAGACAGAGAGACATACACATAGAAAGAGACACACACATGCGTGTGTGCCTATAGGAGTGGCAGGGACTCTTGCACATACGGAGAAAGTGATAAAGACACTATCAAAGCAGAGAGGTGACAGAAACCCAACCCAGCTGGAAGAGGTGTCAGGAACCAGAGGGAGACAAGAAAGGAGAAGGAAGGAAGAAGGGAACAGAACCAGAGAGGGGGGGAAGTCAAGACAGGAAGTGGACTTGGATTTGGGGCCTTGATCTACTATGTGAATCGAAAGTATCAATTCTTCCTCCTGCCAGTGGACCAGAGACCCAGCCACATAGTAACTGCTCACTAAACCCTTCTCGGCTTCAACTGAACTGTCCAGTAACAGGTCTAAGAGCCAAATGATGGTGGACAATCATGATAAGTGTGCCTGCCCTCCAGGCCTCCCACTCAGGCCAGCAGGACTGCTGGAAGGCCTCAGGGAGAAGCCTCCAGGGCCCTCCTGTGCTTTGTGGGCCCGGGCTCCTTATCCTCCTGCCAGGAGTATGAATCTGGACCTGGGCTGGGAGAGATTAATGAGGCCCAACATCAAAAGGACCCAGGACACTTCTCCATCTCCAGGGACTGATCCTGGGCTCACTGGGTGTCTCCAGAAATATTTACTGCCCTCCACAGTGGCCAGCCCAGCCTCAGTGAAAGCCTTTCAGCCCTTTGTCAGACGTGTGAGATTAACCAACATTTATGGCCTGAGATGAACAAAAATGGTGAGAGAAATCAGCTCGCTACCTGCACTTTCTCAGACACGCATTGAAATCAAACCACCAACTATCGATCCCACTTAGAATGATGGAAGACATCTAATAAATACAACAATTGTGCAAGAATGGCCCAAGGAGGTAGGCAGTGGGGGGAAGGGGGACCAGGGAGGATCAATCGGGAAGAGACTTCATGATCCCGAGGTGACAGAGGAAGAAAAGGTCTTGTGTTGGTGTGGAGAGCATGGGCTGGGGAGGGGTGAAGAGTGCCAACCCCGCAAAGTGAAATACTAGACGTTAGACATACTTCCAGCCCATAGCACACAGCTCGATGGAGTGGATGATGAAGGATGTTATAATACATTGCCACGGTGGACAGCGAGAACCTGAACAGTCAACGCTAGCATTTATTGAGTACCTACTGAATGCAAGGCATATTACAGTATTCCATGGGAGTCTCCCAATAACCTTAGGAGGTGAATAGTACCATCTTTTCTACAGAGATGAGCAAATTAACACTCAGCTGTTGTCCCCATATCACACAGCAAATGACTGATGGGATCTGGGATTTGAACCCAGATCTATGAGATGCTCATTTAGATCATATATGGACCATTCTTGGCTCCGGGAGTTATCTCAAGACCCTAATCCCTTTCCGTTTGCTTTATGGTAATTGCACATTTCTCAAACAGTCCCAGAGCCAGTGCCTCTGCGCTCTGCTAAAGCACGCTGGGTTCCCGAGGAAGCACTGTGACATCCCACTCCCAGCTGGGAGCCGAGACACAGGAGCCGCCTGCCACCCATCACACCTTTAGCTCATCGGGGGCAAAGCAGTGGGCTTGAGAGCCCATCAGCAAACGCAAGCCTCCCCCAGGCAGCTCAGCTCACCCCTGGGCTGCTGCAACAGCTCCCCCACGCACATCTCAAAGCCTGGAGATAAATGACCTGTAAAAATAGAACAGAAGGCAAGGTGGGGTGGGATGGAGGGGAGAAAGAAAGGGGAAAAGAGAGGGAAGAGGTAGCTGTGGGAGGGGGAGGCAGAGGGGTGGGGGAACGAGATGAAGAGGATTGACATTTTGAAATTTGCAACGGATCTTGACTGGAATGCCTGTCAAATTAGAAAGACTTGTATATTTTACCAACCCTTGGAATAAAGATGGTAATGAAGACTTGCTGTCTGTGGGAAGGGAATTGAAATCAGATCCAATATCCTGAAGAGCGTGTTTCCCCGGGGAAGGTTGGAGACTTAATTAAGGAATGTTTGTAAAGCTTGGAGAGATTCTAGATAAAAGACACCCAGGAAAAAGCACAAGGTCGCAGAATTTACTATTCAACCCTTATGTTGTCACCGGGTTTTTTTTTCTTCTTCTTCTTCCTTTTTTCTTCTCTCTGAAGCTCATCAGCTTTTTCGTTAGAGTCGAACTTTGGGATCCTATAATACTTTCTTTGAACGTGGATATCTTTACCAGTGAGCAAATGGCTTTTCCATCTGAGCTTTCTTCCCTGCCCAACTTGGACTTCTCAGGCTATAATTTACATGAAAGCAACAAGTCCTTTCAAAGTAAAATCGACAAGAAAACCCTGCTAAGCCTCAGTCTCCTGGCATGCTGTCACTCTCTTTCCCCATCTCCTCCCAACAAAATAACCTCAAACTCCATTCCTGTGTAAAATTATGTCAAAGGAAACACTCAAGCCAGCACCCTGTCAGCAATTAAACACGGTCCAAAAAAGAATGAAAAGATGAACTTGGTTGTACATTGATGTACACTCTACCTGGTAAATGCCAGAGTCCTGAATCTCATTAACGTTCCCCCAGACCTTGTTCTCGAAGTCCGGTGAGAATCACTGACCTTCAAAACGGCCGTGAGTGGCTAAACTCACTTCTTCCACCCAGGGGATCACCTGGGTACCACATGTGCAGACTGCTTGGGGATGAAAAGACCCTGGAGCTAAAACTGAGGGGTGGTCCTCTTGGGAGAGCAATTACCCACCTGTTTAAACCCAGGGCTGTACCGAGAGGGAAATTCCAAAGAACCTCCTGTCTCACACTGATGGATCTGGCATTTGTAAACTAGCCTCATAACTGTTAACTACATTTGCCAGATTATCAGACCCAGAGCTGAAATCCCCCAGCCTGAGCTCCTTCCCCCCTCCAAACCCCAGATCCCGAGGACCAGGAAAAACAAATACAATCAAAGGAGAGATTTCATTGCCCCTCTGGGTATTACCTGTGTTCTTCTTTGTCCCTGGGCAGCTTCTGGCCGAGCAGGTCAGAGGGTGGTGGCAGGTGGCTCAGAGGTCTTCCTGACTCTGGCTGGGAAGGAGGTGCCAAAGAGGTGGCCGTGAGCACCACCAAAGCCCCTCAGAATGGCAGTTCTGGTGCCTCGCCCCCCCTTTTATGGACTAGAGCCTCCTCCTGTGGCTCAGCCCTTGCTGAGCACAGGCTGCTGGGAGCCAATGGGGAAGTAGCTCAGAGCAGTCAGAGGCGCAGACCCCCGGGCCCTTCAACTCGAACTCCCTGGGCCCGACACAATAGGTTTCTCTTCGTGACAGGGGATGTGGAGGAGGAAGGCAGCCGTGCAGGGAGGGGGCTGGATCCTGGGTATAGTGCTGTTTGTCACTTGAAATCCGGCCACTTCAGTCTTTGATGCATTTCCAGGAGAGTGTCACAGAAAAAAGAGAGAGAGAGGCAGGAAGTACAGAGACAGAAAGAGTTGGAAAAAGAGAGACCCAGAGAGTCAGAGACAGGCCGACAGAGAGATAGAGAGACAGATGGAGACACAGAGAGACATACAGTCAGACAGATATGGAGACAGATGGGGACAGACAGGGAGTTGGAGAAGCAGTGAAACCAGGTTCAGAAAGAACCAGAAAGTGAGACAGTGTCAGAGAGATAGGGCATGATATAGACAAAGCAGGGGAGGGAGAGCCAGAAAAACAGAGAGACACAGAGCGGCAGAGATGGGGCTCCTCTGAGACCAGGAGACGCGAAGGGAGAGTCACAGAAAGAGAGATACAGAAACCAGGAAGGAAGACAGGCTGAGGCCCCGCGGCGATCGGGAGACAACAGAAGAGGCAGGGTCCCCGGACACGGACACGGGAAGTGGGGCGGAGGGGAAGGCGGAGACGCCGGGGCCGCGCACCTCCGTGTGCGGCCGGTCACGCGTGTGCTGGAATGCGATTTTGTGCACACTTGTCTGCACCCCCAGTCAACTCTGGTACGTGCCTGGGCCAGTGCCAGCCACAGGCGGCCCTGGCAGGAGCTCAGCCCTTCCCCGGCAGCCAGGAGCCGCAGTTTACTTTCCTCTGATGGCAACACAAAATGAAGATCACGAAAACCCCCTCAAAATATGGGCTGCGATGCGCCTTTGCCTGCACTCCGGGTTGGGGGCATCCCCACCTCACGTGAGCCCTCGGCCGGTGCCAGCAGCAGCTTGAAGGCTGCACCCTCATGGCTAGAATACCTTCCAGAACATGGGCGGGGGCTGGGGAGGAGGAGGGGCGGGGGCTCTAAGCTTGGAAGAGAACACATTCTCTCCTCAGTCAACAGCGGGCACGGAATTATGGTGGGAGGGCACAACTGTTGCAGAAATCTGGCAGGGACTGCCCATGCCCTGCGCACTGACGCCGCACCAGGCAGCCAGCCAGATTGCCGGGTTTCATCTTCACCACCTGGCCAGGGAGTGAATATTACCCCCATCTTGCAGGTGAGGAAAGAGAGGTCTCAGAGCTGAGGAACGTGCCCAAGGACAAGGAGCGAGTTAAGTCATCCAGCTCCCAGGAGGGTCCAGATGCAGGCTTGTCCAACCCCAAAGTCCCCTGCTCACCCCCTCAGCCCTCCTGGGAGAGAAGCCTTGAGTCTGCCTGTGTGAAGGAGTGGGGAGCCCAGGGCCGGGGACAGCTCTGGGACTGTCTCTCCACCCTTACAACGTAGGACAGGGCTACGCCTGAGAGGTACTGAAGACGTGGGTTTGATTCCCAGCTCAGCCAGCTCACCAGTGGAGAGACTTTAGACAAGGTTCCAACTTCAGCTTCAGTTTGCTTCTCTGTAAAATGGGGATGCAGCAGTAACTATCGCACAGGGCTCTGGGGGTGGCAGTGACACAGAGGATGTGGGCAGCGCCACCTAATGCAGCAGACACTTAATGAGTGCTCCATTGCCATCTGTCCTTGTGATTAATCACGCGGTTCCCGCTCTGACGCACAAGCGTTCTCTGGGGCACTGTCCTCTCCTTGCACCTGATTCATTTCAAGGGGGAAGACGGCAGGAGCCGTTTGCTGGGCACCTACTATGTTCCACACATTTCCTTGCATTGCACTGTACCCTCACAACAAGCAGATGTGTGGCATGGATGTCACAATGCATCCTCAAACCGACATGGCAGCTGAAGTTCAGGGACAGCCCAGCCACACAGTGAGGGAGGAGGATTTGAGCCCAGTGCCTTGGGCCCCAGAGCTCAGCTCCTGCACACTCCATTCCAGCCTTAAGTTGAGGTCTACCTCCTCCCCTACAGAGAGGACTCTTCAGGATCTGAATTTGCCTTTCTCCTCCTTCTTGTCCCTTTTCCCAGGAAGCACATGGGATCCAATGTGCAGGTGCAAAGGACTTCGGGTGCCAGTGTGGAAGTCCCAATCCCCAGTGTCTGATTGCCATGGCCAGGCTCAGTGAGTGCTTGGCCGCACTGCAGGCTGGCTTCTGCCTAGGGACCCGGAGGATTTGGTGGAGTCTGCTCACCACCATCCTGGGAATCTGAGAGCCGCCGGGGCTGCAGCTGCGTCCTTCTCAAGGCCAAATCCATACACAGTTGTTCTCCAGCCTCCTAATTTTTCATCTCCTCCTCCACCTCCCCACCTCTATCAGCTCTTGGTAATAACCTTGGAATAGACAAAGGGTCTAAGATAGGGGGTACAATAGACCTGGGGGTCTGTGGGCACCGGGTTAGAAGAGTAGGGGACTCTCTTGACCATTGTTCATCATCAAGAGGAGTAACGACACCCAGGGTAGAGACAGTGTGATAACTCCGCTTAATGCCATCCGTGTTTAGCATCTTTCGCTCCTGGAGCCTATCATCAGCCTCAAAAACAAATGGTTTGTGCATTTGCTTTTCCTTTCCTTCTGTAGCATCTTTTAAGCACAACTTTCTCCCTCAGTCCTAGAGAAGCTTGTCGTAAAGCTCAGCCCTCTCACAGGCTCCGTGATGCTCAGGGTCATGTCCCAGCCCCATGAGACAGGAAACCATGGAATCCATCAAGTTCGAACCCCGATGCTCCTACTTATGCACTGGGTGGTGATTGTTGGGTCCCTCGCCTCCCTGGGCTCCTGAGTCATCTGAAGGCAGGCAGACAGCACGAGCTCCATACAGGTGTCGCGCCCCAGTCCAAAGCTCCATCATGTTCTTCCCCGCATGACGAGGCTCTAATTCAGATCTTGAAGTGGGCCAAGAGCGAACACTGAAGGGAAGGAAATATTTGAACCAACCGGTCCTTGAATCATTCTGTTAGACAGGACAAAGGAAGAACTTGGCAGAGGATGGAAAAGTGAACAAAGAAAGCCAGCTTTTCTTAAGGCCTTCCTGCATGCCAGGCCCAGTTGGAAACCACTTACAGTCATTAACACGCTTGAGTTTCCCAATAAGCCTGCAATTGGATGCAGTTCCTACCCCACTTGACAGATGAGGAGCAGAGGCAGGAAGAAGGGAAGTCATTGGCAGGGAGAAAAGGAGCAGAGCGCAGCCTGAACCCAGGCCAGCGGGTCCCAGGTTTGTGCCCCAAGCACGAGTCATACCGTGTCCCAGCTTGTCTCTGTCCCGCCTCTGTCTCAGCTCAAAGCTTCCCGTGTGTTTTCTCTCTTCACCTGTTGCTCCGGGAACGTAGGAGCAGCTGACACGGATCGGATCGTTCAGGAGCATTTCGGTGGAATGCAGTCCCGTCTCCAGCTGGCTTCCCATCTCCTGGATCACTCTCACGCTGCATGTGCCGCTGGTGCCGGGGCCATGTCTGCGCGTGGCTGCCACGGGAACTGAGACAAAAAGTCAGAGGCTGTGCTAAGAGTGTACCAATGCTCCATCTCTCTGTCTGTCTCTCCCTCCCTCTCCTGCTTTCCTGTTGAAACGACAGCCTGCCATTCAGTTCTCGCCCTGGGAGTAAAATGCGCCACACCCAGTGTTGTCTCTTGTGCTCATGGCCCAGGTTGGGGGGCGACGTAGGGACAGACTGTGTCCAGCAGTGTGATGCGTACTGGGCTGGGAGACCTGGAATTCCATGGGAACACAGAAGAGGGGCTCCCAACCCAGCCAGCGGTGAGGTGGGGGAGGAGGGGAGGCGGGGAGGATTTCCGGGAGGGAGGTCGGGAGAGCTAAGTGAGAAAGGATCACAGGTAGGAGCTGTCCAGCCAAAGAGGAGGAGAGAGCATCCATCCAGGCAGAGGAAACAGCTCAGACGAAGGCAAGGAGAGTTGAGAAGGATGCCATCTCCAGACTCCTGCCAGAGTCCCTCCTCCTCTCACCCTACATCCCATCCATCAGAGGACTCCACAGCCCATGGCTCTGGCGCCCTGGCCTGGCACCCACCGTGTGTCCCCCTGGGTCCTGCTTCCACTCTTACCCCCACCTACTAGCGGCTCCTCTGCAGCCAGAGAGATTCTTTTAAAACTGGAACCCTGATTGTGCTACACCCCTGTTTAAAACACTCCGGTGGGTTTCACCTGCTTGGAGTAAGATCCACACTCCCTACTTGCAGGACCTGCTGTCCCACTGACCGTGCCCAGCTCGGTGCCTCTGTGAGGAGACGAGCTTGCAGAGACAGAAACTGGAACAGATGTCACCAAGGGGCACGTTATTGCTTAAATGGCACCACGTGTTTGTTGAGGGTAATGAAAACACTCTGGAAATAGCAGTGATGGACTCATGGCCCAAGGAATGTACTTCAGGCCGCTGAACTGTGCACATTCAATGGTTAATAATGGAGGGCGCAGGGGCCCGGGAGAAGGTGTCTATTTTCCTGGGTGAGGAGGGCTCTTGGGAAACGATGGGGGAAAAGTGGTTGCTTTCTCCTCACCGAGAGACACAGACGGATGCCGATAGCTGAACCGATGACCTGAAATTGGAGAGAACTTCCCACAGCTGGAGCCCGCTCTTGCCCTCCGCCACCAGTCAAACCAGAGGCCCATGGTGGGAAATGTTTTTGCCCAAATGAAGACGAGAAAAAGCTTACATCTCCAATCACCCATGTCTCATCACAGCCACCACGTATCAGGTGTCCCCTAGGCGCTGGCCACTTCTCCAAAATCACCCCTCTGACCCCTCACAACCACCTGAGGACGTAGAAACATTGGATCCACTTTGCAGATGAGGAAACTGAGCTCAGAGCAATGCAGTCACTCGCCCAAGGTTGCACAGCCAATAAGCAGTAGAGCTGAGCGATAAAGCCAGATGTGCCTTCACTCATCACACGGCCCCTCAGAAGCCACTGGTTCTCATATTCCTTCGGAGCAGCCCAGGCATCAGTGGGAGGACAGATCTACCAAGGATCTTGGATATTTGATCTGAAATGAGCACTTTGACATGAGAGCTTCTCCTCATCACCCCATGAGCTCCAAAAGGCCCGTCACCCCTAATAATAGCTCTTAATGAGAAAGGAGTTTCTTTTTGCCAAAGGGGGAGATTAAAATTGCTTTATTCTTAGTCTGTGAATCTCAGAGTTTCTCCCAAACCCTATTACACTGGCCAGTTGCTATTTTTTCTGCATTCATGCTCACAGAGTCCCTGCCTTGGGCTGGGTTCTCTGCTAAACACCCAGGGGCTCTGCTGAGGGGATTCTGTCCCTACCATCTGGGGATGATGGTCTGGTGGGGATGATAGAAAGTGAACAGTTAATTTCAGCCCCATGTGGAAAAGCCTGAGACGGGGGTGACTGGACTGGACTGGACTCTCAGAGGAGAGATACCTAGGTCAGCCCTGCTGACAGCGGGGTGTCATGTCCCAGCTGAAGGCTGAGGCTGGTTTTTGAAGGCAAAGTAGGAGTGCGCCGTGCTGATCAGTCAAGGTTCAGTGCGGATGAAAGAAACTGTCCCAAGTTTTCATCAGCAAGCAGAGATTTGATGCAGCAAATTGGGGAATTTAAAAGGTGTTTTGAGGGTGGGGAGCACATGCTGGAGGACTAGACTGGGCCCCCAGGATTGACTCTCAAAGCACTGTATGACCACCAGGCACACCATCAGAAAGGTGGCCATCCCTGCAAACAGTGAATTTAAGAACTTAGCATAACACTGTGATCCAGGGAGCCACCCTGCTCCCCTTGGGGGTGACCACTCATCTCTGAAATGGAACCACAAACCCCCCCCCCCCCCAGCACTCCCATAACTGCTCTTGCTGGAAGAAACTGCCAAGGTAACAGAAAGATGGCCTCCATGTGGTTTCTGTTGTCCAAACCTCTGGTACTTGGCAGAACTGAATTTGCATCCAGAACGCTCATTGCAAGGGAGTCTGGGAAAAACAGCTTGCGTCTCTGCAGTCCAGGAAGGCACAGGAGAGAGAAGTGGGGGAAAGTGGTGGGAGGGCATGCTGAGGGCCAAGCCGGCATACCCACCACACACGGAAAGGCAAGTGTCCCAGGCTGTGTGGACACGCATCTTGAACTTTTTCTGCCCCAACACGAAGCCCCCTTTTCCAGGTCAACACTCCCCAGGTAATGTGGGCGCCTCCCCACATACACAAAGCCTTCAGCCCACACGGTCAGAATGAGAAGAACCTATCAAACCAGATAAATCCAAATTGTCATCTTAGCAATGAGGAAACAGGTCCAAAGAAGAGGTGCATGGCCCACTGCATGGCCCGCTGGGCCTGGAACTCAGTTATTCTTGTCGTGTGGCACCTGCTCTGCCGGCCAGCCTAAGCCGCTCTCCTTCACATCCTGGGGCTCGTCCTGCCACAGTGGGGGCTTGGCTAAAGCTGGGGGTGGTGGCTGGGGCAGGCAAAGAAAGCAGTCTGACTGGTGGAAAAGTCCAGTCAGACGGAGCCGAGTTCTCTTCCTGGCCCCAGTCCTCCTAGGTGTGTGGCCTCAGGCAAGTTACCTTACTTTTCTGAGCCCCTGCAGCCTCCTCTTTGAAAGGGACATAATGGTAGTACAGAGCAGTGATGAGAACACAGCTAATGTATATAAAAAGGCGTGCCGTAGGTACTTTCTAAATGGAGCTAGTATCGAGGTGCCTGGGTGGCTCAGTGGGTTGGGTGTCTGACTTTGGCTCAGGTCATGAACTTGTGGTTTGTGAGTTTGAGTTCTGCATCCAGCCCTGTGCTGACAGCTCAGAGACTGGAACCTGCTTCAGATTCTCTGTCTCCCTCTCTCTCTGCCCCTCCTCCACTTGTACTCTCTCTGTGTATCTCAAAAATAAACCCTAAAAAAAGTTTTTAAATAAAAAATAAATGGACCTAGTGTGACTAGCTCTACAATATTATTCATCTATAAACTGCTAATTTTTTTTTTTTTTGAGAGAGAGAGCAAGGGAGGGGGAGAGGAAGAGGGAGAAAGAGAATCTTAAGCAGGCTTCACGCCCCAGCACAGGACCAGATGCAGGGCTCGATCCCACAAACCACGAGATCATGACCTGAGCCAAAATCAGACACTCAACCAAGTGAGCCACCCAGCCACCCCCCAGCTATTATTATCAATAGTAGCTCAGCCTCTCCAGTTCAAGATAAAAAAATTCGTGAAGGTTTTATAATGGTTTATCCTGCATTGCCATTTCTTCTCCTACGTCACTGCAGCATCAAAAGCCCTGCTCTATGACTGTTTCCCCTGTCCTGGCCTACCTGCATGTCAACTTCTAACTAAAAATCCCCTCTTGGAGGTCCTCAGACATTTATACCCAGAGACCCACGAGGACCGGCAAGCTCACACCCATAGGTTCGCACCAAATCCACACATACAGATAAGAAACAGACACACACACAGACATACTTGTGTACACAGACCCTAACCAGCACCTCAGACTCACATTCAGACACAAATTCAGAGAGACACAGCCACAGCCCAACACACACACGGCAGCCCCATGCAAACACACCCTCCGACAGACACACCCCACACCCTCACGGTTCCGGGACACATCAGGGATACTAAATTGCATGGAATGGAAGCTAGGGAGCCCTTTGAACAACTAACTGGTCAGTGACCACGCAGGACTCCCAGCCCTCATCGAAAGGCCTTTATCAATCTAATTCTGAGTATTCAGCCTGGGTCCCATCTCTGAGAAAATAATTAATTTTCCATTATAGCTTCTCCCTCTCTGAGTCATCATGATAGGTCCCTGGAATAATAGCACTTAAGGAGGAAGCTTTATGAGAGCCTCCAATCCGAACAGAAAGGTTCAGCTTCCCTGATGAAGCACTTATGTGCTGGGAAGGGTGTGCAGAGTGACATGGCTTCCACATTTGAGAAAAGCAAGTGGGCGGGAATATCAGACAATCTCCCAGTGCAGATCATCATTTAAATAAAAACCCCGTGGGGCTCCATGGCAGCATTAAATCACTCTGTGCCTCTATGAAAGGGTCATAGAACAGGCTCTCTCTTTTTTTCTGCTTTACCATTGAGAAAGGCAGTGTGGGCAGTGGAAGTAGTCTGGGGTTTGGTCCTGGGTTTGAGCTGAACCATCATTTCTGGACTATAGACCACTGGGCATGTTGCTTACCTCTCTGAGTAATGGCTCTCTTATCCACAGAGTACAGTGATGAAGAGCAAGGGTCTAGGGCCACACTACCTGGCTCTGCCCCTGAAGAGCTGTGTGACTTTTGGCAAGTTACTTAATCTCTCCGGCCTTCAATGTTCTTATCTGTGAAATGGGCACTTGCTTTATAGGCTTGTTGCAAATATGAAATTAGTATATGCGAAATGCTTAGGGAAGCGCCTAGAACATACTCAGTTCTCAGTGAATGCCAGCTATTATTGTTCTCATCACTGCCACCTTTCAGCACTGTTGGGACATTAAGAGAGATTAAGAATGAGACTGTGCAGAGGGAGACAGAGATGTCTGGTGCTACCATAACCAAAGCTGGTTCTGAATATCCAGGGGACTTGTCATTTTTTTTAAGCCAAACATGACCTCCATGCTTGTTAGGACTGCAAATGGCTTTTAGGTCAGGCAGTTTGGAGACTGAGTCCTATTTCATCTCTTTAAACACTCTGTGACCCTGGAGAAGTCACTTAACTTTTCCAAACTCCAGTTTCTCATTTGTCAAATGAAGAGATGTTACTCTGCCAACATCTCAAAATTGCCAAGGATCCAGCAGCTACAAGGCAGGGCATATAAAATCCCTTTGCAACCTAAGACCAGGGAAAGAGGGACTCTTCTTGCATGGGAGGATTTCTTTCAGGGACTTGGGCATCTCTTATGGAAGTAATAAGGAAACTCCAACCACCTCATGGAACTGACATGAAGGCTAAATGAAATTCTTAGCAAAGATGCCTGAAATGTGAGCTGCTTTCCCTATGCTGTTTGGCAGGAAGCAGCCCACACTGCTTTACATACTGAATGTCAGTGGTGGGGACTACCAAAGCACCTGTTTTTAAGATGTAGCCTATTCTAGAATGTTGCTGTTCCTATAGGCAAGGGGCCCTATTGGAAAGCAGATAAGTATCAGAGAGAAGTGGTTTTTACTTCAGCCTTCTGTTACCTGGAGCTTCCTACCTGCCTTTAGATATTCTGCTTCCATCCAGCAATTTATTCCTTCTATTCCTCAGTTCCTAGACCGGAGACTTGCATTAGACAATGGTCTTTGGGTACATCGCAGGTACTCAAGACGTGTTGGCTGGATAAATAGTACATTGCTAACTCTCTCTGGCCTCCATATATTACATCTTTAGACATGGTGAGGTCTGTATAGGCAGGCACTCTAATTATCCTTTTCACTCTAGTGGCATCCAGAGTATTGTGGTTTATCCACGGAAGGTGCCGCCATAACTGCCATTCTGTAAGTGTTTCTTCTATCCTGAGTATCTTACTTTGCCCTCCTCAAAACACAGGATCTGGTTCCTGTATATTTACCCAACCCTTTCTAACATCCCCTTTGATAAATCTGCTCCACTCACACTGACCCTCTTTGCTGTACCTTGAACATCATTTTCCCATTCTTATTGTTTCCTCTGCCTGGAACACTGCCCTTCCCCAATGTTTACATGTCTTATCCTTTCAATTAATTTACATCTATGCTCAGATTCCAACCCCTCAAATAGGCCTTTTATGTTCATCTTACTTAACATGATCTTTCCTCTTGCCTGGAACTATACAACACATTCATTTATATAGTTGTTTATTGTTTTTCTCCCCCACTGAAATGTAAGTTCCAGGAAGCCAGAGGCATTGACCTTCTTGTACTTGACTGTATCTGGAGCTCCTGTAACAATGCCAGTCTATGGCATGTACACAATAAATAATTATATACAACAAATGAACAAACATATTATCACATAAAATACTGGTCAAAATGCATCCTTAGCCAACTGGAGCACTCACACGGCTCCAAACTGTTCATTTCAGGTCTTGCCTCTCTGGTTTCCCCATGGTCAGTTCTAACTCTGAGCTTCCCACATTCTTGGGTGACAGATATGGGTAAAATCAACTGGCGGGGGGCGGGGGGGGGAGGGATCTGTGACTGCTGCCTTTTACTTGCCCAGGAAGAGACTGGAAAAAGGACCACCAATTTTCAAGAACATTATCAAACACTGCTTTATAGAGCTATGGGCCCCCAGGAACCACCCCCCCACCCATTGTAGAGGTAATCACCCTGTGTGGTTATTTAAGAAAGAACACCTATCTACCTAATACTCCCAGCTAGCAAGAAATGTCAAATGGGGGCAGCCGGAAAAATAAATACCAGCTTTGGGTTCCAAGATATGGCAAAATGAAGATGTCACTAATAGCCAGTGAAAAGTTGGCTCATTCTTCCCCCTCTCTATTCACTTCCCCGGGGCTCCATTTTCTGCCTCAGCACCTGCGCTGCCTCATGCCGAGCAGCAGGAATTTGCTTTTCAGCACCACGGACAGCAATCGCCTGGCAGCCGGGAAGGCAGAGGGAGCCAGAACTTGGGGCATCTAGGCAGCCAAACAAATATTTACTGAGCACATCCTTGGGCCAGGCACACTGGAGAATACAAAGGTTTATGTGGTCTTGACCTTCAAATAACTTAATCTCTTCAAGTCATCAACATTCCTAGACTGATACAGCTGGGGCAAGCCCCTGAGCCTCCTGACAGTTGAAAAGTTGGAGAATCAGAGGGAAAATTTTTTCTTTTTCAATAATTGTTGAATTTCTGCTTGTGTGTTGGCACATGCCATCTAAGTTTTTCACTAGACCTCCACCCTCAAAAGGAATAGGTAATGCACCATCCTATGCACTGTCATATTCCAAATACTCAGCACAGTGCCTGGTACAAAAACTCAGCAGTTTTTGAATAGATGTGATGACAAAAGAATTCTTACAAAACCCTGTTTTATACCTTTCTTTATTACCCTTATTTTGCAGATGAGAAATCAGAGGCTCAGAGAACTGTCTTCTCATGACAGGTATTAAGTGGCAGAGCTTGGATTCAAAACCAAGACCTTCTGATTTCATGCCATGAGGTCAATCAGAGACACCTCTTATGTGCTCAGCACTCTTAGAACTTTGAAAAAGTACTAGCCATGGAAAGACTAATTCTAACCTTAGTATGACTGAATAAATCACAACCTTGAGTATATCATATTTTTCTTTCTGGCATCAGTTTCCCCACAGGTAAAGTGAGGAGAGGAGGTTGGTGTAGCTAAAGGCTCCCCTCCCTCTATGCCTGGTTTATAAGCGTCCCCCCTCCCCCCACAGAACTCCCATCCTAGCCCATCCGCCAGCTGAATCACGCATCCATTGCAATTGAGCTAGGGGACCAGCAGGGGGCGGCGTAAAATGAATTTAAAACCTCTTCCCCCAGCCTCTGCAGGGCGCCAAATGAGAAGTATATTGATATCCCAACAGACCTTGGGCTCCCTTTTCATCTTCCAGCTATAACCAGAACATGTGCGCAAGTAGTGCAGGCTCTCTTCTTTTTCAAGTGCAACAAATGAACTTCAACCCCTCTTGAGAAGTAAGTAAAGAGGCAGCCCCAGGACATAGAGACAGTGGAGTGAGGTTGCAGTGACTTATCGCCTAGGAACCCACTGGTTGAGTAACTTTGGACAAAGCCCTGAGCAAAGATAACTGTTTAAATGGCTGCAGCAGCGGAAAAATCAGTTTGGTTGATTGATGTCCTGGGTTTCTAGTTAGCGGGTGGCTTCCAGCCATGGCTTTGCCTCAGCTCCCAGAATTACTCCAATAAGTGATTTGCTCATTGCTAACTCTTCCTGGGAGGCAGGGGAGGGGGGCTGAATCAGCTATCTCCAAGCCTGATTGGGATTTAATGGGGGCCAGTGGGTATTTGCGCACTAGGGGCAGTGTGGGGAGAGGAGGAACAGATCCGTCAGGCTTGGCAGAAGTATCTGGCTCCTGCCTTGGAATGTGGAGAAGAAAATAAAATCAGGAAAGAACTGATTGCAGAGTAAATGTCTTTCAATTATTTGAAAAGGATGTGAATCAAACGTTTCATAAAGGCTGCTTCTCTAACCATATCTTTCTTAGCCATTGAAATGTAGACGGGCCAAAGGTGATTTCCAGATTAAAGAATTGTAATGGGGGACTTGGGAGATTTAGTCAAGGAGCCTGACTCAGTCGGACGCCTCTAGAAAAACTGGAAGAGAACAAGCCCTGCGAGTCGCCAGATCTCAGTTCTGATCTTGGCTCTGCCATTGACTACCTGTGGGACCTGGATCAAGTTGCTTAATCCTTCTGAAACTCAGTTTCCACATCTGTAAAACGGCATAGTAATAGTAGTATTTACTCTTCCAGCTGTCTATTTCTGCATAAGAAACTACATTAAGGGGGTCCTGGGTGGCTCAGTCAGTTAAGCATCCAACTCTTGGTTTCGGCTCAGATCATGATCTCACCATTCATGGGTTCCAGCCCCGCATTGGGCTCTGCCCTGACAGCGTGGAGCCTGCTTGGGATTCTCTCTCTTTCTCTATCTGCCCTTGCCTCTCTCTCAAAAAATTAATAAGCTTTAAAGAAAGAAAAGAAAGAAACCACATTAACACTTTTTCCAGCTGGATAAAGCTATGATTTTATTATGCTCATAGACTCTTAGGTCAGGAATTCAGACAGGACGTAGGAGTTATGGCTTGTCTCTGCGGCATGAAGTCTAGGACCTCAAATGGGAGAACCCTGATGTTGGGAGTTAGAATGGCCTGGAGGTGTCTTCATTCATCAAACCCTAGGCTGTGACTTAAAGGCTGAATTCACCTGGAACACTTAGCTTTGCCCTCTCTGGCATGGCAGCCTCAGGGTGGTGGCTCAGGACCCAAAGAGCTAGAGTTCCAGTTAACAAGCTGAAGTTGCATGACCTTTTATGACCTAGCAACTTCTTGTAAGACACATAATGTCACTTCCTTTGTATTCTATTGGTTAAAGCCATCACAAAACACCCAGATTAAGGGGAGGAGACATAGATCTTACCTGTAAATGAAAGGAGTATCAGTTTGCAATCAAGTTTTAAAACCACTACACCTACCCTGCATGGATGGTATGACAATTAAAATGCATGCCAAATACTTGACACCAGCTACTCCCATTTCCTCAGAGGATTGAATAGCCCATTGTGAGAGCGTTTCATTATTCTTAGATAAAAATCTGTAAATCCCTACGTGTCATATAAGGACCCGTGTTGTCTGGATGTAATTTCTTCTCCAACATCATTTTGCCTATTTCTTCTCCCACATGCCTTGCCGTTTGCTTTCCTCCAACAACTAGAAGGCATCATGCCCCCTCCCATCTTCTAAGCCCCTTTGTTCTGCTGCTTCCTTTGCCTGGAACATTCTTTGCTCACTTTTCTGCCTAGGAGAAAACACATATACCTTATGACACTGCTTCAGGGAAACCCACCCTGATTCTTGAGACCTACATGAGGTCTATTTATATGCTATTCAAGTACCCAGTGCTAATCACAATCACAAGGTAAATTATTTAATTAATAGCCATTTCTTTCCCCGTGCTCAAACTTTAACTAATGGACAGGGACCCTGTGTCTCCTGCATCTTCAGCATCTAGCAGAGAGACTGACATAAACATTCAATAAATATTTGCTGAATAAAATGAGCGAATGGGTAGTTGGACCTTCAAGGCATTAGATTTGGGCTTGAATCACATTTATTAGTATACGTAGTTCATACTAATTAGAAGATCTGATTGGCTTTGATGTCATCATGAGGCTTACTGGTCTTCAGGCAAGAAGTGTCCAGTATCAAAGATGATAGACATTTGAGGGTTGGTCTCTCGGAGACAACGTAACAATTCCCATTTCAGGTATTACAGTTAGCACCTTCTGAGACAACAGCGGAGAATTTAGAGGCTTCCGGCTGGATTTTATAAGGTGCAGTAACAATGTTACAATATTAACTCATTTGAGCTCAGCTTCTTTTCAGCCAAATGGTGCCAACAGCACCATAAGCATTAAACAAATAATTAAACCACAAAAATTGCATATACAACGCACACTGTGTGCTAGGCACTGTGCCAGGCAATAAGATTACTGTGATAAAGAGGGCAGACATGTTCCCTGTTCTCATGGGTCTTAAAGTCAAAAGGGAGAAATATTCCAAAATGGGTAGAGAATAGTAAGAGTTCTGGGTTAGAGGAGTTCCAAGGGTTCGTGAGAGTTGGTGGCACCAAATCTACCTGTGGTGGACGCAGTTAGAGGAGTCTGTCCTGGGAAGGTGACATCCAACAAAGGATTCATGGCTATTATTGAAGGAGAGATGGAGGGGATACAAAGGGGATACAAAGAAGTTCCAAGAATGGCATGTAGCACAAGGGAAAAAAGATAAAAATAGCACGGCTTCTTCAAGGAGGTGGAAGACATGGGAGTGAGAAAAGGAGGCAGAAGATGTGGCTAAGGAGCAGGCAGAGCCTCGGGGTTAAGGACAAACTCTAGATCGTGCCAGGGAGCCTGTACTTTGTCCTGAGGACAGTGGAAAATCCCCAAAGGGTGTTGAGCACAGGCTTGATAAAGCTTCAGTGTGGAGAGCAGATTATATGGGAAGGCACTGGCGGTAGGAAACCAGTTGGAAGACTGATCATTGTCTAGGTAGGAGGTAATGTTGGCCTCTGCTTAGGTGTGATGGTGGATCAAGGAGAAGTTAACAAATCTCAGGGATGCCTGGAAGGAATAATGGTGATTCACAAGAAATGGAGAGTGGAGGAGAGAGACGAGTCAAGGAGACCTCCAGTACCTTGATGGAAGGGGAGTCAGAATCTCAAGAGTAGAGGTGTCCGACTCTTGATTTGGGCTCAGGCCTTGATCTTGCGGTTCATGAGATCGAGCCGCATTGGGATTTGCACTGACAGCTCCAGCTCAGGGACAGCTTGGGACTCTCCTTCCCTCTCTCTCTCTCTCTCTCTCAAAATAATAAATAAATATTTTTAAAAACAAGAATTGTGAGAGTAAAAGTGGATTTTAGGAGAGGAAGGTGAGGGGTTCAACTTCTGGTACACTGGGTAGTATGTTACCTGTGAGCAGGCACGTGGAAATCTTGTGCTCGGCCTGGGATGTCTTGGTCCTGAAATTCCTGAAGGATTTGACTTTTATCTAAGGAGTGATGAAAAGAGGGTTCCGTTTCAGCCAAAATCCTCCTTAAAATTCAAAATCTGACTTGATCTTCTGAGTTCCCCCAATCCAATAAGCTTTCCAAGGGCTTGATTCAAGATGTATACCATCTCCTGGCATGTGTCTGCCTATAGAATAAAGAGAACATGGCTTAGAAGTCAAGAACTAAGGGTTCTCACCTGACCTGGGAAGTAATGAGCTCTTTCTCAGTCTCTGCATGTAAGCACAGGCTTCAGAGAGATGTTGTATGAGAGACTCAAGCATCAGATAAGTAATTAGATCAAGTGACCTTTAAGGACCCTTAGAGTTCTGTTCTTTACTTGTAATTTTATATCAGCTACTAAAAAAAAAATCTAAGTATCTCATTGCCTCAATTCCCTCATTTGCAGAAGAGGGTATAGAGTAATGATTTTGGAGAATCCTTCAAGTTTGGTTAACTACAACTGTTTTGCAAACAGTCTCATTGTTGGAAGATCCAAAGGGCCCTTCTCAGTCCTTATCTTGACTGATTCCCTGTAAGTATTTTCCACTGCTAATTCCTCTCTATTTCTTGACTCACTCTCTTTCTGGGGCTCCTAAGGCAAAGAACTGTTCCTTCGTCTCTCTGAGCACACCTCTTGTGCTTTATCTTGGTCTCCTTTTCCTCTACCTATCCCTCTTCTTTCTCTCGACACACTATTATTTACCAATATGAGTGAAGTAGAGACTATCATTACAGACCCCACAGACATAAATGGATAATAAAAAAAAAATACTATGAAGGGCATTGGGTGGTTCAGTTGGTTAAGAGTCCAACTCTTGATTTAAGTTCAGGTCATGATCTCATGGTTCATGAAATCAAGTCCCAAGTCAAGCTCTGCAGCTGACAGCCTGCTTGGAATTCTCTCTCTCCCCCTCTCTCTGCCCCTCCCTTGTCTGTGCTCTTTCTCTTTCTCTTTCTCTCAAAATAAATAAATAAACATTTTTTAAAATACTATGAGCTTAAATTTGACAACTTTGTTGAAATGGACTGATTTCTCAAAAACCACAAACTACCAAAACTCACCCAAAAAGAAATAGATGACCTTAATATTCCCACACCTAAGAAATCAAATAAGCAGTAAAATATTCTGAACATGGGGCACCTGGGTGGCTCAGTTGGTTAAGCATCTGGCTTCAGCTCAGGTCATGATCTCATGGTTCGTGGGTTTGAGCCCCGTGTCGGGCTCTGTGCTGACAGCTAGCTCAGAGCCTGGAGCCTGCTTTGGATTCTGTGTCTCCCTCTCTCTCTGACCCTCCCTCGCTTGTGCTGTCTCTCTCTGTCTCTCAAAAATAAATGAAAAACATTTTTAAAAAATAAAATATTCTGAACAATATAACCCCAGGGCC
Organism: Suricata suricatta; assembly: GCF_006229205.1. Lineage (NCBI taxonomy): Eukaryota > Metazoa > Chordata > Mammalia > Carnivora > Herpestidae > Suricata > Suricata suricatta. The sequence goes on along the minus strand of NC_043711.1, from coordinate 78,620,825 downwards.
ACATGGTTTCATCAAAATATTAGCAAATGATACATACAAATATATATATATTTAATGTGTGTATATAATGTATATATACACACATGTACACATAATATATCTTTACCAAATGCAGGCTACCATGGGAATCCAGTCTGGTTCAACATTTGAAAATCAGTGTAACCCACCACATGAACATAGTAAAGAAGAAAACCACACAATCATATTAACTAATGCAGAAAAATCACTTAAGCCCAATATCCATTCGTTATTTTTCATGAAGGCTCTTAGCAAACTAAGATTAGAAAGGATCCTCCTTAACCTACAGAACACTGACAGTTAACACCACACACAATGGTGAAAGGTTAAAAATGCTCCCCCTAAGACCGGGAACAAAGCAAGGATGGCCACTCTGACTCCCAGCTCAACATTGTACTGTAAGCCCTAGCCACTGCAAAAAGGCAAGTAAAAGAAACTAAAACCATCCAGATTGAAAAGGAAGGAAAACTGTATTCACAGACAATATGATTGTCTATACAGGAAATTTCAAACAAGCTACAAAAAGTAAACACTTCCAGAACTAATAGGTGAGTTTAGCAAGGTCATAAAATAGAAGGTCAACATGTAAACTGTTGTTTTTAAATATGATTGTTATATATACTACCAATGAACAATTAGGAATTGAAGTTTTAAAAAACAGTACTATTTACAGTAAGTCTTTAAAAAGTAAAATATTTAGGGGCATCTGAATGGCTCAGCTGGTTAAGCGTCTGGCTCTTGGCTTCGGCTCAGGTCATGATCTCACATTTTGGCATCAAGCCCCCTACATTGCGCTCTGCGCTGACAGCACGGGGCCTGCTTGAGAAACTCTCTCCTTCTCTGCTCCTCCCCCACTTGCATGCACGTGTACTCTCTCTCTCAAAATAAATAAACTTTTTAACAATTTTTAATAAAAAACTTAAAAATAAAAATTGAAAATTGAAAAAAATTGTATAACATCATTTTTTCAGGGTTTATTTTTGAGAGAGACAGAGCACAAGCAGGGGAGGGCCAGAGAGAGAGAGAGAGACACACAGAATCAGAAGCAGACTCCAGGTTCTGAGCTGTCAGCAGAGCACCCTATGCGGGGTTCAAACTCAAAAATTGCGAGATCATGACCTGAGCTGAAGTCAGACACTTAGCCGACTGAGCTACCCAGGTGCCCTTATGTTCATAGCGGCACTGTCAACAATAGCCAAAACATGGAAAAAGCCTAAATGTCCATCACCTGATGAATGGATCAAGAAGATGTGGTATATATACACAATGGAGTACTACATGGCAATGAGAAAGAATGAAAT